>NC_044037.1:220032737-220405281 GCF_901765095.1 Microcaecilia unicolor
AGATCCGGCCTTCGATGCCGTCGAGGTCGACGTCGAGGGGCCGGTGCAAGTTCCAAAAAGACGGTCCCGCAGAACTTGCCTCGCAACCTGAGTCCGTTTCCGGAGACCGAGACACAGCGCGCACGACTTGAGATTGTGCTCCGGCCCGAGGCACTGGAGGCACCAAGCGTGGGTGTCGGTCTGCGAGATCGGCCGGCCGCAGCGACCACACTTTTTAAATCCACTCGGGACCTTCGAGGACATCGACGGAAAAATCGCGTCGGCGAAGTCAAAGTCGGCAATGGTGGCTAAAATCACACCACGAAAAAACTAGCCGACCGAGCGTCCCCGCTGGAAGCGAGGGAAAAGGGGAGCGCGTGCTCCACACGCGCAGTCTTTTTTTTTTTTTTTTTTTTTGTAAAAGAAAAGATAATAAAAGGAAATTAAATTAAATTAACGAAGCGCGATCCGCGTATACGCGATCGCAAGAATCCGGCGGCTGAAGTAGAGAGAGCGGCAAAGCACGACTCTCTCCAGGCGCGGAAAAAAAGGAACTGGCGGGAGCGGTCGCGCACGGGCGGGAAGGCGGCCGCGCATGCGCGGTGGGCGTGGCCTGCGTGCCGACCGTCCCGCGAAGCTTCTTCCGGTTGGTGGGGGCTGCCGCGGACGTCAACCCAGTCGTGAGAACAAGCAGCCTGCTTGTCCTCGGAGAAAGTATCGTATACCATGTAAAATTAGTTTAATCTTGTTGGGCAGACTGGATGGACCATACAGGTCTTTATCTACCGTCATCTACTATGTTACTACAAGCCGTAAAGCCCATTACAACGGGCGACATTTCTGTTGTGCGTAATATAATGAAATAGCCAAACGGGCAATATGTTTTATTTTTGAAATGTAAAGAGAGAGAGAGAGTGAGAGTGTGAGACAGAGACAGAGAACGTGTGTGTGTGTGTGTGTGTGAGACAGAGAAAGTGTGTGTGTGTCTGTGTGAAAGAGAGAGAGTGTGAGTTGAGAGAGACAGCGAAAGAGAGTGTGTATATGTGTGTGAGAGACATAGAAAGAGTGTGTGTGTGCGTCTGTGTGCAAGAGAGTGAGTGAGTTCAGAGAGAGACAGAGAGAGATTGTGTATATGTGTGTGTGAGTGTGAGAGAGACAGAGAAAGTGTGTGTGTGTGCATCTGTGTGAAAGAGAGTGTGAGTTGAGAGAGACAGCGAGAGAGAGTGTGTATATGTGTGTGAGAGACATAGAAAGTGTGTGTGTGTGCGTCTGTGTGCAAGAGAGTTGAGTGAGTTCAGAGAGAGACAGAGAGATTGTGTATATGTGTGTGTGAGAGACAGAGAAAGTGTGGGTGTGTGTGTGCATCTGTGTGAAAGAGAGTGTGAGTGTGAGTTGAGAGAGAGAGACAGCGAGAGTGTGTATATGTGAGTGAGAGACATAGAAAGTGTGTGTGTGTGTGCATCTGTGTGCAAGAGAGTTCAGAGAGAGAGAGAGAGAGAGAGATTGTGTATATGTGTGTGTGTGAGTGTGAGAGAGAGACAGAGAAAGTGTGTGTGTGCATCTCTGTGAAAGAGAGAGTGTGAGAGTGAGTTGAGAGACAGCGAGAGAGAGTGAGTGTGTATATGTGTGTGAGAGATAGACATAGAAAAAATGTGTGTTTGTGCGTCTGTGTGCAAGACAGTGTGAGTTGAGAGAGAGAGATTGTGTATATGTGTGTGTGTGTGTGAGAGTGTGAGAGAGAGAAACAAAGTGTGTGTGTGTGCATCTGTGTGAAAGACAGAGAGAGTGTGAGAGTTGAGAGAGAGTGTGTATGTGTGTGAGACATACAAAGTGTGTGTGTGCGTCTGTGTGCAAGAGAGTGAGTTCAGAGATTGACAGAGAGAGTTTGTGTATGTGTGTGCGTCTGTGTGAAAGAGAGTGTGAGAGTGATTTGAGAGACAGAGAGTGTGTGCCCCCCTGTAGCCACCAAGCGATTCTCCACTCTCCCCTGCCCCCCCCCCCCCCCAGCCACCCAGCGATTCTCCTCTGCCCCTCCCCCATCCAGGCGCCCAGAGATTCTCCTCTCCCCTGCCCCCCTCTCCATCCAGGTGGATTATATATTATGATTATGGTTTTATGAAAATATGTCATGTGCATTCTGTATATGTATTAAATATATGTGCATCAGTTTAAAATCTATGTGCGATACTTCAACTTGTGGTTTGATGGAAGATTATTTTTGTAATTTTTTTTGTAATTTATTGATTCAAATTTATATTGGTTTTGTTTTTTATTATTATGTATTCCTCATTTTTAGACATCCTGGCCTTTTACAATTTGATTGCAATTCGGCTGTTTCATCTGTTTCAACTAAAGCTGATAAGTATGTTCTTAGAGTATCATTATACTTATGATATTCATTTTTTGTTTCTAAATTTATTGTATTATGTTCAGTTATTTATGTCAATATATTTGTTCATTTATAGACCCCCTGATGCAGGCCGGTGCTGGGTCCGTTGCTTTTTAATGTATTTATAAATGACCTAGAGATGGGAATAACTAGTGAGGTAATTAAATTCGCCGATGACACAAAATTATTCAGGGTCGTCAAGTCGCAGGAGGAATGTGAACGATTACAGGAGGACCTTGCGAGACTGGGAGAATGGGCGTGCAAGTGGCAGATGAAGTTCAATGTTGACAAGTGCAAAGTGATGCATGTGGGTAAGAGGAACCCGAATTATAGCTACGTCTTGCAAGGTTCCGCGTTAGGAGTTACGGATCAAGAAAGGGATCTGGGTGTCGTCGTCGATGATACGCTGAAACCTTCTGCTCAGTGTGCTGCTGCGGCTAGAAAAGCGAATAGAATGTTGGGTGTTATTAGGAAGGGTATGGAGTCCAGGTGTGCGGATGTTATAATGCCGTTGTATCGCTCCATGGTGCGACCGCACCTGGAGTATTGTGTTCAGTACTGGTCTCCGTATCTCAAAAAAGATATAGTAGAATTGGAAAAGGTACAGCGAAGGGCGACAAAAATGATAGTGGGGATGGGACGACTTTCCTATGAAGAGAGGCTGAGAAGGCTAGGGCTTTTCAGCTTGGAGAAGAGACGGCTGAGGGGAGATATGATAGAAGTGTATAAAATAATGAGTGGAATGGATCGGGTGGATGTGAAGCGACTGTTCACGCTATCCAAAAATACTAGGACTAGAGGGCATGAGTTGAAGCTACAGTGTGGTAAATTTAAAACGAATCGGAGAAAATTTTTCTTCACCCAACGTGTAATTAGACTCTGGAATTCGTTGCCGGAGAACGTGGTACGGGTGGTTAGCTTGACGGAGTTTAAAAAGGGGTTAGATAGATTCCTAAAGGACAAGTCCATAGACCGCTATTAAATGGACTTGGAAAAATTCCGCATTTTTAGGTATAACTTGTCTGGAATGTTTTTACGTTTGGGGAGCGTGCCAGGTGCCCTTGACCTGGATTGGCCACTGTCGGTGACAGGATGCTGGGCTAGATGGACCTTTGGTCTTTCCCAGTATGGCACTACTTATGTACTTATGTACGTGTCGGGTTTTTATTGATTTTAATAAAGACATTGTTTGGGAAGACATCACACATGAGAGAGGACTCTTTTTGGATCCACTGTGTGTACCTGGTGTTCTTCATTTCTCCTGTGGAGAGATCACCTTCTGTGGTTGTTCCCCTCTCCATCCACCCAGTGATTCTCCTCTGCCCCCCCCCTCCAGCCACCCAG
This sequence comes from Microcaecilia unicolor, assembly GCF_901765095.1. Taxonomy (NCBI): domain Eukaryota; kingdom Metazoa; phylum Chordata; class Amphibia; order Gymnophiona; family Siphonopidae; genus Microcaecilia; species Microcaecilia unicolor. Next base: position 220,036,450 of record NC_044037.1, read on the forward strand.
CGATTCTCCTCTGTCCCCTGCCCCCCCCCCGTAGCCACCCAGTGCTTCTACTCTCTCCCCTGCCCCCCTCCAGCCACCCAGCGATTCTCCTCTCTCCCCTGCACCCCCTCTCCAGCCACCCAACGAGTCTCCTCTCTCCCCTGCCCCCCCTCCAGTTTTGGGAAATAGGTGGCTGACAAAGGCAAAATTATCCCCAATTCTGAGAACAGAAATTTTGTTCATGCTCGTGCTCCAGCGGGAATAGTTGTTTACATCCTCGACAGTGCCACATGCTTGCCTTATAGTAGCTACTACCTCCTCCTTCCTTTCGGTTCTTCCCCTCACCTTCCCAACCGCACATGTAGTGAGCTCTCAGCATGCAGGCTTCCTTCTGAAGCCGCACTCATACTGGCGCGCCTGCTGTCTACGTCGGGACACCTGTGTTCGTTTGTAAGGGGCGGGCGGAGGAGTTGGTTGCCAGAGATCTGTCAGTGCGGGCGGGATAGTGATTTGCGGCTGTGGGCCGCTGTAAGCTGCTGCTGGTTGGGTACGTGCAGCGCTGTAAAACGGCCATGTTACAGGTGCTGGCTAAGGTCTGTTAGGCGTAGGTAAGTGGGGCAGGGGGATCCGGAGCCCTCTTGATCTGGGCGCTTAAGGGATGCGGCATGGGTAGGTGGGTATGTTCAACAGTGTGTTCACGGAGAGGGCCTGGGTGGAGGGAGGCCAGCAGCGACCTCAGAGGGGGAGTTATAGCGACCTCGGCGGGGAAGGGGCGGGGCGGCAATTTGTGACGTGCCGCACATGGGCTGGAGCAGGGGGTGTGTTCAGCATATGTGACTGTTTGTAAGGAGCGGGCAGAAGAGGTGGGTGCGGGTCTGATGTCAGTGTGGGACTGAATTCTGATTTGCCCTTAGTGGTGCGAGTACCGGGAGGAGGACGCGTGTTCGTCGTAATCGTGTGTGTAGCAGTGTGTATATTGCTTGTTGACGCTGTTACAGCCTCTAATAATGTCTGAAGCATTGTGTGATGTGCTGCACATGCATGCGCGGTACGTCGGTCACTCTTCATTTATATAGTAGGATATGATTTGATGACAGCTGAAACCTGAATATGAAAGGAAAGTTGATACTTTAAATGAACTGTAAGTGTAACAAAAGGAATCAATGAGAGTGATCAGCAGACCACAGATGGTAGGGGGCAATAGAAAATCGAAAGGGGTTGTCCAGTGATCCAAGAGATAACAGTTTTACCAGTTTTGAGGATAAGGTGATTGGAATGAAGCCAATCTGAAATAGAGTTGAGGCAAGTTTGGAGATGATGAAGATCTGGATTGTCAGGATCTTGATAAGCTAGAAAAAAAAATTGTCAGAACAGACACAGGCAGAGATTAGGTGGTCCTGATTAAGAGCAGCAAGGGGGCTGAAGAAAATATTCAAGAGAAGGGGGCCACTACTGGACCCACACCTCAGTGTAGGAAGTGCGATAGCAAGAAGGAAGGGAGACAAAGAAGGTACAGTATGAGAGAAACAAAGTGAACCAATGATGAAGAATTCTCCCTGAAATACCAATTTCAGCAAGTCTGACTAATGAAAGCAGCACTCATATCCAGGGATTCCAACAATGCAGCCTGCCCCAAATTCAGAATGGAAGTCATTAACAAGTGATGTTAATACAGTTTCAGTGCTGTGACTGAGCCTGAAACTTGATTGGTGAGGTAGGATGTGAGAAGATTTAACATGTTGTGAAAGCTGAAAAAGAACAGTCTGATTTCAAATCTGGTGCTTCATATTCAAATGGTTAGTCAATAATTGGAGGGCAAAGAGGGATCCAGGTTTGGAGTCTATAGAACTGGACAAATCATGGCCTGTTTCCAAACCAAGAAGTCCAGGTCTTAGTGAAGACTTGTTACCCATACACAGAAGTGGCAATAGCTAATGAGAACTCACTTTTTACCATGCTGAAGGAAGTGAGTCAAGTGGGCAGATAGTAAGTTTACAAGCTGAGAATTTTGGAAACAGTGGTTAGGGAGATAGGTTGAACTCTGACCATGTATTATGTATACCAAGCGATAATGTGAACAGCATAAGATTAGAAGAAAGGTGACTATAAGGGATGGAGGAAGCAGAAGAACCCAGCAGAGCAGAGCAGAGGCAGGCTGGCATGGTGAGCAAGTAATAAAACTTTAAAGAAAAATGTGTTACAAGGCTGGAACCTCAGGGTCTTCCAGAAAGGTCAGTGTTAGTTTGAGTGAGGTTAATCGAGTAGAGTGGAAAATAGTTTTCTGGGGTGATTAGAGGAGATGTTAATTAGGTTTGTGTAGTAAGAACAGCACACCCTCCTAAGATGGGACCAATAAATGTGATGGAGATCTCTGCAATGATGCAGATCTCTAGAGGAACCAGTTTGCACCAAATCCTTTCAGCATGCTGAATCCGTCTCTTAAGAAGACAGAGTTCGCCCTGATACCAGGGTCATTTTGGCATCTACAGTGGGTAGATGCTTGAGGAAGTGAACATTGGGCAGTAGCAGCACAGAGGACGGAATTTCAGAGATATGCTTGTTGAGTCACTGGCAGGAAAATAAAGTCAGTCTAGAAGAAGGAGCAAAGTGAGGGAAGGTAGGAGAGATCAATACGATGAGCAACATGAGTGAAGCAAATCTGGGGAGTGGGTAGAGGAGAAAACAAGGAGACAAAGAATGAAGGAAAGAAGAAAAGTGATCTGATCAAGAAAGGGACAGAGAGGAGAAGCAAGAAAAAGAGAATCTAGAACACGAGAAAGAACAAAGTCAAAAATATGGCCCATACATGTGTGGGGAAGTGAATATGCTGACAGAGGTCAAGGTCAGAAAAAGGGCATAAAAGGTAAATGTCAGGTCTGATGGCATTATTAGGATGAGAATTAAAATCATCCAAAAGATTAGGGAAACGAAGTACTGCATCTGAGAACATTTGGGTCAGGGAGTCAACAAGAAGAACATCAAAGATTGGGGGGAAAATACAGTAGGAGAAGGTGAAGAGAAAGAGTGAAGTTGAAACAAAGTAGAAGAAACCCAGGGTATGAGAATAGGTCAGGGTTCAATTCAGTCAGGGGAAAAGAAGAGGATGCAATGATCCCCACACCATACCCCACCTTCCAAAGACTCACAAGTAAGGAAAGCTATGAAGTCAAGAGGAAGACACAGGGGAGAGTTTCCTTACTTCTACAAAGCCATATTAAGTAGAAGGGGGGTTGGCTGCAAAAGGATAGTGGAACAGTGGCGGTTTTGAGGCGGCGTAACCAGCAGTTAAGTAGGAAGAAAGGAAATGAAGTTATTCAGGTAAGCAAGATGGCAGTTCAAGGTGTCAGTAAGTCACCCAGGACTCGCCCCACGGAGCATGACCTGTTCCTTGTGTGTGCTCCCTTACGGCACACAGAGGTAACTTTAGTGCACCAAGGTGACCTCAGCAAAACAGAATAAAGGGGTGAGAGTCCAGCAGCAAATCAGGGAAGAATGGGTAAACCTAATGAGCAGCAGCTCAGTAAATACAGCATTATATAGCGGCTTCCATGTGCACTGGGTACAAACCAAAAACCACAGAATTGCCAATGGGTCACCAAGTTGTGGCATGATGCTTCTGGGCCATTTCCTAAAGGGGTCAGCAATGAGTTGGTTCCAAAGCACCCCTTCCCAATAGAAAGACCCTCCTGTAGCCCTCCAAAATTGTGCCCCCACAACCAAGACCTCCCCCCAGAACTGAATCCCCCCCCCCCCCCGAAACTCCATCCATTCAAGGTCTTCCCACCTTCCTGAAGCCCCCTCCCTAGGCATACCTATAATATTCCCCTGGTGTCTAGTGGGTGGGCAGGAGCAATCTCCAGTCACCCACTGGATACCAGGGGAATATTAAAGGTATGCTTCAGGAGGGTTGGGGGGCACTCTGGAGCCAACTCATTGCCAGCCCATGATGCAGGATGAAACTGACCTGCTTGAAGTTGGGCTCACTAGGCTTTAGAGGAAATTAGATTCATAGGGCCCACCAGGCTCACAGGGCTTGTAAGGCTTGTATAATACTGACAGTTCGCATTACTTTTTACACTAACAGCATGACTTTTTTCTTTTTTTTTTTATTTTACTCCTTCTACATAGCGCCAAACCCCTCCGAGAAAAATTGCACTCGCTCCCAATCAAAGAACGTATTGCTTTCAAAATCTGCACCCTGGTTCATAAAATTATCTATGGTGAGGACCCGGGATACATGACAGACCTCATCGACCTACCAATCAGAAATACTACTACTACTATTTAGCATTTCTATAGCGCTACAAGGCATACGCAGCGCTGCACAAACATAGAAGAAAGACAGTCCCTGCTCAAAGAGCTTACAATCTAATAGACAAAAAATAAATAAAGTAAGCAAATCAAATCAATTAATGTGAACGGGAAGGAAGAGAGGAGGGTAGGTGGAGGCGAGTGGTTACAAGTGGTTACTAGTCAAAAGCAATGTTAAAGAGGTGGGCTTTCAGTCTAGATTTAAAGGTGGCCAAGGATGGGGCAAGACGTAGGGGCTCAGGAAGTTTATTCCAGGCGTAGGGTGCAGCGAGACAGAAGGCGCGAAGTCTGGAGTTGGCAGTAGTGGAGAAGGGAACAGATAAGAAGGATTTATCCATGGAGCGGAGTGCACGGGAAGGGGTGTAGGGAAGGACGAGTGTGGAGAGATACTGGGGAGCAGCAGAGTGAATACATTTATAGGTTAGTAGAAGAAGTTTGAACAGGATGCGAAAACGGATAGGGAGCCAGTGAAGGGTCTTGAGGAGAGGGGTAGTATGAGTAAAGCGACCCTGGCGGAAGATGAGACGGGCAGCAGAGTTTTGAACCGACTGGAGAGGGGAGAGGTGACTAAGTGGGAGGCCAGCAAGAAGCAGATTGCAGTAGTCTAAACGAGAGGTGACAAGGGTGTGGATGAGGGTTTTTGTAGAGTGCTCAGAAAGAAAGGGGCGGATTTTACAGATGTTGTAAAGAAAGAAACGACAGGTCTTGGCGGTCTGCTGGATATGAGCAGAGAAGGAGAGAGAAGAGTCAAAGATGACCCCAAGGTTTCGAGCTGAGGAGACAGGGAGAATGAGAGAGCCATCAACAGAAATAGAAAACGGGCGGAGCGGGGAGGTGGGTTTGGGGGGGAAAATGAGAAGCTCGGTTTTGGTCATATTTAATTTCAGGTGGCGTTGAGACATCCAGACAGCAATGTCAGACAAGCACGCTGAAACTTTGGTTTGGATGCAAGGTGAGATATCAGGGGTAGAAAGGTAGATTTGGGAGTCATCAGCATAGAGATGGTAGGAAAAGCCATGGGATGAGATTAATGAACCAAGGGAAGAAGTGTAGATAGAAAAGAGGAGGGGACCAAGAACAGAACCCTGAGGTACGCCGACAGGCAGAGGGATAGAAGTAGAAGAGGATCCACCAGAGTGAACACTAAAGGTGCGGAGGGAGAGGTAGGAAGAGAACCAGGAAAGGACAGAGCCCTGGAATCCAAGTGAGGACAGGGTATCGAGAAGTATGCTGTGATCGACAGTGTCAAAAGCAGCGGAAAGATCAAGAAGAATGAGGATGGAATATTGACCTCTGGATTTAGCCAGTAATAGGTCATTGGAGACTTTAGTAAGCGCAGTTTCGGTTGAGTGGAGAGGGCGAAAACCAGATTGTAATGGGTCAAGAATAGCATGTGAGGAGAGAAAATCAAGGCAGCGGCGGTGAACAGCACGCTCAAGTAATTTGGAGAGAAAAGAAAGGAGGGAGATGGGTCGGTAATTAGAGGGACAAGTAGGGTCAACCAAATCAACATGAGCATATCTAAACCTTCACTACCCAAGCTGCAAAGGACTCAAATACAAATCAACTTATGCATCCAGCTTTTCCTACATAAGAACACAACCATGGAACGCATTACCAAAAGCTGTGAAAACGTATAACCACCTAAACTTCCAGAAATCACTAAAAACTTATCTGTTCAAAAAGGCATACCCTACCGACCCTACTTAAATGCCTGAACCCTGCAACACTACGAAACCAAAGCACGTAATGGACATAACGTAACTCTTCCTCTATAAGATTCCCTACTGTGTTTGTTCCACATGAACCTCATTCTACCACAACATCACTGTGTAACTGTTTATACCGGAATTGGCGAACGCCGTTACGGTACTATGCAAGCCACATTGAGCCTGCAAATAGGTGGGAAAATGTGGAATACAAATGTAACAAATAAATAAATAGTGTTATAGCAAAGAGTTTTCTCAGGATGGCAAACAAATATGCCGTGAGAACAGACCACTCTTATCAGTAGTGCCTTGCAGAAAGAACTCTCTCACCCTTTAGCCCACACCTCTGAAAGTTTTTCTCTTTCCTTTTTATACGTACACAAGTTCTGATTGGGGGCTCCAGCCAGGTATAGCTGTCCTAGTATTTGGTTACTTAGAGCACAAACATCTTCACACCGGTTAGAGATGAGCTGCAGATCTCTGACACTGTGTCCCTCCAAGTCTATCTGTCTCGCTTGGCATCCTATAGCCTGTGCGTAGACTCAGCGAGAAAGAGACTGTTGCAAACTGTAACCTGTCTAGCAGCCGACCTGAAATTGAAGAACGGGCTGTTCCTGTTCCTAATATTTTCTGCATTACAATAACAGTATATAGTATCTAGTTCTTATGTATGTGCATTGGTTTCTCTGTAGCTTATTCATACATGTCATACATGGAGAATGTGTGTTCAGTTTTGGCGGCCATATCTAGCTAAGGATATTTTAAAAACGTCATGAAGCAGTCTAGAGAAAAATGACAAAAATGGTATGGGATTTGTGCCAAAAGCTGTATGAGAAGAGACGTGACAACCTAAATATGTATACCCTACAGGAGGAAAAGGGATAGGGGTGATATGATACAAATGTTTAAATACTTGAAAGTTATCAATAAACATACAAATCTTTTACAGAGACAAGGAAGTGGTAGAACTAGAGGACATGGGTTATGATTACAGGGGGGCAGACTTAGGAGTAATGTCAGCAAGTACTTTTTCACAGAAGGGTGGTGAATGTCTGGAACGTTCTCCTGAGAGAGGTAGGAAAAATGAAAACGGCAATGGAATTCAAAAATGTATGGGATAAACATGAAAAATCCTTCTAGAGAAAAAGGATGGAATCACAACAAAAACATGTCAGTGCTTAGACATCAATTCTGGTAGTAAGGAAGGCCAGTACTGAACAGACTTCTACGGTGTATGTCCCAAATATGGGACAACAGGGTAGACTTTTGCAGTCTGTGTCCCGATTATGGATGAGCAGGAGTGGGCTTTGATGGCAAGTCCAGCGATTGGGAAGTAGAGCCAGTGCTGGGCAGACTTCTACGGTCTGTGACTCAAGGATAGCAAGGACAGATCAAGAACAAGTGTGTGTTTATGTGCCACATTCACCCAGGGATTGATAGCAAATACAACGTTAATTTGCAACATTGTTGGATTGCTGGTTTATTCAAGTACTGACAATAAATGTGCCTATCCAAAATTATAAAACCACTCTTCCAAGAATGTGTGACTGCCCTATTTGTTATGCTAGTATTTGATCATGACAGAATGTAACCAGCAAGGAATAGCAGGTACGGTTTTGGTCGCCTTATTGGGTAGACTAGATGGACCATGTGGGTCTTTATCTGCTGTCATATACAATGTTACTATGAAAACGAAAAGAACCTGGGTAACCCTGCTAGCGTTTGTTAGTGGTTTACATCAGTCCCTTTAAGAGGCCGCCCGGAAGCATAGGGACATGGCTTGACAGCCTGATGCTTCCATGCCAATAGCATAATGCAGCTTGAAAGGTGACTCAAAGGCAGCGTTCTTTTTCTAGGGTGTCAACAACCTGTGATACTGAGATACCACATTGGTAATCAAGGTGCTGTACAAGCCCACCTTTTACTGCACCTTGATATGGTGGTGGTGGGGGAGGGTGGTTGGGAAGTTCATGCTAATTTTGGGAGATTTAAACGCCAGTTTTGTTTTTTTCTGCAACAGAACAAATGCCTGCAACTTTAAAAGACCAAATGAGAGAAAACAGCTCTCTGCATGTGTCGGAACAAAAACAACAACGCAAGCACACATCTGCACATGAACTGGAATGTTGTTCTGCACATAAATTTAGCCTCACAAAAATTTTATGTGCTAGAAATTTTTTGCAAGGCTAACATTTATGCACAGAACATTCTGATTCATGCACAGATGTGTACTCACTACAGCTCCTTGTGACTAGGCAAGTCACTTAAACCTCCACTACCCCAGATACAAAATAAGTATCTGTATATAATATGTAAACCATTTTGTTTTTAACCACAGAAAGGCGGTATATCACATCCTTTCCCCCCTTTGTTTTTTACTTTTACTCACACTTTCGTGTTTGTTCGAACATCTGCACCATGAAGATGTGTCACCACAGCACCTTTGTGCACATCTCAGTAGACTTCCCCCAATTAGCACACAAGGTCTGCTTGCTTGAAATTTCCATCCCATTGGCTTACTGCATTCCTGCATTTTACTTCCTGGTAATTTCACAGCAGAAGCTGTATGCTCAGCCATCTGTACATGGCTCTACCTTGTGGCTTTCTGCATCAACCTCTCAGTTCTAAAACCACTGTAGACAAAGGTTTCAACACAGCAGACACAAGCCCATCTTGTTAAGTTACCCCAACTGCGTTGTAACATTCTGAAGAGTCTTATAAACTCCAAGTCAGGCCAAAAGAATTTTCAGTTCACAAGACTCAGGTGCTGCATAACTTGGTAAGAAAGCTGGAAGTGTTGGATAAGAAAAGACAAAGCAGAGGACCAGAGCCACAGGATTATTATTTGAATAGTTGGCCTTCCTGAAAAAGTGGAAGGTCAGGACTGAACGGAATTCATGCAGACCTGAATCCCTGAGAAGCTGGGGTTTGAGCCAAAGTATGATCAGATGCCATTGCTTACTGGCACATCCCCTTCTCCCCACCAAGTGGCTGTGGACCATTTCAAGCAAAGCTTCAAGTCCTCAATCCTGCACATTCTAAGATTGTTTCAGAATCAAAACATTTTCTTTTTTTTTTCCCCATGATGTTTCTCTAGCGTTTCAGAAATACTGAAATTTTACTTACAGAAATTAGGAGTGAAGGGAATTCAAAAATGAGTGAGACTGAATCGGCAATCTAGGTTATGTTCTTCATTGGACAGACTGCTAGAACTTTTGAGGATGCTAAATGATAGTAACATAGCATTTGACAGCACATAAAGACCATCTAGTCTGCCCAAAAAGGTGGCCAGAGCCATTCCTGCCATTCTATGCAAGTTACACTCTGTCATGATCAAACACTGCATCACCAATAGGGCAGTCACACAACTATGGAAAAGTGGTTTTATAAATTTTGATGCTGTAGTCACATTTATTGTCAATACTTGATTAAAGCAGTGATCCTACATATTGCAATCTTAAGGTGTCTCCCCTTGCCCCCTGAGATACTCACACCATATGACAGTGACATAAAACCACACACTTGGTTTTGATCAGACTCTGCTATTCTCAGGTGATAGACTGTACAGGTCTGCCAAGCACTAGTCCTACTTCCCCAATTACTGAAGTTGTCATCAAAGCAGATTCCACTTTATCCAAATCTGGTTTTCCATAAGCTGAACACAGACCGTAAAGTCTGTCCTGTTTTTTGCCATATTTGGGACAGAGGAGTGAAATCTATAAATGGCGCTCAAAATTCGGTACCAACAAAATTGAGCTCTAAGTGCTATTCTATAAAGGGAGTATGTCCCTTATAGAATAGCATTCAGTGTGGATCTTGGCACCTGTTTGGTAAATGCCAGTGCCCAACAGATGGAGACACAGAAACGAAGTAGTTCCTTATGAGTCTCCCCTCAAAGGTATCATGTAGCTCTAGAATGTTCAGTACTTCGACTAGCCAAATAATGGTGCTCACGGTTATAGTGCCAATCGACAGGAACCACTCAATATTCCATTGTATAATGAATGCCTAGCTACAATAAAATTGTAGGCAGCACCTCAACAGACATGCAGCAGCTCCACAAAGTCAGGAAGTGTTAGAGATAGAGTAGACTGAACCTCAACTGACATGTGGCACTTCCACTGAATCAGGAAGAAGATGCTATCGAGTAGATTGAACCTCAACTGACACTCAGCACATCCACTGAGTCAGGTGGTGTGTGAGAATGAGTAGAATGAACTCCAATGGACAGCCAGCAGTTCCACTACACCAGGAGGTGTGTGAAATTGAGTAGAATAGACCTCCACTGACATGCAGCACTTCATCATGTCAGAAGGTGAAAGAGACTGATCAGATAGAACCTCCCCTGAAACACAGCCTTTCCTCTGAGCCAGGAGGTGTGCGAGCCACGGTAGATCAAATCTTGACTGATCTATAGGACCTCCAGAGAGTCAGGAGGTATATTAGACAGAGCAAACAGAAGAAATCCTGAAACTGCCCTGAACAAAAAGAGACAAGGAAAATCAATTAAGGTGGGTTTCCGGACTGGCCTGGAATATAGCAAAGCAGTACCCAAAAAGAGTGGGACTAGAAGAATAAGACCAAAACTTGGAAGAATAATTCTGCTATGAACAGAATTGAAAGAAGGCACAAAAACAGAGCCAAAAGAACTTTAGGTATACAAGAACCCGAACTGAAGTCCATGTCTAGGGTACCTAGTGTAACAAAGAAACAAGAAGTACTGAACCTGAAGGGGGCCACCAGAGATCCTGAAACAAAACTCCCCTTGCCCTAATGGAGCTAAGGAAAGTACAGCCAAAAAAGTGAAATTCCCAGCCCATAATAAAAACAACTAGAAGTTGTCAGCACTGCAGAAAGAAGCCAGTGAGGTAGTAAGGTAAAATTATGTATCATACCTGATAATTTTCTTTCCATTAATCATAGCTCATCAATCCATAGACTGGTGGGTTGTGTCCATCTACCAGCAGGTGGAGATAGAGAGCAAACCTTTTGCCTCCCTATATGTGGTCATGTGCTGCCGGAAACTCCTCAGTATGTCGATATCAAAGCTCCATCAGCAGGACTCAGCACTTAGAGAATTACACCCACAAAGGGACACTCTGCCCAGCTCACCACCGCTGAAACGGGGGAGGGGAATCCGTCCAGCTCATCCCCGCGGAGCGGGGGAGGGACACCACCCCGCCGATGCGGGGGGATCTGGCTTATCCTGCAACTGCAACCGCGGGAGGAGCTGACTGACCCTAACACCGCCGAAGCGGGAGGGGTACAAAGCTGCCCTACAGCCGCACGAAGCGGGAGGGAGCGCCGGCAGAATTTAGGTCTCAATCCAGCCCCGTAAAACGGAGGGGAGAGGAATGCAGCAGCTCACTGTAACACAAAATCGTCTCAACTCTTGAAGAATCCAATTGAAAAAACTTGAACACGAAGTCCTCCTGAACAGGAACTGAAGACTAAACTTGAACCTGAAATGCAACCAGAATATAAACAGTACAGATATCTGGGAGGGGCTATGGATTGATCAGCTATGATTAATGGAAAGAAAATTATCAGGTATGATACATAATTTTACCTTCCATATCATCATGCTGATCAATCCATAGACTGGTGGGATGTACCGAAGCAGTACTCACCCAGGGCGGGACATTGAAATCCCTGACCGCAACACTGAAGCTCCAAACCGGGCCTCCGCCCAAGCAGCCACAGTCAAGCGGTAATGCCTGGAGAAGGTATGGGCCGATGCCCAAGTTGCCGCCTTGCAAATCTCTTCCAAGGAGACGGACCCGGCCTCTGCCATCAAGGCCGCCTGAGCTCTAGTGGAGTGAGCCTTCAGCTGGATAGGCCGCACCTTCCCCGCGACCACATAAGCCGCTGCATTGGCTTCCTTGACCCATCTTGCCACTGTAGGCTTAGCAGCCTGCAGACCCTTACGAGGACCTGCAAACAGGACAAACAGATGATCCGACTTCCGGAAATCATTGGTCACTTCCAAGTATCTGATTATGACTCGTCTCACATCTAGATATTTGAGAGCAGAGTACTCCTCTGGGTAGTCCTCCCTACGAAAGGAAGGGAGACAGAGCTGCTGATTCACATGGACGCGAGAAACAATCTTGGGCAGGAAGGAAAGCACTGTGCGAATAGACACTCCTGCCTCCGTGAACTGCAGGAAAGGCTCTCGACATGATAGTGCCTGGAACTCGGAAACTCTTCTGGCTGAAGTGATAGCCACCAAAAAGACTGCTTTCAGAGATGCCCTCGACAAGGGTTCAAAAGGCGGCTTCTGCAAGGCTCTTAGCACCAGGTTGAGATTCCACGCAGGCACCACTGAGTGCAGAGGAGGGCGCAGGTGATTAACTCCCTTGAGAAAACGCACCACATCTGGCTGCGAAGCCAGGGAAGCACCCTTCAGGCGGCCCCAAGCCAGAGCCGCTACCTGGACCTTAAGGGAACTGAGCGACAGGCCTTTCTCCAGACCTTCTTGCAGGAACGCCAACACTGAAGAGATTGGAGCAGTGAAGGGAGAAAGTGAGCCTGCTTCACACCACGCTGCAAAGGTACGCCAAACCCTGGCGTAAGCAGTAGAAGTAGAGCGCTTCCTCGCTCTCAGCATAGTGGCGATGACCTTGTCTGAGAAGCCCTTCTTCCTCAGACGCTGCCGCTCAATAGCCAGGCTGTAAGACCAAAGGGGGAGGGATCCTCCATCACCACGGGACCCTGATGCAACAGACCCCGCTCCACTGGCAGTCGCAGAGGGTCGTCCACTGAGAGCCTGATCAAGTCCGCATACCAGGGACGTCTGGGCCAGTCCAGACCCACCAGGATTATCCGGCCCGGATGCTTTGCCACCCGGTCTAGCACCCTGCCCAACATGGGCCAGGGCGGGAACACATAGAGAAGCTCCTGTGTCGGCCACTGTTGGAGAAGAGCATCTACTCCCAGAGATCGAGGGTCCCGTCCTCTGCTGAAGAAGCGCGGCACTTAGCAATTGGCCGATGACGCCATCAGATCTAGGCTCGGCTGGCCCCAGCGCTTCGTGATGTCCAAGAACGCCTGAGCCGATAACTGCCACTCTCCGGGATCCAAGGTATGGCGACTGAGAAAGTCCGCCTTGACATTCATGACTCCGGCAATGTGGGCCGCTGACAGCTGTTCCAGGTTCGCTTCCGCCCACTGGCATAGATTCATGGCCTCCTTGGCTAGAGGGGCGCTCTTGGTACCTCCCTGGCGGTTGACATAGGCCACAGCCGTGGCATTGTCCGACAGGACCCGTACTGGCTTCAACGCCAGTACCGGGATGAACTCCAAAAGCGCCAACCGAATGGCTCTGAGTTCCAGGAGGTTGATAGACCACTTTGCCTCTGCAGGAGACCAGAGCCCCTGCGCTGTCCTTCCGAAGCAGTGGGCTCCCCAGCCCGTCAAAGAGGCGTCCGTCGTGACGACAATCCACTCCGGGGTCACAAGAGGCATTCCTGCAGACAACTTGTCTGTCTTCAGCCACCAGCTCAGCGCCTTGCGCACTGCTGGGTCCAAGGGAAGGCGCACAGCATAATCCTCTGACACTGGAGTCCAGCGCTGCAGCAGAGAGTGCTGTAGTGGTCTCATATGAGCCCTGGCCCAGGGCACTACTTCCATCGTGGCCGTCATAGAGCCCAACAGCTGCACATAGTCCCAAGCCCGAAGAGGAGAGGCTACTAGGAACTAGTCCACCTGAGCCTGAAGCTTGACAATCCGATTGTCTGGCAGGAACACTCTGCCCACTTGGGTGTCGAATCGAACTCCCAGATACTCCAGGGACTGAGTCGGGCGCAGCTGGCTTTTCTCCCAGTTGATGATCCACCCCAGGGAGCTCAAAAGAGCAATCACCCGGTCCACAGCTTTGCCGCACTCTGCATAAGAGGGGGCTCGGATCAACCAGTCGTCCAGATAAGGATGGACTTGTACTCCTTCCTTTCGCAGGAAGGCCGCGATGACCACTATTACTTTGGAGAAGGTCCGCGGAGCAGTAGCCAACCTGAACGGGAGGGCTCTGAACTGGAAGTGTCGGCCCAGTACTGCAAAACGCAGAAAGCGTTGATGAGGAGGACAGATGGGAATATGCAAATACGCTTCCTTGATGTCCAAGGATGCCAGGAACTCCCCTGCCTTCACTGCTGCTATAACAGAGCGGAGAGTCTCCATGCGAAAGTGCCGAACTTTCAAGGCCCGATTGACCCCTTTGAGGTCAAGGATAGGCCGGACAGAACCTCCTTTCTTTGGTACCACAAAGTAAATGGAGTAACGTCCCTTGCCAAGCTGATTTTCTGGCACCGGAACGACCGCACCCAGGCGGATCAGATTGTCCAAAGTCTGCTGCACTGCCACAGCTTTGACCGGAGACTTGCAGGGAGAGAGTACAAACCCGTCTCTTAAGGGTCGGCAGAACTCTAGCTTGTAGCCAGTCTCTGATGACTTCCAGCACCCAAGCGTCTGAAGTTACCCTGGTCCACTCGCCCAGAAACGAGGACAGGCGTCCTCCAATCTGCACTGGGCCATGGACCAGGGCCCCGTCATTGGGTACGAGACCCTGGGGGAGGAACGGAGGGCGCCCCTCCAGGACGGCGGTCTCTGCGAAAGGAATGCTGCTTGGGGGAGAAGTTCCTTTTGAAGGAAGAGGGGGCAGAGGAGCCCGACTTGCCCGGGCGGTACCGACAGGCTTCCTGAAACCGTCCTCTGGAGTTACCGGGGCAAGCACTGGCCCGAGTCCTGACCTCTGGTAACCTCTTGCCCTTAGACGTGCCAAGATCGGTCACAATTTTGTCCAGCTCGACCCCAAAGAGCAGCTTGCCTTTAAAAGGCAACTTAGTCAGGCGGGACTTAGAGGCGTGGTCAGCAGACCAATGCTTCAGCCAAAGCCACCGCCGCGCAGAGACTGTCTGAGCCATACCTTTAGCCGAGGCTCTCAAGACATCATACAGCAAGTCTGCCAAATAAGCCAAGCCCGATTCCAGGGCCGGCCAATCAGCCCTCAAGGAAGGATCCGAGGGGGAAGCCCACTGCACAAGCATCAGGCACGCCCTGGCCACATAGGAGCCGCAAACTAAGGCCTGCAAACTTAAAGCAGCCGCCTCGAAGGACGACCTTAAGGCCGCCTCCAATCTTCTGTCTTGGGCGTCCTTTAGGGCCATGCCACCTTCCACCGGCAACGCCGTTTTCTTAGTCACCGCAGTGATTAAAGAATCCACGGTAGGCCAAAGAAAGGCCTCCCGTTCACTTTCAGGCAGAGGATAGAGGCGGGACATAGCCCTAGCCACCTTGAGGCTCGCTTCCGGGACATCCCATTGAGCCGAAATCAAGGTGTGCATGGCTTCATGCACGTGGAAGGTTCTAGGCGGGCGCTTCGTCCCCAGCATAATGGCGGAGCCAACAGGGGCTGAGGGAGAGACGTCCTCCGGAGAGGAAATCTTCAAAATGCTCATGGCCTGCACTAACAGGTTGGGCAAGTCCTCTGAGCGAAAAATCCGCGCTGCAGAGGGGTCATCCGCTCCATCCGAGCGGGAATCCGTCTCCTCCAAGGAATCCCCAAAGGACCGTTGAGAGAACCCAGATACGCTGCCCTCATCTACATCAGAGGAGACAGAGTCCTCTAAGGCCTGGAAATCCACCCGAGGGCGTTTACTTCCGGGGGCCTCAACCCCTTTATCGGACAAGGGAGCCGGGGCAGCGTTTTGCATAAGGAAGGCCTGATGAAGCAGCAAAATGAACTCGGGGGAGAAACCCCCCAGACTGTGCACTTCAGCAGCCTGGGCCACAGCCCTAGATGCACCCTCAACCGGCGCTCGCAAGAGCGGGGGAGAAACATGCTGCGCATCCAAAATGGCGTCCGGCGCGACACTCCGCGAAGGAGCCGCGCGGGAAGAACGGCGCTTAACTTTGGCCGCTTTTTTGCCGTCGCCCAAATCAAGGGCGGCCATAGAATTAACGTCTCTCACCTCAAGGGCGGCCCAAGAAGAAGCCGTCCGAGCAGAGTGGCCAGCCAAGATGGCGGAGGCGAGCAGCGGGGGATGGGCGTTTATGGCGGGAAAAACCGCCGCACTGGAGGAAGAACCGGGACACTGACCGGCCTCCAAACTGACACCCAACAAGGGTGAATCAGACTTCAAGACCCCCGCATCCCCGCTAGAAGCGCACACGCGGTCCGGGGAGCGATTCTTTGCGCCCTCGCCCTCCAACGCCATAGGCCACGTGGAGACCGATCGGGGAACCCCCTGCCCGCTACAAAAAGGTAAAAATTACCTGCTTCTCGCTCCAAGCTGTAACGAACTGGTGTCCCTGTGAGTAGCTGCAATAAACGTTGAAATAAATGTTGAAATAAACGCCCTTAAGGACGTCCAAATTTTTTTTTTTTTTTTTAACGGAGCCAGCGGGAGGGGGTTGAAAAAGAGGGACCTGGCACCACCAGGTTTGCACTTGCTCAAGAAGAGCCCTCAACCCCAGGTACTCAACAAAACCTAAAAATTAGGCTTGGAGACCTAGCCAGAGCTGCTGCTGTGTGTGACCACCACCTGCTGAGATAGAGAACATACTGGGGAGTTTCCGGCAGCACATGACCACATATAGGGAGGCAAAAGGTTTGCTCTCTATCTCCACCTGCTGGTAGATGGACACAACCCACCAGTCTATGGATTGATCAGCATGATGATATGGAATGCACTGTTGCCTACTAGTGCATAATGAAAGCATCAAAACACTGACAAAGCTGCTGCAGGAAGATGAGGCATCAATGGTCCACAAAGGACCATAGCGATTGGTAAATATCATCACCACGGACAACTAGAGAGATATGGGAGAGAGAAAGAAACACCCCCCAGAGGGGTCTAGAACAAGCCATCAGGGTGGAAGCTGAAGCCATACTAAGCTGCTGAAGTACTCCCTCTATCTATGTCATACTGCTGGTCACTGTTGACCTGGCCAAGAAAAAACCCAGACCTAAAATATCTCAGGTTTCCAAAACCACCATCGCTACCGAGAAGCACTACCAGGAAGTTACGGCTATGCTTAACCCTAAAATCTAAAGACGGACATGGATAATACTACCATACTAAAAATACCACTAGCAGGTAACATCCATATGTTCAACAAGGATCTTGCTTGAAAATGCTAAACATCAAGCAATAATGGAGCTTATTAACTGCCAGGTAAAACATCTTCTTATCCACGACACTCTGCTGGGGGAAGAATACAGAATGCTAATCTATAACAGTCACTCAAAAATCTTAGCATTAGGAGGCTCAGATAACAAGTGAAGAACCCAACCAAAACTTGCAATTTATTCAGTTATCCCTTTTTAAAGGGTAGAAAGAGGCTCAAGTTATTGGAGAATCTCTTAGTTTTCCAAGCAGCAAGACTAGATAAAACTATTTTGAATTTTATGCTATCTGCTTTAGATTATAGGCATTTTAGGTGAGTCATTAAAACAAACCTGTTTAGAAAATTTGTGTTAAATTCTGTAGATTTACAATTACTGGTCGGTTATTACCTTGCCATTGTGTTTATTGTAAATTTTAAAGGGAATTTTTTTATCATAATGTAACAATGTTAATCTCTGGTAATTTTCTGATTTATCTTTTGTAATCAGCATAGAACCGAAAGGTAGATAGCGGACTATAACATATTGTGTTGTGTTGTGTTATGTTAGGTAAGCATTTTACACAGTGGGTTGGAGGAGCCGAGGCTCACAGGTGGCTAGGATAGAAGAGCTCAGCAATTGGTCCACATTGCAAGGCCCCACAGTAGAGTAGGCTTCTTGTAAACCACAGCCAACCATAGCAGTATACACCACAAAGCAGACCAGCAAATGTAGAAGAACGCCATGTATTTACAAAAAGCACCAGACATGGCCACATTTTTCCTCAACAGGCTGCATCAGGGATTGGGCATATAAAATTAAAAAATAAACATCTGTATCACTAAGAAATAATAAACATCAAAATCAAATAAATATAACATTTTAAAAAACATGCAATTTTAAAATACAAAAATACATGTGATAGCAGAAAAATGAACAGGAAATTAAAAGAGTAAATGCTTCATTGTGAAAAGGATGTAGAGGATCCAACATAGCAGAAGAATTACACTTACATATCAAAGAATATCAACTCATAAAAACATGCAAAGAGAATTTTGCAACCAGCATGCTTGTTTCTGTACAGCAGCGCTGTGAACAACTGAAGAGAACACTCAAAGGTACACGTACCTAAAGGGGATTTATATCACAATTTACCCCAATAGCAAGATTATATTCTCATACCTAAAAGATTTTAAAAAGGGGCAAAAGAGAGGGACATTAACAAAGGAGAAGCTGTGTTTGGTTCAATTCCAAAAGAAAGTAATGCAAAATCACAATTTAGAAAAGACAATTACTCACAAACTTAGCACTCTCCAGATAGAGCAGAAGCAAATCTGCCATGCTGATTCTCAAACTGACTATTATGCTTGCAGTTGGGGTCATAAGTAATGTTAAAAATAGTTCTCAGTCCAGAGAGTGCTAAATTTACAAAAAACTACCTACAATGTACTACGGCTATCAGTTAAACAGGCATAAAATATTCCGGAAAAAAAAAATTTGGCTAAAAAAGGACCATTTAACACCGTGGTACACCAAAACAGGATCAAATTTTAGCACTGCAATTTTTGCCAAACCAAATGTGAATTTAGATAATACATGATCTGCCTACCCAGAATCGCTAACTTTTTTAGAAACCACCATCAAAAACAGTAAAAAAAAATAAAATAAAACAAAAAAACCCAACCCCCCCCCCCCCCCCCACACACACAAAACATGATACATTTTATGCGTTCCAGCAGCCATATTTGATACTTTACTGACATTGATAACATTATTGGGGGCAGGGAGTACTGCAAACATCATAGAACAGATAATATTCAATGAGCAAAGTATTAAAAGGTCTCAAACCTTAAAAATAAGCACAAATGCCTAAAAAAATGACTAAAAGATGATGATATAAATCAATGCATATTCAATATAATAAATAGCATATGATAACTTGTATACATAAATGAACACATACATACATGACCAAACCATCACAGAATACAAATAAATCCATACATAAATAATAAAACCGACCTATAATAAAACTGTATAGCAGTATTATATTTTTATATGGTCATCTAAAACAGTGTCTTTGAGTGCTTTAAAGCAACACACAGAGGTCTGACTCAAGATTCAAACCACTATTACAGTATTATATCTGAATATGAATTTTTGCTTCTCCTTTAACAGTTTATTTACATCTCCACCTCTCCACTGCATTTGAATTTTATGTAACACAATGAAACATAATTCATTAAAATCATGCTGCTGGGACACCATATGCTCAACCAGAGGTTTTTCCATCACCTTTCTTTGCACAGCACTTCTGTGTTCTATGATACATTTATCAAAAGCTTTCATGGTTTTGCTAATATATAGAAATGCTGTAAAATTAGACAGGGATTTTCAAACTTGATCAAAACCTAAATCCAAATACTCTAGGAAGTTTGAAAAAAGTTTGTTTGTGTATATCTCCCACCTGTAATGGAATGATTTCAACCAGGATATCTGTTGTTTAGATTTACACAACCGGAACCTTAGAGCTCCAGATAGGGAAAATATATATAGTATTGAAAAACTACTATCAAATTAGGAGTAAGCTATTATCATTGGTCCCCAAAGGGAGAAAAGAGAAAAAAGAATCATCCGCAAAAACTCATGCTCAATATGAGCAAATCGGATGATTTAAAAAAACTCTTTTCCATCCTGGGCCCCACCGTCTTTGACTGCGATCAGCTGAGCGGCCGAACAGTGTCTTCAGCCATTGACCATTACGGCCGGGCCGTTGGGCCTTTTAGATCGGCGACGCCTGGATGCTGCAACCATCGCCTGGGGAGCTGGTGTGGAGATTTGGCTCTCCTGATCGGCGGTGCTTCTTGTCGGCAGCCTTCCAGAGGATCATTTTATCACCTGGGCATTGAGGTGCTGGTCGTCAGGACCGCCTTTTCCCGTCTTCAATCTGCTACCTGCTGACATTCATTTCCTCACAGCTGGTTCTTGCTGAAACCGCCGGCTTTCACTTCTTCACGGCAGCCCTTTGCTGTTATCGCCGGCTCTGCTTCCCTGTGATGCCCTGTCCACCAGCCTTACCAAGACTTTGCGAGTCAAGACCTGATTTTACACTTTTTCCTTCCTTCCTCCTCTTTCTACTTTCCTCTCCCTGCCTACTCATTAATTTGCTTTTCGATTGTATTTATATTCCCTTCCTCTTTCTGTTCCTTCTACCCTTCCATTTCTCATTGTCTTTGATTTAATTTTATTTATTAGTTCATTGTAAGCCGCTTTGGGGCTGCAACACTGTGGCAAAAGGCGGGGTATATATGGCCTAAAAATAAATAAATAAATAAAACCCAAACAAGTGAGAGACGCCACACAACAAACCGACTTTCACGGGAACTATACCCAATCAAGACTATAAACATTTGCATAAATGAGCAGAAACACCCCCCCCCCCCCAAAACACACACACAAGCCAAACAGACCCTAACAAACCAAGACGAAACCCCCTACTATCAGCCCAAAACAACAGACCCACTTAAGGTGGATGTTATTGTCCAATTACTGAACCTGGGAATCCAAGTATCCTGGCCAGGAATACTTCCAATGAGACTTTAGTAGAACCCGTGGATTTCACTGTCCGCGGCTTGGAGGAGGAGGAGATGTTCCAGCAGTCTAGCGCAGATATTGCCCTTAAAATATCACCCTTCAACAAGTGCGCCTTGTTTCGCCAAATTTCTGGCTGCCTCAGGAAGGGCACAACTGAAAACCAATACTTATTAGTCCTTATCGCTGGCTTCAAAGATGGTGCAGAGAGATTCAAAGGCGCCAGAACATTTAAACATTTCTACGTTGTCGACTACCCAATCACAGGAGAAGTTGACCCAACCAATTAGGAAGCCGGCAACTCCTAATAGGAGTAGGCAGCATCAAGTCAATAATAGGCATTCCATGCTATACTTCTGTTTAAACCTTTCGGTTCTACTGTATTCAACATATAAATCCTTTAAAACATATAAATCCATTAAAAATATCCTTTGGCGCAAGGAACAACATTGGTTTTATATGTCTCTCACTTGTTTGGGTTTTAGGAGGAAAAGAGTTTTTTTAAATCATCCGATTTTCTCGTGTTGAGCATGAGTTTTTGCGGATGATTCTTTTTTCTCTTTTCTCCCTTTGGGGACCAATGATAATAGCTTACTCCTAATTTGATACTGGTTTTTCAATACTATATGTATTTTCCCTATCAGGAGCTCTAAGGTTCCAGTTGTGTAAATCTAAACCAGTTGTGTAAATCTAAACAACGAATTTCCTGGTTGAAATCATTCCATTACAGGTGGGAGACATACACAAACAAACTTTTTTCAAACTTCCTAGAGTATTTGGATTTACTAATATATAGCAATTTGCAATGACAGATAACCATATAAACCACACGTTCCGCCTTACAATTCGAGAAGTGCCTCAACTTATATCTGTCACCAGACACTAGATGTTCAAAAGCCTTGTTTTTAAGATTAACATGGCAAACAAAACATACCTAAAAGATATAGGAACCTTAGAGACATCCTAGCATCATCAAGGACAAGAAAGAAGTATACTGTTTTGGGACATTATCCATGTCTGTTTTGTTAGTATATCCAAGGCTTTTAAACATCCAGGATAGGAAGCTGAACCTCACAGGTAACCAGCACAATCACATTCCATAGCTCCCAAGCACAGGTGAGCTAAGTTGCAGGGAGCCACAGAGCCCAAAACACACCAGCACTGCAACAGAAGCAACTAGCTACTAATTATCTCTAAGCCATGTAGCCCACTGTGGAAGAGGTGACATGCTGGCAGCTGCTACACTTTGGGATGCTACTAGTGAAGAAAAGATGGGAAATACTGAGAACATGCCATATAACTAGACGTTGTTGCAGCTATGACTACTAGATGCATGTTGCAGAAAGTGCAACAGAAGACGAGGACCGGTGGAGCTGATCGGCTGGTGCAGTTACCCGAAACCTGGAACTGAATACTGCCGGAGTTATAGCCCTAGAGCAGACCAGCCCTGTAACAACTCCATAATGCTAACCCCTGCTATAGAACCACTGGCTGTCTCTAAAGCGGTCATGCCGTTGAATTGGCTGGTGCCTGAGCTGTGCCACAGAGGCAACCACTGATGCCAACCTGTCATCAAGGAAGGCACCATGTACTGACAAACTTGCTCCTTGCGCCTTAGCATCTTGAGCTGCCGAAGACCAACGATGAGCCACTCGCTGAAACAGCTGAGCTGAAATAATAGACCCTTTCTGCAACAGAAACAGCATCCTGCTGCTATCGCAGCCAAGACTAGCCTCAGAAACTACCGAAGCAGTAGCCCAGAGCTGGCTACTGCTGGAGAAAACAGTGACACATAGGAGGATGTTATTGATAGAAGAATGCTACGCTAGCAGCTGACAAAAAAAATCATACCATGCAAGTAACTGGGGTTGGTGATGCCATTTCGCTGACAGATGTAGCTGATGATATGTCATGCTGTTGAACTCCAGGTATGCCGTGAACTGCCAAAGTAGCAAACCACCAATACTGATCCTGTGCCATGCAGAAGACAATTGAAGCTGAGGCTGTGCCTTGCGTCTGACTCTCTCTCTCCTGCAGCCACAGTGTGCTTTAGATTGGAGCTGTCTAAGTAGCACCATCTCACTGACTGGTGCTGTGAAATAATAGCATCTTACCTGCTGCTGCTGCCGAGGCTGTGCTATGCAATAGGTAGTTGATGAAGCTGTGAAACCACTCATCTGCTTAAACTGCAACACAAGTTGGCTGCCACCTTTGACTATTTGACGCAGGCAGCTGGTGCAGTTGGAGATGTTCTGTGCACCTGTGTGCTTCTGAAACTGTGCCAGGCATGACACAGTTGATATTATGACAGTAGCTGGAACCACCACTAACCCTGAGCCATGCAGAAAAATTCTGCCGAACCAATGCCAAGCAGTTGGTGCTGTTGCCGAAACTATGCCATATGGATGCCACTGAACAGATAAACTACAGCTGTGACTAAACCATACCACGCAGAATCTGCTGAGACCATGGTACAGAGATGGCTGTCAAGGCTTTACCTTGCACCTGATCACTGTTGGATCCAGAACTGGTCCCTTTTATAGCTGTGCAATGCACTTCGATGTGGAACAAGCTGAGGGCACAGGAGACAGCTGCAGCTGCTGCACCCCACAGCTGAGTGATAAGGAAGCTTAACCACAGTATTAACCACTGCAGGTATACACTAAGGGAAATCCCATCTCAAAGAATATGCTCTAATGGGCTGTGTGCCCTAACACAGCTATAACCACAAAGGCGGACATCCCACCAAATTAGGCCGCCAGGTAACCAACTATCATAGGAATGCAATAGAAAGAGATGCTGAGGCATGCGATTCAGCCGTAGAATAGATAAAGTAGCTGCACTCCATGCTTCAGAATGAAGCTGAAATCTGCAGCACAAGATGACGTTTCCCAGCTGCGCAGCTCTGCAAGATGCTCCAGCTCAGGAAAACCTGAGAAATAGTCACTTTTTTTTTTAATTCTCCTGTGTGCACAAAGCCAACACTGCTGAGTTCCACAATACCAACCAACTGCAGTAGGCATCAGGTTGAACCTAAGAATTGTACATAACAGCTATACAAAAGGGACTGGTACAGCTGAAACAAACATGCAACATTTCAAAATTAGAACAGAGGACTATAAAGAGAGTGCTGGCTAGTAGCTGAGAGGGAATCGTTTCCCTGTATCTCTTCCTTTTCCGAGGCTCTTAAGGAGAGTAGCAAGATTAGCAGTCCCATTGTCTGTCCTAATGCCAGCATAAAGTACAAAAGAGAGTCCTGCTAAGGAGCTACCTTGTTTAACAAAGGGCAGACACAGAATTGCTCTCCCAGTACTGACCAAGGGCAGCCACAGAATGGCTCTCCCAGTACCAAAGTATGCACTGTCAAAGTAAACTAGCTGCAACCCACAAAGCATTAGAACTGTATTGCCTTACAGAGGCAGATCCAAAGAAACTGGGAAAAAAGACTTCTCCACAGGAACATTTTCCAGACAGAGAAATGAGTACTGTAAAAAGAAGCCATACTTGTTCTGTAGTAAACCCCCTGCTCAACTAACCCCTGATAATAGTTGGAACTATAAAGACTGCACCAAAGAGAAGCTGCGTTGTCCAGCAACCATCCACTTGGAGACAGTGACAATAACATATAACATTCCAGAGATGCATGATACCTTCTGAGAGGTGAATCACAAAGAACTACTTTGTTTATCTCGATCTGCCAGTTGGCAGACACAACTATTCCCAGTGGTCTGATAATGGATAACAAGAAAGGGCTAATTAATCAATTAAGTTGCACATGCAACTTAAGCACACACCCAAAATTTGGCATGCAACTTTGAGCGTCATATATAGAATCCAGGGGAAACTGCATTAGTCCACCCAGTACTGGCCTTCCTTCTCTACTACTGCAACACCAAGTTTTAATTTGATTCCATTCTTTCTCCCCCATTTAAGGATCCTCTGTTTATCCCACGTGTTTTTGAAGTCCATCACCATTTTCATACCCACCACCTCCCTCAGGAGGGCAATCCAGGCATCCATTAACCTCTACGTGAAAAAAATACTTCCCGATTTTCAGAAAGCCCGTAACATATTTTTAGATTTTCAGAAAGAGTTTGACAAAGTCCCTCATGAGATATTCCTGAGAAAATTAAAGAGTCACGGGATAAGAGGCAATGTTCTGTTATGGATTAGGAATTGGTTGATGGATAGAAAACAGAGGGTAGGGTTAAATGGCCAATTCTCTCAGCAAATGAGGGTGAACAGTGGCATGCCCCAAGGATCTGTACTGGGATTGGTGTTATTTAACATATTTATTAATGACCTGGAAATGGGAACGAGTGAGGTGATTAAATTTGCAGACGACACAAAACTATTCAGAGTTGTTAGAACACATGTGGACTGTGAAAAATTGCAGGAAGACCTTATAAGGTTGGAAGACTGTGAATTCAAATGGCAGATGAAATTTAATGTGGACAAATGCAAAGTGATGAACATTGGCAAAAATAATCCAAATCATGGTTACCTGATGCTAAGATCCACCTTAGCAGTCAGCACCTAAGACATCTTGTGCCCAGTGGGTGGTGGCAGCCAATAAACAAACAAACAAACAGTATGCTAGGAAATATTAGGAGAGGGATAGATAATAAGCCAAAGAATATTATAATGCCTCTATTGTTCCACGGTGCACCCACACCTCGAGTATTGTGTATAACTGTGGTCATCATATCTTTTTTTTTTTTATAAAGATTTTTATTAATAGAAAAAATCTCGAGTTACATACAAGAAATGCCAACTTTGTTCACTTGCTAAACTTAGCTTTACATTCTCTTAATTACTACTAGATGCTCAACTATTAAATCGCCTGTTCTAATACAACATAATACTACTGCTACCTCCCCTCACCCTTCCCTCCCCCCTCCTGGCAGATCTGACCACCATTTATATGTTGTTCATATGGTTGCCACATTTTAATAAATGTTTCCATTTTACCCCTTTTCAGTGCTGTTAGTTTTGACATCTGGTACAGAAATCCCACTTTGTGGGCTACCACGCTCATGTCCGGCAAATTCGGCTGCTTCCAAGCCCTTGTGTTATGACCCGGTAGTAGTGAGCCCCTGTGCCCCGACTGAGCACGGCTGAGATGGAGTGAAGCCGTACTCGGTCAGGCAGCCAGACAACTCCTAGCTTCACCTGGGAAGCGACCACCGTTCACCGAGAGTTGAGCTCTCAGCTGCAGGTGGCCACCAGGACTTCTGGAACCGGCGGGGTTGCACAGCCGCTGACCAGGATGGCAGGAAACACACACAGTCCAGCACCAGAACTCCGAAAAGGCAAGAATAGTCAAAAATCAGTCCAGGGTCAAGGCAGGCAGCAAACAAGCGAAATCCAAGAAACTAGCCAAAAGTCCGGTACACAGGAAATCAGGAACAGAAGATAGCTGGCGAACAGCACTCCAACAGCAACTTCTCAGAACAACTGAGGCCGAAGCAAAGAAGGCCTGGAGGCAGTGCTTTAAATAGTGAAGCAATCAGAGCAAACCAAACTCAGGTGAATCCAACATAGCAGCCCCCATAGGAGATCCTCCCAAGACCAGATATGGAGTTCCTTCCTGTTCTCGTTTAGACAAGATGGCTGCCCCCTCCTGAGCTAGCCAAGATGGTTGCTGCTCTTGCTCCAAGCCGGATGACGGCTGCCAGACTTAGGAAACTGAAACAGACCCTTAAGACTGAACCTTGTCCCTTTTGGATGGAGCTGCAGAAAGGCTTAGCCGGGAGGAGCGTCGAACAGGTGAGGGACGTAACACCTTGCTATTGCTAACTTTGCTGCCACCAGATATTGTGTCGCCAGCTTATGCTGGATCATTTTAATGGCTTTGGGGGGGAAGTGCAGCAGACAGTGTTCGACCTTACAGGGATATACACACTGCAAAACTGTATTAATCTGGATCAGCACTGCTTTCCAATATTCCTGTACCTTTAGGCACTCCCAAAATATGTGCATAAATGTACCCCTTGCACCACATGCCCGCCAGCATTCTGCTGATGTCCCCCCATATATACGCTGCAATCTATCTGGTGTATAGTACCACCAATAATATATCTTGAATCCATTCTCCCTCGTGGATTGCGCTAGAGATGGCTTAAATAGGTATCTATAACATTTTTCCCAGTTTTGCTGTGTATATGAGGATTGTAGGGTGTCCTCCCATCTATTGGTGTAGAATCTCTGAGGGCTCCCCCTCTGTAGTAGGGCCTGGTATATACGCGTTACACTACCCCTTGCCATATCTTTAAATAGATATAGTTGAATTAGAAAAGGTTCAAAGAAGGGCGACGAAATGATTAAGGGAATGGAACTCCTCACATATGAGGAAAGGATTAAGAGGTTAGGATTCTTCAAGCTTGGAAAGGAGATAGCTGAGGGGGAATATGATAGAGGTCTACAAAATAGTTGCCATACTTTTTCAAAAAGTATGACAACTAGGGGACACTGAAAGTTACATAGTACTACTTTTAAAACAAACAGAAGGATATATTTTTTCACTCAAGGACTAGTTAAGCTCTGGAAATCGTTGCAGAAGGATGTGGTATCAGCTGTTAGTTTATCTGGGTTTAAAAAAAGGTTTGAACAAGTTCCTGGAGGAAAAGTCCATTGTTTGCTATTGAGACAGACATGGGGAAAGCCACTGCTTATCCCTGGGATCAGTAGCATTAATCTTGCTACTATTTGGGATTCTGTCAATTACCTGTAACCTGAACTGGCCACAGCTGGAAGCAGGATACTGGGAATAGATGGACTACTGGTCTCACCTATTAAGGCTATTCTTATGACATGAGTGGAGGAGTGGCCTAGTGGTCAGAGCACCGGTCTTGCAATCCAGAGGTGGCCGATTCAAATCCTGCTGCAGCTCCTTGTGATCTTGGTCCTCCATTGCCTCAGGTACAAACTTAGACTGTGAGCCCTCCTGGGACAAAGAAATATCCAGTGTACCTGAATGTAACTCACCTTGAGCTACTACTGAAAAAGGTGTGAGCAAAATCTAAATAAATAAATAAATTATTCCTAAGTCTACCACCCTGTAATTTCAACTTATATATTCTAGTTCTACCACTTCCCCATCTCTGGAAAAGATTTGTATGTATGTTGATACTTTTCAAGTATTTAAATGTCTATCATAGCTCCCCTATCCCTCCTTTCCTCTAGGGTGTCCATAAAGTGGAGCTGTGGCCAAGTGGTTAGAGCACTGGTCTTGTAATCCATATTCAGGTCTTTGTTGCAAACCCCATACCACTTCTGTTGCTTTTCTCTGGACCACTTCAACTCTTTTTATGTCCTTAGCTAGAAAGGGCCTCCAAAACTGAACAGAATACTCCAAGTGGGGCCTCACCAACAACATGTATAGGAGCATTAACACCTTTTCTTCTGTTGGTTATTCCTCACTCTATGTAGCCCAGCATCTTCCTGGCTACAGCCACTGCCTTGTTAGATTGTTTTGCCGCCATGATCCTAGATCCACCTTACAGTCTCCTGAACCGTGCTGTATTTCTGGAATGCTGCCTCTTTTGCCTTTATTTTTTCAGCCAATTGTTTGGTATACTTTCCTTACATAAAGATCTATTACAATATTTACAGCTGCTTTCAATTTGAACCACTATCCTGCCATTTCTCTAAAACTTATCCATCCCAACAGTTCTTTCTTCAGGTACTCTTCCATTCTACTAAAGTTTGAAATCCAATACTTGAGTTTTGTAAGTTTGCACTCTGCTTTACCTTTTATATCAAATTATATCATTTGATTATCACTGTTGCCTAGGTGGGCACCCACCTGGACATTGGGTTCTGTTACCATTTGTCTGAGCACAGTACTCTGGCAAGAATCCACAATCTCTTTGCTTTTTTCCGATTCTGTAGATGGGACTTTCCAATCCATATTTGGCAAGCTGAAATGTCCCAGCAACAGCACCTCCCCTTTCATTCCCAGTTTACGGATATCTTCAATGAGATCCTTGTTCAGTTTCTCCACTTGTGCCAGAGGTCTGTAGATGACACCTTCTCTTTCCAGGATGACCTAAATCACTTCCTCTTCTCCCCAGGTTCCCTGCACCTCAGCAGCTTTAATATTATTTTTCATAAACAGCATCACTCCTCCATCCCTATGGCCCTCCCTATAGTTCCTAAAAAGAATCATAGTCTGGTATGTTTGCATCCCATGCAATCACTGAACCATGTCATGGTGATAGCAACAATATCTAAGCCTGCTTCAAATATCAGGCCTTGCAAATCCTGAACCATTCTACTTAAACTGCAAGTGTTTGTGCTCATTCCTTTCCATTTGTTGCTCATGGATGAATTGCTTAGAAGCTTCATCATATTAACTTTTTCTCCACTGCTGTCCCACTTTTGCATTTCTTGGGGAGTGACTTTCTTAATTCCCCTGGTTACTTTGGACACCCCACCTTCTAGTTTAAATGCCTGAGAAAGTACTGTCTGAATTTCTCCTCAATGATCCATTTTTCTGCCACAGAAAGATGTAGCCCATCATTACAGCAGAGGTTTTTGTTTTTCCATATGTTGCCCCATTCTCCTATGTACCTAAAACCTTCCTGTCAACAAAGAGGCTTTGAGCCAGTTATTAAACTTTTCTGTATTACATACAGGCTTATTTTCGAAAGAGAAGGACGCCCATCTTTAGACAAGCATTTGGACAACTTTACCTGGTCTAGTTTTTCTTACAACGAAGGCACAAAAAGGTGCCCTAACTGACCAGATGACCACCGTGGAGAATTGAGGATGACATCCCCTTACTCCCCCAGTGGTCACTAACCCCTTCCCACCCTCAAAAATGAACTTTAAAAATATTTTGTGCCAGCCTCTATGCCAGCCTCAAATGTCATACTCAGGTCCACTGCAGCAGTATGCAGGTCCCTGGAGTAGTTTTAGTGGGTGCAGTGCACTTCAGGCAGGCAGACCCAGGCCCATCCCCCATTACCTGTTACACTTGTGGTGGTAAATGCGAGCCCTCCAAAACACACCACAAACCCACTGTATCCACATCCAGGTGCCCCCCTTCACCCGTAAGGGCTATGGTAGTGGTGTACAGTTGTGGGTAGTGGGTTTTGGGGAGCTCAGCACACAAGGTAAGGGGAGCTATGTACCTTGGAGCTTTTTCTAAAGTCCACTGCAGTGCCCCCTAGGGTGCCCGGATGGTGTCCTGGCATGTGAGGGGGACCAGTGCACTACGAATGCTGGCTCCTCCCACAACCAAAGGGCTTGCATTTGGTCGTTTCTGAGATGGGCATCCTTAGTTTCCATTACCGTCGAAAATCAGAAACGACCAAGTCTAAGGACAACCATCTCTAGGGACGACCTAAATGTCAAGATTTGGGTGTCCTCGACCGTATTATCGAAACGAAAGATAGACGCCCATCTTGTTTTGATAATACGGGTTTCCCCACCCCTTCACAGCGACATCCTGTGAGGACGTCCTCAGGAAAACTTGGGCGCCCCTTTCTATTATGCCCCTCATAGTCTTTCCTCTCCCTTTCTGTAAGTTAGTAGTACTTTGGAAAAAGCTACAGTCAGAACCAAATACTTCAGACTCTCGGCCAGCTTCTGGAAAGCTCTCTGAACTCCAAATGTGCTATTTTTGCCAAGATCATTAGTCCTCTGTGTCACAGGTTGTAATCTACCTGAACCTACTGTGAACCATTTATGCCTGGATTGTTTTATCCTCTGTGGCAATGGTGGTAAACTGGCTGGATGTTGTGTAGTCTTGAAAGCTTCTTTGAGGACAGCCAATTCTTGTTTGAGTCTATTGATCTTCTCTCTCATAGAAGAGAGCTGGAGACAGATTGGAGATTTAAGGCTTGCCGTAACGGCCCTTCTTAAGACCAATGAACCACAACTATTACACAGAATGAAAGTTATGTTCACCTAAGCCGGCACAGGAGGCAGTGACCCGATATGTAGTGGATCACTTCCTCCTCCTCCTGCCGTGCAATCTCTGCAGGATGGGGGGAGAGTGTGCCACGGAGGTGGGGGACCCAAGAAAGGCAAGAGAGAGTGTGCCACGATGGTGGGGGGCCCGAGCAAGGCGAGCGTGCCATGGAGGTGGGGGGCCTGAGCACAGCAAGACAGACTGTGCCACAGAAGTGGGGGACCGAGCAAGGCAAGAGAGAGTGTGCCACGGAGGTAGGGGGCCCGAGCAAGGCAAGAGAGAGCGTGCCACGGAGGTGGGGGCCCGAGAAAGGCGAGAGCGTGCCACAGAAGTAGGGGACCCGAGCAAGGCGAGAGACAGCGTGCCATGGAGGTGGGGGGCCCGAGCAAGGTGAGAGAGACAGCATGCCATGGAGATGGGGGGCCCGAGCAAGGCGAGATGGAGCGTGCCATGGAGGTGGGGGGGCCGAGCAAGGTGAGAGAGAGCGTGCCATGGAGGTGGGGGGGCCCGAGCAAGGCGAGAGACAGCGTGCCATGGAGGTGGGGGGCCTGAGCACAGCAAGACAGACTGTGCCACAGAAGTGGGGGACCGAGCAAGGCAAGAGAGAGTGTGCCACGGAGGTAGGGGGCCCGAGCAAGGCAAGAGAGAGTGTGCCACGGAGGTAGGGGGCCCGAGCAAGGCAAGAGAGTGTGTGCCACGGAGGTAGGGGGCCCGAGCAAGGCGAGATGGAGCGTGCCATGGAGGTGGGGGGGCCCGAGCAAGGCGAGAGAGACAGCGTGCCATGGAGATGGGGGGGGCCCGAGCAAGGCGAGATGGAGCGTGCCATGGAGGTGGGGGGGGCCGAGCAAGGTGAGAGAGAGCGTGCCATGGAGGTGGGGGGGCCCCGAGCAAGACGAGAGACAGCGTACCATGGAGGTGGGGGGGGCCAAGCAAGGCGCGAGAGAGCGTGCCATGGAGGTGGGGGGGGGGCCGAGCAAGGCGCGAGAGAGCGTGCCATGGAGGTGGGGGGGGCCCAAGCAAGGCGAGAGAGAGAGTGTGCCATGGAGGTGGGGGGGCCCGAGCAAGGAAAGAAAGCGAGCCACAGAGGTGGTGGGTCCAAGCAAAGTGAAAGAGAGTGTACCACAGAGGTGGTGGGCCCAAACAAGGTGAGAGTGTACCACAGAGGTGGTGGGTCAGAGCAAGGCGAGAGAGAGTGTGACACAGAGGTGGTGGGCCCAAGCAAGGCGAGAGAGAATGTGCAACAGAGGTGATGAGCCCGAGCAAGGCGAGAGTGTGCCACTGAGGTGGGGGGCCCAAGAAAGGCAAGAGAGAGTGTGCCACGGAGGTGGGAACCTCAGCAAGGTGAGAAAGTGTGCCACAGAGGTGGGGATGGGTGGGAGAGCCAAGTAAGGTGAGTCAGTGTGCCACAGAGGTGGGGGGGGGGGGGGGGGTCAAGTAAGGTGAGAGAGCGTGCCAGAGGTAGGGGGACCAAGTAAGAAGGGGGGGGGGCAAGCAAGGTGAGAGTGTGCACCATGGAGATGAGGGGGGCAAGCAAGGTGAGAGTGTGCACCATGGAGATGAGTGGGGCAAGCAAGGTGAGTGTGCCACGGAGGTGGAGGGGGGGCAAGCAAGGTGGGAGAATGCACCATGGAGGTAGGGGGTCAAACAAGGTGAGAGTGCACCATGGAGGTGGGGGGGGGGGCTAATCAAGGTGAGAGTGCCCCCTGGGAAGGGGGAACAGAGCAATGTAAAAGTGTGTCTTGGGGAGGGTGGGTGGAGAGAGGGAAGAGCAAGTTTAACAGTGTGCCAGGGGATGTTTTGGGAGAAGGGCAATGGGGGGCAGCAGCAAGAAAAGCTAGAGAAAGCATAGAGTACCATGGAGATGAGAAGGGGGCAGAGATAGCTTAGAGTATGCCACTGGTGTGGGGAGAGATTATGCTTGAGGGTGTGCCATGGGGAGGGTGGAGGAGAGATAAAATAATAGCGGGGAGAGGAAGAATAAGAGGTTGGGGGCTGTATGCCTCAAGAGAGGTGGGGGTATTGGATGCCTGAGAAGGATTTGGGGGGCAGAATCAGGGGTCTTGATGGGAGTTAAGAGGGAGAAAGAACTGCAGTTGGAGTGAGAGATAGACCAGGAGAGGCTGGAGACTGAAGAGGGAAAAGGCAGGAAGGACTTTCAGGCCTTAGGATGGGGAAATTCTGTGCAAACACACTACAAATATTCAATGCAGAATTTTTAAATATTGTGCACAGAATTACCCCAGGACTAATGCATCATGCTAAATTAAATATGTTGCTTGTCTGTTTTCTATTCTCTTAAGGTCTGATATTCTAAGGATTTATGCTACTAATTTTGAGAGGTCTGCTCCTAAATTGTTCTTCTCACTGAAAGTTTACTAGGGCCGAGTACCTAAATTTATGCTCATAATTTCATAAAATCCTAAATTTAGGAGGATAAAAAAGTGGGTGTCAACAGGGGAGGATTTAGGGGGAAAAAGTCAAAAGTTTTGCACTGACTTTCAGCACAAGGCTCAAATAACTCATACCTAGACACATGAATGGCAGGCCTAAAATTATAAGAATAACTTAAGCTCCTATCAGGGCTCTTTGTCTAAGCTGTGTTAGGCGCTAACATGTGCCTAATGCACCTTAAAATGGCATACTGCAGGACATGCTCGGGCATCCTGTATCTGCCAAATGTGCACACTAGCTAATCACATACCACAAAAAAAAAATTTTGAGGTGTGTCACAGGGCAGTGGGTGTTCCTGCACTAAAACAGTTAGTGCATTTACATTAGCACGCACCAACTGGTTACCACAGGAATACTGCATGAGCCCTTACCACATACAAAATAAGTGCTCACAAAGTAATTTTATTTAATGGCCACATGCTGACAACATTAGCACATTGCCATTAATACAAAACAAATAGAAAAAAAAATCTGTCATTTTACAACTGCAGTAAAAATGCCCTTAGCATGTGGGGGAAACCCACATAAGGTAATGCTAAGGCCACTTTTTACCATAGCTTAGTAAAAAGATTCCTTAAGTTTCTATGTTTGGCTAAAAATAAGATACAAAATATAGAAGCCCAGCTCTTTTTGAATATCAAGCTCTTAGTTTTCAGCAAATAAGATTTAGGAACTACTGCCTATCTTGTGAGCTTAATTGCTGGATTTGGATTTAGCTCGTGCCTTTTCAACAGTAGTTGAAAGCAAATTACATTCAGGAACAGTAGTTATTTACTTGTCCCTAAAGAACTTATAATCTTCATTTGTTCCCAAGAAAATGGAGGGTTAAGTGACTTGCTCAAGTCACCCTAGCTTCCCTGGTTCTCAGCCTACTGTTCTAACCACTATGCTGCACCTCTATTTAGAATACTGAACCTACTTGTTTTCATCTGCATCTTCTTTTGCATGTTGAAGTTCCTCTTGTGGCTTACTGCTAAGCAAAATTCAGCATGTCATGCATGGTTCTGTCAACCATACATACCGCTCCCCTCATCAATATTCAGCTTCAAACTGATAAACTTTCTTAGTGCCTACAATATCCTGAAGTTTGAAAAGAACACCTTTAACCTTCTACAAGTTAAGGATAAGAGGACATATATGCACAAAAACTAATATACACTGACATCAGTGAAATCAAAATAAACCTTTCTTCCAAAAGAAACGAAGTAAAAAAAAAAATTTATTGTGGCATATGAAATCACTGCTCAATATTACTGACTTTCTTTCTTACTATGACCTTTGGTTTTCAAAACTGACACTCTACATTTTGCTCATAATAGAACATTAACCGAATTGACATTTCCTGAAATTAATCCTAAATTGAAGTTAACAAGAAGTCTCTTTTACAATGTATTTCTGTACGTACCATTTGGGAGGTGTCCAAAGAAACAATTGCTCTTTTCTCATCTTCTGGGCACTCCAAGGCATTACAAACACTTGTTCCTCCTACCAAAAAGAGGAAATACACTATTTATTTATTTTCAATTATTTCTCATTCAACCTGTACAACAGAAACAGAGTATGATGGCAGTACATGAACACTGTACATGAACAGCTGTAAGCTATTTACAGAAAATGAAATATAAATTCAAGCACTGACTGATGTAATAGGAATGTTACATGTGATATATTGAAAACTGATGGTACTTTTTAAATGTAGTACAGCAACAGAAGAGAGGGTCAAAGTACACACAACAATATGAACACACAAAAAAAAAAAAGCACCAAGGGCTTTTCAAGCATGAGAAAGTCAAGAGTCCTTTACTACTGGACTAGGGTCCAGTAATAAAGGACACTTGACTTTCCATGCGTGAAAGGCCCTTGGTGCTTTTTTTTATATTCATCAGTTTTTTAATGTAGCACAGGATGTACAGTGATGTGAAAAAGTATTTACCCTTCTCCGTTACTGCATATATGTCACAGTGAATGGTTTCTGATCTTTTAACAAGATGTACTATTAGACAAAGGGAAACCATTCAGGAGGAGGGTAAATACTTTTTCACATCACTCCAAATGTCCATAACCTATTTGTCATTCAGAATGATAGCACAACGTTTTAAACCTTTTCCAGTGCAATGTCTCAGTATGGCTATACTCTTGACAGTGCTACATAAAAATATAAAGCAACACTTAATTGCCAGTATGTTGACTTATTGCCACAACTTCTTGCTATTTTTTCCCCACCCTTGGAATGCAACAGCTTAGATTAGTAAAGAACTTCAAAAACTTAATGAAAGTGAACATGTAAGGAATTGCACTTACCACCAAATGGTATTATGCACACATTATGTTTACACGCCAGCTCTACAATCTTAAGTGTGTCATCATGACAATCTATTAAAAAACAAGAGAGAATATACTGATGATGACTGAAACAGTCTTATTACTTCATTAGGAATATTCAGTGTGAAGAGACTACTCCAATGCACGCAGCTTCAGACCTTAACTCTGAACAAACTCTCAGATGTAACACAGTCATAAGAATGGCTCCAACCAATTTTATCTGTACTTTATACTGAACATTTTTTTGAAAACAAGAGTCACTGTTAGTCATAAGGAATGATACAAGTAGTTTAGCTGTATTACAGTTGCAAAGAATAGTTTCAAAGAACAGCTACCACTCTCATTTTACTCAGTCCTATAAGCATACATAAACCAAACCTTTCCACCATGAACCAAAGTGGTGCAAAGTCTACAAAAAAAAAAAAAAAAACTATGTGATGAAACTTAGGTCCTAAACAGGAATACAGGAAACACAGGGAAGAGGGCAGATATGACAACAGCATTTAAATAGATGAAAGATATAAATAAGACACATGAAGCAAATCTTTTTCATACTAAACAGTGCTCTAGAAAAAGAGGTCATGGCATGAAGCTTCAAAAAATGCAGATTAAAGATCAATATCAGAAAAGTTTTTTTTCTTTAGCAAAATGGTGATGCATGGAATGGTCCTTTATGCAATACTAGTAAAAAAAATAGGCCCATTTCTGGAGGCAATGAAACGGGCGCTAGCAAGGCTTTCCTCTGCCCCCCCCCACCCAACGCACCTTCGTTGTTAGTGACGCCATTGCGCTGCCCTGGCCGCCGTCGATGTGAGTGAATTGCTCCGCCCTCAACGTCATAACGTTTGACGCGAGGGCGGGGCCCCGAGACTGTGATTTTCGTGGCTTCAGAGCTTCGAACTTACGAACCTTGGCTTCAGTGACGTCAGACAACAGAACGTTGAGGGTGAGTTTTATATATAGATGGTGGTGGTGGAGTCTCCGTGGACACCTGTGAAACGTTCTTGAAGTCATTGTACAAATGGAGGCTTTCCATACCGCAGAGAGAAAGACTATACAGATGGATTATGCGAAAGCATATATCCCCATGCAGAGCATATCGCGCAGGGTTTGCAGAAAGTGCCGATTGCCCGAAATGCCAGGATGCTTCGGGTACCTTGGGGCATATGTTCTGGCATTGCAAAGTTGTGGAGCGCTTTTGGAGTAGGATGTTAGAGGGGGTAGAGGGGATGTGGAGTTGCACTGTGGTCAGGGACCCTTTAATGTTGTTTAATGTATTTAAGTATTCACGGGACCCCCTGGAAGGCTTCAAAGCTTTTATTAGACTAGCAATTTATTTTGGCATCACAACTATTTTACAATATTGGAGAAAGAGTGAGGAACCGCCTCAGCAGGTATGGAGATCTCAGATGATAAAGCAGATGCGAGTGGACAGATGTGGGATTCATGATCTTGCTAGTTTGCCGGGCAGGAAGTTCCAGGCTCAATGGGAACCTTTATGGGACACCCTGACCCCCAGGGGGAGAAGTCTCCTGTTGAACATATAAAAAAAAATTTTTTTTTTAAATGGAAAGAGATTAAATACTATGGTTTCTATAGGACATAAGCCATAGGGGGGAAGTAAGATAGGGTAGCGGCCAGTTTCTGACATTGGATTAAGGTTCATGGGACGCATAGATAAATCTCCTTGTTATTGCATAGGATTAACAGAGCAGAGGCTCCTCTTGACTCTGGGAATCAGGGAAGAATTTAAGGGGAGGGAGAGGGAGGGGACGGGGATGGGACGGAGGGGGGGTAGGCTTGGATCCTTTAGGGGAACACTAAGATATGGAAATGTGATGTAGGAATGCACACTGACTGTGGGAGTGGCACCCAGGTTGGGGGTCACTTGATTATGCCACAATGTCTCTTCACGTTGTTAAGTAGAGCATAGAGTTGTGATGCCTTCATGATGTAAATTACTCGTGCGCTTGGCAGACTGGTCACACTAGCTATCTGAGTGGAGAGCCTACTAGTCATAGCAACGAGCTAGTGCATCACTATATCGGTTAAAATTGAGGGATGGGAAGGTGGGAGAAAATGTAAATTTTGGTGTTACAGTAGATGAGAATTTCTGAAGTGTATTGGATAAAAGGATGACACTGGCTGTGTCAATGATGTTAAATGTATACTCTGCTTTTCATCAATAAAACTTTTGAACCATATATATAGATGGTGCAAACAAATATCAATACATGGAATTCAATAAAACCTGCAATAAGCACGGAGGATCCCTAGTAGTGAACGCACACAAAAAAAAAAATCAACTGCAATTTATGGCAGCATACCAGGAATGAAATTTGCCATACCAGATGAGTCATCATATTCTATGGGTCATATTTCCTTCATCCTCTAGAAAACCTTGTCCCAGGTGAAGAGCAAGTGTTTGTCCAATAAGAACCCATGCTTAAAAGTTCCCTTCTTCTGTGGACCTCGATGAGCAGCTGTTAGTTCTTCTAGCTCTATGTTCCACAATTCCTGCTGGTGGGGCCATTTTGTTTCCTGTTCAAAGTGAGCAACTGTGTGTGTTTTATATGCTAAATATAAGGCAAAACTGTACCCTCCTACTCTTTGAGATGGCCTCTGGATACCCCATAAGACGACCCTACAAGGAACTTCCTAAGGAGACAGGGTGCACGAAGGCCATATGCACCTAACCAAGATCTCTCCTGAGAGCCATTAAACATTCCAGTAGACCAGATACTCATTCAATCGTATTATCCTACAAACATTCAGACTGAATGTTGGATCAGGGTCAGAGCTAGAGCGTGGCATTCTACAGAGAGCACCTGGAAAAAAAGGTGTAAATCAGCCTACACCTGAGTAGACTCACTGACCAAAAGTGGCTTTCCTGCATGCCAAGCTCATCATAATTTACTGTGAACAATACATAACACAATTACAGAACCAAGACAAAATGTGTTTAATAGCACTAAAAGAGTGAAATAAGAAAAGTTTCTTTAGCGTTTTCAAATATTTAACAATTAAATATTTACAAAAATGTCTAAGTTATAATATTTGGAAGAGTCAGTCACAAATGATGAGGGCAAATGTGGAGGGCATTTTCGATGTAAAGTCTAAATCCAACTTTGGATATTTTGCAGAAAAAGTCCAAAAATCCAGTAGCAAACATATGCATTTTTCAAGTTCAAAAATGGCCATTTTTTGTTCTGAAAATGGCCATTTGCTAGACGTTGTTGTGCTCAGTGTGTATCTTTCTGGACCATTTTCAGGGGGAAAAAAAGTCCAAGTGAAAAATGCACAAAATCAAGCTATTGGGATGTAGGAGCCACCAGCATTTTTAGTAGACTGGCCACACAGACATCCCAGCAGAGCTGTGGGGCACCCTAGGGGGTATTACAGTGGACTTCACATAAAAGGTCGCAGGTACACATCTCACCATTACCCCCTTGTACTTTATGATGAGCCCTCCAAAACCCACCAAAAACCTACTGTACCTACATATAGGTGACACTTGCAGGTATAAGGGCTATTGTAGTGGAGTACAGTTGAGTTCAGTAAGTTTTTGGTGGGTTTTGGAAGACTCACACTTTCCACAAGTGTAACAAGAGTGGGCTATATAGGCCTGGGTCTGGGTCCCCTTCTCTACAGTGCACTGCACCGACCACTAGGCTCATCCAGGGACCTTCTTGCTGCTCTAACAGGGCTGACCATAACATCTGAAGCTGTCATACAGCCTGGTATGTACTGTTTCTTTTACATCTTTTGGGGGGGGGGGGGGGGGAGGAAGGTGTCGGTGACCACTGAGAGAGTAAGGAAGGAGTCATGCCTTAATCCCTCCAGTGGTCATTTGGTCATCTGGGGCTGGGGCAACTTTTTGTGACTTAGTCACTATTAAAACAGGACTTGTACAAAGCTTAGCCCTGGACGTTTTTCTTTGTTCCATTATGGCAGAAAAATGTCCAAGTGTTAGGAAAGTTCAAATCCTGCTCTCGACCCCTGCTCCTTTGTGACTTCTGATGAACTGCATAGAGAAAAGTCTCAAAATGGGTTTTGAAAATAGCAATTTGAATGTTTTGAGGGGAAAAAACATTCAAATACCACTTTGTGCCACTTTTTTGGACATTTTTCTATTTCGAAAATGAGCCCCTAAAATGTTCAAATACACATAATGTCCAAAATGTTAAACTGTCTCATTCGCTTCATTCCACTTTATGAGGAGCTTTGCAGTTTACTAATCTCTCTTTTTTTATGTGTTTTCAAGCTTTTCATTGGCTTAATCATAAGTAAGTTCTTTAACTAAATTCTTAGCCAAGCAATTAAAAAAAATCTCTGAAAAATAATTTTAAACAAGTTATGTCCTTTAATACAAGAGCTGTCTGTTACCAATTTGCCTATATGCTTCACTACAACTGAAAAGGTACATTATTTTGGAAAACAATGACCTATGAAATCATGACGACAGGAATTTCTCTTTTAGGTTAGATGATGTTTTTAACTCCTGAAAGACATGCCAGCAGTGAACAACTACTACTACTTACTACTACTTATCATTTCTAAAGCGCTACTAGATGTACGCAGCGTTGTACACTTGAACATGAAGAGACAGTCCCTGCTCAACAGAGCTTACAATCTAATTAGGACAGACAAACAAGAGATAAGGGAATAATAAAGTGAGGATGATAAAATAAGGGTTCTGAACAAGTGAATAAGGGTTAGGAATTAAAAGCAGTATCAAAAGGTGGGCGTTTAGCTTAGATTTGAAGACGGCGAGAGATGGAGCTTGATGTACCGGATCAGTAAGTCTATTCCAGGCATATGGTGCAGCAAGATAAAAGGAACGGAGTCTGCAGTTAGCGGTGGTATAAGGTCAAGGCAAAAAGAATAAGAAGGTTTTAACAAGTTCAACAGTAGTAACAGCTGTAAATGTCATTCATTTAATCAAATTACAAGAGGACCTTATGAGACCGAGAGACTGGGCATCCAAATGGCAAATGACATTCAACACAAGCAAGTGCAAAGTGATGCATGTGGGAAAGAGGAACCCAAATTACAGCTACATAATGCAAGGTTCCACATTAGGAGTCGCCGACCAGGAAAGGGATCTAGGCATGATGATACACTGAAACCATATGCTCAGTGCGCAGCAGAAGCTAAGAAAGCAAGCAGAACATAAAATGTTGGGTATTATTAAGAAAGGAATGGAAAACAAAAATTAGGATGTTATAATGCCTTTGTATCACTCCATGGTGCAACCGCACCTCGAATATTGTGTGCAGTTCTGGTCACCGCATCTCAAAAAAGATATAATAGAATTAGAAAAGGTACAGAGAAGGGCAACGAAAATGATAAAGGGTATGGGACAGCTTCCTTATGAGGAAAAACTAAAGCGGCCAGGGCTCTTCAGCTTGGAGAGGAGACGGCTGAAGGAAGATATAGTAGAAGTCTATAAAATAATGAGTGGAGTGGAACAGGTAGACGTGAATTACTTGTTTACTCTTTCCAAAAATACTACGGCTAGGGGGTATATAATGAAGCTACAAATCGGAGAAAATATTTCTTCACTCAACGTGTTATTAAACTCTGGAATTTGTGGCCAGAGAATATAGTAAAAGCAGTTAGCTTAGCGCGGTTTTAAAAAGGTATGGATAGCTTCCTAAACATCCTTAAGCCATTATTAAAATGGACTTGAGAAAAATCCACTGCTTATTTCTAGGATAAGCAGAATAAAATGTATTGCACTGTTTTGGGATCTTGCCAGATACTTGTAACCTGGATTGGCCACTGCTGGAAACTGGATACTGGGCTTGATGGACCTTTGATCTGTCCCAGTATGCCAATATTTATGTACTTATGATACTACTTGAGAGTTCACAGCATGCATCTCATTTCAATCTATACCCATCTCACCTGTTCACTATGAAACATTAACTAAAGGAAGAGAACCAACACTTTACTGTAATATCTGAATCTTGAACCTGAGTGATTTTATTTCCTAAACAGTCCACCAGCTGTTTATGACTGCATGACAGGCTTGACATTGCAAGGGGGGAGGGAGAGAGGAGGATACCTGATCAAATGCACTAGAGTTTGAATTCTGACACATTCCAGGATAATTTGTTGCTGATAGCAAAAAGTTATTTTTTTTAATCCCTTGACTGCATACTTATAATTGCTTGCAGTTTCTTTACACAATAACATTCAATGGCCATCTGTACCACTGCCCCCTCCTTTCCTGTTAACTCACACATAGAAACCCTCAAGAAAAAGGCAAAATTTCTTACATGGGTTTGACCTGCAAAGGGGCTAAAGAACTGTTAAATGGTCTATATTGTTATATTCCAATATTCCACCAACAAACCTGCTGATGAATTATTATAAGCAACTAAGGTTTTGCTGTCCAAATAAGTACTGGCTCCACCAGTCACCTGGAAATGAGGCACTATATGGTCATCCTAAGTACAAATCTTAAG
This sequence comes from Microcaecilia unicolor, assembly GCF_901765095.1. Taxonomy (NCBI): domain Eukaryota; kingdom Metazoa; phylum Chordata; class Amphibia; order Gymnophiona; family Siphonopidae; genus Microcaecilia; species Microcaecilia unicolor. Next base: position 220,078,309 of record NC_044037.1, read on the forward strand.
TTAAACCTAGTAAACAAAATACATTTTAAAAGTTACAAACTATTTCTCAACTGACACTCAAACCAAGAAACATAATACTAATTCTGAATTCCCAAACAAATGCAGCAAAGTATCAAACATGAACTGTCAGTTGGTTTTGATTAACCTCTTCCAAAAACTTAAACACACTATATTCTAAATGCTGGTCCAATTCCAGAATCTCACATTCCCCTTTGTTGATCAACAAATCCTTGCAAGAATCGCATCTGCTTGACCTCACAATTGATCTTGCAGTAGTCCCACTTAAATGGTATATTACATTAGCATCATTTGGTGAGGGGTAAATAATCTGGTGAAGCTCTTCTGCTATGCTATCCACCAATGTTTCATCTCATGAAATTCCAAAACGTTCTTCATCAGTGGCATTATCGAGATCAATAAGTGAAGGATAAATTAGGTCTTAACTGATACTTTTTCTTTCCATTAGTCCTTCCCACTATTCTAGAACCTGTGGGGAGAGTTGTGCCCATCAACCAGCAGGTGGAGATAGAGAACTGAAAACTGAGCTGAGACATATCTCTCTTCGTATCCAGTCCAGCTCCTCAGTATTTATGTTGAAAAGCAGTAAGGAGAAACTCAGAATAAACACAACAACCTTAAACAACTTGCTAATCTAACACTAACCAGATGAGCAAACATGTGTGGATCTCTCATCTCTGGACAACTTATAGAGAACAAAGGATATGCAGGAAGCACCAAGAAAGATGACAGGGTCATTTGACCAATTACTCCACACTGATTGTACATCTCTGACATCTCTTGGTGGGCCTCTGGAATAGTGGGAAGAACTAACAGAAAGAAGATTATCAGTAAGACCTAATTTCTCCTTCCATTATGTAGCTTACCACTATTGCAGAACCTGTGGGATGTTCAAAAGCAATCCCTAGAGTGGGTGGGATATTGGTGCCACCGCCCTGATTATCAAAGTCCCAAAACTGGGTTCCAAGCACACCGCAATGTCCACCCTGTAGTTCTTGGCAAAGGTATGCAGAATCGACTAGTTGCCACCTTGCAAATATCTGCCAGAGACAATAAAATAGTCTCCACCCAGGATGTCGCTGTATGTCTCACAGAATGAGCCCAAAAGACCTGAGCAGCCTGCTTCTCCACAAGCAAATAAGTAGATGCAATAGTCTCCTTCAACCACCTAGCAATTGTGGGCTTGGAAGCCATAAGGCCAAGCCTCTGTTTATCAACAAGTGCAGTCTGCCCAATTTGCGAAACTCATTTATGACTTTCAGATATCTAAAGAGGGCTCTATGCACATCAAGAAGCTTCAAGTTAGAATACTGAACCACTTCATCCTTTCTGCGAAAGGATGGACACTCCACAGATTGGTTGAAATGAAATGCCGACACCACTTTCGGAATAAAGGAAGGAACCATAACCAGAAGACCCCCGCCTCTGAAAAGCAAAGAAAGGGATCCCAATAAGAGAGAGTCTAAAGCTCCAAAACCCTACATGCTGACGCAGCAGCCACCAAGAAAACTGTTTTTAGCGTAAAGTTTTTCAAGGTGGTCTTCCAGAGTGCCTCAAAAGGAGGCTTCTGAAGAGCCCAAAGGACTAAATTAAGTGGACACGGCATACAAAAGGGAGGTACAAGCAGCTCTCTCCCCACAAAAATCGAACGATATCTGGGTGAGCCACAAGAGACGACTTCTGTAGTCATCACCTGAAACAGGCCAAAGCCACAAGAATCCAACACCAATCCTTTCTGAAGACCTGCCTGGAGAAACGCTAGTATGTGCACAATCTGAGAAGGGAGAAAGTCCATGCTCAAAACATCAGCTCTTGTACATCCTCCACACCATCTCACATACCATGGATGTAGAGCACTTCTATGTCTGAATCAACATAGCAATAACGAATCGAAATTATTTTAGCCTCATCAGAGCCCTTTCAATGGTCAAGCCATAAGACCAAAGGGGCTCAGATCATCCATGAGCAGTGAATCTTGCTTTAGTAGGTCGTGTACTTTTCGCCAAAGAGTTATGCAGCTATGCTTTCATAACAAGACATTTGAAGCCACTGCATAAGGGGGTGGCAGCAACTTCAAAGCCGGGGGGAGGGGGATCACTAGCTACACCATGCAATGTCAGTCAACCCTTTGTACAGATGTTTTCTTCATTTTTAAGAACCTCTCCTGTGTATCATAATGGTCACAGAGCTAGCCAAAGAGATTTTTCCATGCTCACAGAGAAATTCAACCACATTCACAGTGGTCCTCCTGTTGATGCAGAGCCCAAACCAATAACTCAAAGCCTATGAGTGGCGTTACTGGCTATCTTTCTGCTGCAAGATGGGAAAGGCTTGTCTGGCTTTGTCTGATTTGTTCTAAAAGTAAAAACCACAGGGTGTGCTGGTAAATTTTAACAACGGCCTCTCTCTCCCCGGGCATAGCCGGCCCTGAAATTTGGGGGGAGAGGGGAATACATGCCTCTCTCTCCCTTCCCTTGTGCAGGCACGCTAGGCATACCTTTGCCGAGCCCCACCAGCCAATAAATGGACTGCCACCATTCTCTGCTGCTTGCTTCTGGCTCTGAGCAGCATGATGGAACCTTCTTGCGCTTGCATGAAAAGTCCCAGCCTGATGCTCAGAGTCAAAAACAAGGAGCAGGGAGCAGCAGCATCCTATTTACTTGGCTGGGGGGGGGGGGGGGGGGGGGGGCCCAGCATCACTGCCAGCAAAGTAAAAGGAAGGGGCCCAAGTCCACATTTTGGGAGTCAGTTGTTAAAGTAGCCATGGGGAGGCCTACTTTAACAACCGGCTCCCAAAATTCTTAAAAACTTAACAAATGGCTCTCGCGAGCCCGTGAGAGCCCACTCCAGCACACCACTGGCTTTATGCTAAGATTCTTCTCCTCCTGGCTTTCCAGTATTTTCCCCTGTTTAGTCGGGGTTTCTCAGAAGGGTTCTGTGAAGGGCAGAAATGCAGTTACTCTCTGTTGCTTTGAGCTTTGGAGTCCAACCACGCGCAGTATGTAGAGGCCTTGCTGGTGGGCTTTAATTTAGAGAAAACCTTTGATACAGTCTTGTGGCCTTATCTTTGGAAGGCGTTGACATGTTATGGCTTCCAAAAGCCTATTATGGCTATGTTGTGCTTACTTTATACAGACACCTGGGCTCAAGTGTTAGTGAGTGGAGTTTTTTCCCCAAGGTTTTCTATTCACCAGGGTACACGGCAAGGCTGACAGCTGTCCCCCACTCTTTTTGTGTCTTTGGATCAACCTTGATAAATCTGAAGCATTATACTTGTCTGGAGTTCTGGAACAAACCTGGCCCAGGGTTTTTCCACTTAAATGGGCAGGTGAGAAGTTAAGATATTTGGGTCTATGGATTTCGAAAGATCATCAAAGTCTCTATATTTTTAAAGTTTCCCATTTGTTGAATGATATGAAGCATCTGTGTGCTCAATGGCAACACCTTCCTTTGTCCTTGTTGGGTAGAGTTCAGCTCCTTACGATGGTCATTTTGCCCAAATGGCTATATCTGCTTCAATATTTGTCTCTTACCCTTAAGCTGAAAGATTTGGCAGTCTGGATTAAAATCATTTGCTCTTTTGTTTGGGGTGCCAGAAAGCCCAGGGCCTCTCTTTGTCAACTGCAATTATTGTGGAGGGATGGTGGTTTGGGCTTGCCCGATTAAAGCAGCTTGTCACCTGCGATATGCTCGGAATTGGGTGTTTCTTACTTCTGAATTTTGTGATATTACTTTTGAAACTGAATTAGTCAACTCTTTGAATTTGACATAAGTTTTGCATGATAACTCACTTAAATTGGCCCCAAATATTAAGAATCATCTTTCAGTGAAAGGAGTACATTGGGCCTGGACATTATTCTGCAAGAAGTTTGGTTTGCATTCTCACAGTTCTCGCTATTTACCTATTAGGGGTAATGCAGACTTTCCCCCAGTACGATGTCCACTAATATAACCCAATGGCTGACAAAGGATTTGAACTTACTGGGACATGTTGTGGAAGATGATGAGCCCACAATGTTATGATTCCTTAAAACAGTCTTCTGCTTTGGGCCCTTCCGACTGGTTTCCCTATTTCCAATTACAGAACTATGTTTCTGCTTTGTTCGGTGGACTTCACAGAGTCTCCTTTTGATCATCTCTGATCTAGCAATAGCCATTCAGTGCATTGTAAGCCACTTTGAGCCTGCAAAATTGTGGGGAAAACGTGGGGTATAAATGTGAATAAATAAATGATAATTGGCCTATTGTAGCAGTTCACAGGGGTTTGGTCCAAAGATATTATGAAGCTTTTAAGGATATTATGAAGCTTTAGGTTCTACTTCTATTCATCGTATTGTTAATAAGTGGGTCATTGATTTTGAGGGCTATACTACGGATCAATTGCTCAAGAGTCTGTGAGAGAGTCCACGTTTAGCGGACAGTATTCAGCTCCAGGAACTCCATTATAAGTTTCTCCTGCAGATGTATATTCATCCCTCTCAAGCACAGATGACAGGTTTTCCCACAGATGGGGCCTGTAACAAGTGAGGCCAACAAGACGCAACACAATAGACACTACACTTGGGATTGTCCCACTGTTCGTAGGTTTTGGACTGCAGTCTGGTCTTATTTGGGTTGTATGTATCAACAACGTTGGTTAGAAAATCCTCAGTTGTGTCTTCAGAATGACCTTATTGGCATTATAGAGGGTGTGCACAAGATTGGACTCTTTGCAAAGCTGCCCTGGTTGCTCAATGTTGTATCTTGCTTCAACGGGTAAAAGATTCCCCACCAGCTTTGACGCAGTGGGAAAATCAAATGCATGAACTTCTCACTATGAAACAAATGTCAGTGGACACCTGTGGCCTCAGGGCAAAGAAATGCTTTGTTAAACTTTGGACTCCATACTTACATACTCTTCCCCCCTGGGTCCATTAAGCTTTTTTGAATATCCTGGAGCTTTGAATCTGGGGGATGGTTTTGTTAATTGTTGGGGAGCTATTTGGATGGTTTGTGGTTGGGATATCTGGGGTGGTTTCCTTTTTAGGGGAAGGGGGTAGTTTTTCTTGGGCGAGGGTATAAGAGATTTGACTGGGTTCTAGGGAGGGCGTGGTCATTGAACCTCACTTTGTATAAAGTTAATTGTCACAGTTCAATTGTCTACCTTTTGCTCTTGCCTCCTGCAAAGTTATGCTGTACTGTTCTGCCTTTATTTGCATTTTGTGGTGACAATAAAATATATTTCTCATTAACTACAAACATGAAAACAACAAAAAACAAACACTGTAAAATCCTGAAGAGTAGACTTCATGAAATTAAGTTTGGTAGAGCTTTGTTCTACGTCCATTTGGTGAAGCAGAAACAAAACACAAAACATTAAAGAGATTGCTGTTCACAAAAAGGACCATATATGCTCAATTTTCCACTAGTTCCAAGCTCTGGGAAAGCTGTTTCATCCCAGAACCACTGGATCACATCACCACCTGTTTACCCAATTCAGTTCTGTTTTTTGAAAGAGAATGATGTGTAATGGTATAACCAAAGTAAAGGACCAGAAGTCCAAAAGAAACCTGTTCAATAAACAGCCCTCCAACAGCCCAGCCCTGCTACGACATAGGCTTGTACCGGCCATCTATCAACAGAAACAGCAAACTGTAGCTCATAATAGTGTGCAATCGACTCACGTAAATATATGGATTTGGATTAACTAACCACCGTTATTGAAGACATTCACCCAAAGTGGTGTACAGTAGGCACCGTTAAAAATAGTTATTGCGCCCAGACTTGAGAATCTACCTTGACTCAGAGAGAGGGAAGGGGAAAAAAAAAAAGATCTCAACCCAGATGTGCATCTTGCTACGTAACAACAGGAAGAGATGTTTTCTTAAGCGCAGGTCGAATATCCCCTCCAGACACGCCAACCTACACTGGGGAAATTGTATATAAGGCCCAAGGCAAAAAAAAAAGAAAGCATCTGGTGAGAAATTTGCACACAGCCAATAGGAAGAGTTGAACCTGAGCCCATCGTGGAGGTATGGCCAATCTTCAAAACCATTCTTGCAAAGGATGGATGCTACCATCATGATTTTGACCAAAGATGCCCTAGGAAAGCAGAAAGTCTATATGGCCTGTACAGACAGGAAAAAATGTCTTCAAGGCCGAAAGGTCCAGAAATCCCAGTGGGGAGGACAGAACAGTCAAACATACCCTAAGTCTCCAACTAACCACTCCAAAGGTTCTCTCAACCAAGAAACCTGTAAAACTAAAGCCTGCTAAATGTGACCAGACGTTACAGCAGATGTCAAAAGCCCAAGTTAGCACCAACAGCCCACTGACAGTGCCAAGCCACGTCTGACATGGAGGTGCACTGGAATTGGTTGGAAAGACTGCACAGAACGCAACACCAATTACCGATTATAGCCGGAGGCAGAGCTAGATGAAGTAGGAGAACATGGCAGAGTGCATCATAGTGCCAAAAGAAGCAGTTGCACAAACAGCAAGCAGAGTCGCTGAAAACAGTGGTGGCCATAGATGACATACAATAGTGGACCCAGTGTCAGCACCAAATTCAGAGAGAAGGACTGATATGGAACAACAGTCTAGGTAAGCTTAGCATTGTGACGTAGCATAGCTGCCCTAGCCAAGAGAAGTGCAGTCCAGCAAGGGATGCCTCGAGGGTCTGGCAAATCACAGCTCAGCAAGGGGAAACCCCCACAGGGTAGAAAAGTAGAACATGCCCCTCTGAAACAGAGTGGAGAGCCAACGCTTCCCACAGGATGCCCAAACCAGCTCAAACCCAAAACCAGCAAGTTACCAGCCAGCCACCGTCCAGAACAAGCATCTGTTTTCCAATCATCATAAGCCCTGCACCAGAGGAAAGACCCCACAATGCAACCCTGAGGTTCCTGGTCTGCCACAAATACCATGGACTCTCCGGATGTCCCTGCGAACAGCACACCAGAGTTAGAGAAACCTCACGATCCAAGATGGTTCACTGACACCTGGTGCCCAAAGCATAAACAAAGGCTTCACAAAGCTGCAAGAAAGGAAGGTTTGGATGGTTCGGATTTTTCTTTTCTTTTTTTTTAAAAGGGAACAGCCGACTGAAAAACAAACAGAGGAGACTCTAGAGTTCTGACACCCCCCCACCCCCCCAAAAAAAAATCAGAGCAGGGAGATTCAACTAGGCCCCAACAGGGGACTCAAGCTTCATGGTGTACTGCTCCACTGTTGTGTTCAGGCTCACAACCTGGAGCGAATGACATCCCACAGCAGTAACAAAGGGCAAGATCACATTCGCCTCAGGCAGCACGTTCTAAGAAAGACCGCTGATGCACCGAAGCCACTCAGCCTTTCCAGCCCAGGTGGGAATGCGGGTAAAAGATGCCTGCACTGCCATGAGGCGGTAAAGTTATTTTGTTAGTAAGCAAGTGCCTAACGCGCACCAGCAAGCAACACCAAGTCAAAAGAAAACAGGGGCACCATAGCAGACCACGATCTCACAAATGGCCCACAAACCTAGCCACAGCCGGTTCACCAATGACTGTCGGGAAGTGCTGACCTGATTCCAAACTGACCATCAGCAGTGAGACACGGACTGCCCAGCCAAACAACCCTTTGGAGCAGACAGCATGGAAAGAAGCTCCATGACCCCTCCCATTCCAAGAAAACGTTGAAAGGAAAGGTTAGAAGGAAAAGCTCCAAAAGGCTCCTTTGTCTGCGGAGAACTAGCACTTTTTTTTTTTAAACAGCATGCAGGAGCCCAAGAACTTGGGGAAACAAAAATGAAGACATTATAATGCTTTTGTATCGCTCCATGGTGCAACCACACCTCAAATATTGTGTTCAATTCTGTTCACCGCATTTAAAAAAAGATATAGTGAAATTAGAAAAGGTACAGAGAAGGGCGACGAAAATGATAAAGGGGAGGGGACGACTTCCCTATGAGGAAAGGCTAAAGCGGCTAGGGCTCTTCACCTTGGAGAAAAAATGGCTGAGGGGAGATATGATAGAGGTATATAAAATAATGAGTGGAGTGAAACAAGTAGATGTGAATCGCTAGTTTACTCTTTCGAAAAATACTAGGACTAGGGGGCACGCAATGAAGCTACAAAGTAGTAAATTTAAAACAAACAGGAGAAAATATTTCTTCACTCAAACATGTAATTAAACTCTGAAATTCGCTGCCAGAGAATGTAGTAAAAGCAGGTTTGGATGGCTTCCTAAAGGAAGTCCATAGATCATTATTAAAATGGACTGGCTTCCTAAAGGAAAAGTCCATAGATCATTATTAAAATGGACTTGGGGAAAATCCACTGCATATTTCTAGAATAAACAGCATAAAATGCATTGTACTGTTTTGGGATCTTGCCAGGTACCTGGATTGGCCATTGTTGGAACCAGGATGCTGGGCTTGATCGACCTTCGATCTGTCCCAGTATGGCAATACTTATGTACTCCCTGGTGCAACTCTCAGAACCGATGAACGGGAGGAACAAATGCCGAACAAAATGGCCACAGGAACCCTGTCAGACCCTTGGGTGAAGTTCCTATGCTAAACTTGTGCGCGAGAAAGAACCAGGCCTCCTCAAACATGGCTCTGGAAGCAAAAGAGAGCCTATATCATCGGCAGGACCAAACCTAGTGCCAGTCAATGCTATCCACAGTAGGAGCAATGGGTAAGCACCTCAACAAGGTTCTCGCAAATAAACTGGTGACTACAGAAGCAGCAACAGAAACAAATGCAGTTTAACTCACCCACCCTGAGGTTCCTTTGGGAGAGCTGCCTGTTGTGCCAGGTTCGTTGGAGGTACCCTCTCCACTTCCAGCCCTGATACTGGATACTGATACCAGAATGCCCAAACCATAAACTGCAAAAGTTTCTTTTTTTTTTTTTTTGAGGAAGGAGAAAGGAGAAGGGCTAGAGAGGGCAGTAGGGGAGGGACCTGGGATGACCAAGTGCACCTACTAAAGGCGGCACTGCTCTGCCGCAACCCCAGAGCTCTACGGAACTGAGAAACCCAGAACAGGAGCTGCTAATAGATGAATACAGGAGAACGTGAGAGACCATCCAGTCGACTGATGGACATAGAGAATACAGACTGGACAAGGAACACTCCATCCTATAAGACAGTGCAATTCAGCACTCTCAGTCTCCTCCTGCTGGTAGATGGGCACAGCCCACACATCTCTGGATTTATCTGCTGCTGATGCTAAGGAACAGGCAGATGTGAATCACTGGTTTACTTTCCAAAAATACTAGGACTAGGGGTTACACAATGAAGCAACTAAGTAGTAATTTTAAAACAAACCAGAGAAAATATTTCTTCACTCAATGTATAATTAAACTCTGGAATTTGTTGCCAGAGAACGTGGTAAAAGCAGTTAGCTTAGCAGGGTATAAAAAGAGTTTGGATACTTTCCTAAAACAAAAGTCCATAAGTCATTATTAAGATGGACTTGGGAAAATCCACTGCTTATTTCTAGGACAAGCAGCATACAGTCTGTTTTACTGTTCTGGGATCTTGCCAGGTACTTGTGAGCTGGATTGGCCACTGTTGGAAACAGGATACTGGGCTTCATTGATCTTCGGTCTGTCCCAGTATGGCAATGCTTTTTTCTTTTTTACTTTGGGATGATATGTATTTTAGCAGGTTTATACTCAAAACATGACTAGATCCTAATCTAAACCTGACGAAAGAGAAAGAATAAACACTTCGGACAAAAAGCAATACACTTTGCTTATTTATTCAATGAAAGATTCAACAGTAAGATTATTTAAGAAACATATGTACATGTAAGTAGTGGCATTTACATGTGTATAGTAGAGCACTACATATGCCAGAAAACTCCCAACAGCATTTATATCAGCTTCAAGTCACAACTAACTGTCTGCTAACTTCTGGTCTTTACCTGTGCTTGGAAGGAGAGCTTGAGGGGGAACAGTCCTTAACCCTCTAGTGTTCAAAATCACTTGGATTGTCAAAAACCAGAGTTTTGAAGGATGGCACCTTAAGAAGTTCCCTCTATAGAAGGAGGCTTCTAAAATGTGTCACTTCCATATGCTAAGCCCTCAGAGATGTGGGATTTTTTTTTTAATGTTCTCTTTAGTAAAATGACCGCTTCCGACATGCATTGTGCCAAATACAGTCCCCCCACCCCTATCCCGTGTTACATTTTATAAAAGGTTCTGCATTCTGATGCTCTGAATGCATAGACCTCACCATCCATTTTCTGACCTAGATGCCCGATACAGAGTTACCATCATGGTTTCTAGACTCTTATTTTTCAGTTGACATTAGAAAATGACACGAGAACAAAGTTTGTCCTAATTCCCACCCCAGCCCTGCAAATTTAAACTCCACTAAAACAGTTCTATCATTTCAATAAAAGACGAAATCGCTTGCTTTTTGTACAAATGCGATTTTGTATTGTTGCGGGGACAGGGTGGGGCTGGGGTCAAAATTTATCCCTGTGTCATTCTCTAGTTGACATACAAGTTGGAAGTCAAGTGGAAACAATAATATCAGGTTGGCAAAGAAATGTTTAGAATAGTTAATTTATTTTGAAATATGATTTACTGCAGATACAGTGTTCTTTCTTAGAAGGGCAGTACAGAAAAGAATACAATTAAGCATCTAATATCAATACATCAAAAACAGCTCAAGAGCAAACCGGTAATAGGGTTAAGGACTGGCTGTAAGATATTCTGTGTAAATGCAAAAAAAATTTCAGAGAAAACATTAGCACAAAATAAAGGGGGGGGGGCAGGATCTAAACAGTAAGACAAAAGAATTCCATGTCAAATAGGCAAACTGATTAGCTGAGCAGTATAGTGAGAACTGCATGTTTCTTCAGGTCTACATGAGCAGACTGATGTAAGTGCAGTCAACTAACAGGGACCCTGGCATTTGCTACTAGCACAAAAGAACATATAAACAGAAAATGATAGCAAAGAAGGAACATAAGGCCCATCTAGTTTCATTCACATTTCATACCTATAGATCACAGTCGATGTCTGGCTTTACCTTTGTTTCTTTGCTTCCAGGGATCTCCTGTGTTTAGTCCATGCTTTAACTCCATTACTGTTTCAGTCTCCATTGCCATTCCCATGAGAAGCTACCCTTTTCCAAGAAGAAATATTTTATCCCCACTCCCCCCCCTCCACCTCTGTGGAACCATAAACCATGACCACTTGTTCTGGAGCCTTCCCCCCCCCCCCCCCCCCCCCCCCAGAAAAAAATGCTCTGGAATAGTGATTCTCAAACCTATTCCAGAAGACCCTCAAACCAGCTACTTTTCAGAATATCCAGAATAAATATGCATGATAGATTTGCATGCACTGGCTCCACTGCTTGAAAACTTCTCATGCAGTATCACTATGGATATCTTGAAAGCTTGATTGGCTGGGGGTCCACCTAGGACAGCTTTAGAAACTGCTGCTCTAGAACAAATATAAGTGGTAAATATAACTTTTAGGCAACACTTACTTGGCCATACAACAAGATCTGGGATTCGATTGAAAAGTCCTTCCCTGAGTGTAAAAATCTCATTTAAGCAATGACCTAAAAATAAAAATAATATTTAAAAAATAAAACACAGACAAAACTATAATAGATTGCAGTTTCTCTAAAAAGTCTCAACATTGAAAAAAAATTAAAATTCAGCTCCTCTTACCATGGGCTCTGAATACCCTGTCTTCTGTGTCAAATGAATATGAAATGCCTGTAGCTTTAAGGTCATAGAGAAATCCTTCATTGATAATGGCTGGAGGAACATCATTAACATTTAAGGACACCTAAAACAAAATGTACCAATTTGACAAACAGAAAAAGAGATTCAGAACTGAAAGAATTTAAAAAAAAAAAAAAAAGATGGTTTATAATAGTTACATTTTTCAATTAAGGGCCTTTAGGAATCCCAGAATGATAACCACAAAGCTCCTGTAAACACTACTGGCACCTTGGGTCCTGTGGTAGAATAGCTTTACTTTCCAGCACTCAAGTCAGGCAGTAACAAAAGATCTTCTACAGATCAGCCAAAGAACGCTTCTAAGCAATCCAAATCCACATGTATTTGTATTTCTTCAACTTAACTTTGATCCTACTGTACCATTTTAAAAACTGCACTTACAATTTTTTTGAAGCTGAGCTGCTCCCTTGTGTGGCCCTCTGGATTCAGACATGTTTAAAACAACATACAAACTTGTAAAGGCCTGTTTTTATATTCAGGTATTTGGGAATGATTATGATAGTGTCATTTTATTAGCTATGCTTAGTATTTATTTATTTGTTTAGATTTTGCTCACACCTTTTTCAGTAGTAGCTCAAAGTGAGTTCCATTCAGGTCCCAGGAGGGCTCACAATCTAAGTTTGTACCTGAGGCAATGGAGGGTTAAGTGACTTGCCCAAGATCACAAGCAGCAGCAGTGGGATTTGAACCAGCCACCTCTGGATTGCAAGACCAGTGCTCTAACCACTAGGCCACTCCTCCACATGTACTAGAACAGAGTATGCTAGAGTTTAACTACTTATATTTTGTTTTTACTGTATTGCTTAAATATCTTGTTTGTGAACCATTTTAAATGTCTTGTGATAGAGAAGTGATATAGCAAGTAAATATACCAAACATGTAAGTTACATATCAAGCAAACATACCAAACATGCTAGGCACGTCAATTTACGATCCTAACAGATCTGCTCTCAAAAGTTTAAAGGAAATAAAAGTTGAGCTACTTGGAAAACTGCAGGAAAGTTGAAGTGATAAAGTGTGGCATAAGGAGTGTGGGAAACAAAAATTTAGGCCTATATCCTGAACCTAATTAATTCTGCTGCCAGGCAAGGATTATTAAATGGAGAACCTGCCACTAGCACACCAAAATCAGCTATATTATTAAACTGCTGTTCTACACATACAGGTATTCCACAACAAAGAGAAGAAGCAGTAGCCAAGGACAGCACATGTCTCACATTGCTTACAGGGGTACTGGACATTCTTGCCCTACTGCACTGTTGTGTAGAGGGATATGGATGTGTGTGTAGACTAACTAGAGGCCAAGTTAAACCAGTTTATCTTAAAAAGAAAGCTAACAGTAACTAAGTAACATTAAAGTTCATGTTTCATTGATTCAACTAAGGGCCGGATGTATCAAAGTTACCGGGCCATAAGTGATCGTTTTGAACCAGTTTAAACCGGTTTAGCAATCACGGTATCGAGCAATGAATGTGCAAAAGCCTACAGCAATCTATTTACCGCACTCACAAACGCACAATGAAAATTAAATGCAAATGTATTGTAATTTATAAGTTTTCATTCAAATGAAGGCAACGCAGGATGCACAGCCGTTTACAGGCGATGCACAGAAAGGACCGTACACCTTTTACGTGATATATTTAATGGGTGCTCAGGGGCTGCCGGTAACTTCAGAAGTTGTCATCTGCTTTCAACATAAGCACATCCATAAAATGCGTGCATAAGCACTATCATTGACTGTTATTTATGCGTGCCTGCACATGTGCGTACGTACACATCCGTGTTGGAGAAGCCATGGCTGCACTTGGTTCCCAGAGAAATCCCAACTTCTCTGACAAGGATGTGCTCTGGCTTGTGCAGCTCATTGTCGTAAACGAAAAGTGCTTATTCCCCCGACAGGGGAAGAGGCACAATATCACAAGAATGGACGAGGGCTGAGAGGTGCTGCAGCGCCTCTTCAACAGGCGGTCTTCATACCCAAGATCTGTAAGTAGTTCGACAATTTTTTATGTCCCTTCCTCCCTCCCTCCCTTTGCCTCCGTTATCAAACAGTTTCGGACTGCTGCATGCATATTACATACATTTTATGGACGTTCATAAAGCGAATGCTACATACCTGTAGAAGGTATTCTCCGAGGACAGCAGGCTGATTGTTCTCACTGATGGGTGACGTCCACGGCAGCCCCTCCAATCGGAATCTTCACTAGCAAAGGTCTTTGCTAGTCCTTGCGCGCCAATGCGCACCGCGCATGCGCGGCCGTCTTCCCGCCCGAAACCGGTTTGTGCCGGCCAGTCTTATATGTAGCAAAAACAGAGACAAGGGAAGACACAACTCCAAAGGGGAGGCGGGCGGGTTTGTGAGAACAATCAGCCTGCTGTCCTCGGAGAATACCTTCTACAGGTATGTAGCATTCGCTTTCTCCGAGGACAAGCAGGCTGCTTGTTCTCACTGATGGGGTATCCCTAGCCCCCAGGCTCACTCAAAACAACAAGCATGGTCAATTGGGCCTCGCAACGGCGAGGACATAACTGAGATTGACCTAAAAAAATTACCAACTAACTGAGAGTGTAGCCTGGAACAGAACAAACAGGGCCCTCGGGGGGTGGAGTTGGATCCTAAAGCCCAAACAGGTTCTGAAGAACTGACTGCCCGAACCGACTGTCGCGTCGGGTATCCTGCTGTAGGCAGTAATGAGATGTGAATGTGTGGACAGATGACCACGTCGCAGCTTTGCAGATCTCTTCAATGGTGGCTGACTTCAAGTGGGCTACCGACGCTGCCATGGCTCTAACATTATGAGCCGTGACATGACCCTCAAGAGCCAGCCCAGCCTGGGCGTAAGTGAAGGAAATGCAATCTGCTAGCCAATTGGATATGGTGCGTTTCCCCACAGCCACTCCCCTCCTATTGGGATCAAAAGAAACAAACAATTGGGCGGACTGTCTGTTGGGCTGTGTCCGCTCCAGATAGAAGGCCAATGCTTTCTTGCAGTCCAATGTGTGCAGCTGACGTTCAGCAGGGCAGGAATGAGGACAGGGAAAGAATGTTGGCAAGACAATTGACTGGTTCAGATGGAACTCCGACACAACCTTTGGCAAGAACTTAGGGTGAGTGCGGAGGACTACTCTGTTGTGATGAAATTTGGTGTAAGGGGCCTGGGCTACCAGGGCCTGAAGCTCACTGACTCTACGAGCTGAAGTAACTGCCACCAAGAAAATGACCTTCCAGGTCAAGTACTTCAGATGGCAGGAGTTCAGTGGCTCAAAAGGAGGTTTCATCAGCTGGGTGAGAACGACATTGAGATCCCATGACACTGTAGGAGGTTTGACGGGGGGCTTTGACAAAAGCAAACCTCTCATGAAGCGAACAACTAAAGGCTGTCCTGAGATCGGCTTACCTTCCACATGATAATGGTATGCACTGATTGCACTAAGGTGAACCCTTACAGAGTTGGTCTTAAGACCAGACTCAAACAGGTGCAGAAGGTATTCAAGCAGGGTCTGTGTAGGACAAGAGCGAGGATCTAGGGCCTTGCTGTCACACCAGACGGCAAACCTCCTCCACAGAAAGAAGTAACTCCTCTTGGTGGAATCTTTCCTGGAAGCAAGCAAAACACGGGAGACACCCTCTGACAGACCGAAAGAGGCAAAGTCTACGCTCTCAACATCCAGGCCGTGAGAGCCAGGGACCGGAGGCTGGGATGCAGAAGCGCCCCTTCGTCCTGTGTGATGAGGGTCGGAAAACACGCCAATCTCCACGGTTCTTCGGAGGACAACTCCAGAAGAAGAGGGAACCAGATCTGATGCGGCCAAAAAGGAGCAACCAGAATCATGGTGCCTCGGTCTTGCTTGAGTTTCAACAAAGTCTTCCCCACCAGAGGTATGGGAGGATAAGCATACAGCAGACCCTCCCCCCAGTCCAGGAGGAAGGCATCCGATGCCAGTCTGCCGTGGGCCTGAAGCCTGGAACAGAACTGAGGGACTTTGTGGTTGGCTCGAGATGCGAAGAGGTCTACCAAGGGGGTGCCCCATGCCTGGAAGATCTGTCGCACTACACGGGAATTGAGCGACCACTCGTGAGGTTGCATAATCCTGCTCAACCTGTCGGCCAGACTGTTGTTTACGCCTGCCAGATATGTGGCTTGGAGGACCATGCCGTGACGGCGAGCCCAGAGCCACATGCTGACGGCTTCCTGACACAGGGGGCGAGATCCGGTGCCCCCCTGCTTGTTGACATAGTACATGGCAACCTGGTTGTCTGTCTGAATTTGGATAATTTGGTGGGACAGCCGATCTCTGAAAGCCTTCAGAGCGTTCCAGATCGCTCGCAACTCCAGAAGATTGATCTGCAGATCGCATTCCTGGAGGGACCAGCTTCCTTGGGTGTGAAGCCCATCGACATGAGCTCCCCACCCCAGGAGAGACGCATCCGTGGTCAGCACTTTTTGTGGCTGAGGAATTTGGAAAGGACGTCCCAGAGTCAAATTGGACCAAATCGTCCACCAATACAGGGATTCGAGAAAACTCGTGGACAGGTGGATTACGTCTTCTAGATCCCCAGCAGCCTGGAACCACTGGGAAGCTAGGGTCCATTGAGCAGATCTCATGTGAAGGCGGGCCATGGGAGTCACATGGACTGTGGAGGCCATGTGGCCTAGCAATCTCAACATCTGCCGAGCTGTGATCTGCTGGGACGCTCGCACCTGCGAGACGAGGGACAACAAGTTGTTGGCTCTCGCCTCTGGGAGATAGGCGCGAGCCGTCCGAGAATCCAGCAGAGCTCCTATGAATTCGAGTCTCTGCACTGGGAGAAGATGGGACTTTGGATAATTTATCACAAACCCCAGTAGCTCCAGGAGGCGAATAGTCATCTGCATGGACTGCAGGGCTCCTGCCTCTGATGTGTTCTTCACCAGCCAATCGTTGAGATATGGGAACACGTGTACCCCCAGTCTGCGAAGTGCCGCTGCTACTACAGCCAAGCACTTTGTGAACACCCTGGGCGCAGAGGCGAGCCCAAAGGGTAGCACACAGTACTGGAAGTGACGTGTGCCCAGCTGAAATCGCAGATACTGTCTGTGAGCTGGCAGTATCGGGATGTGTGTGTAGGCATCCTTCAAGTCCAGAGAGCATAGCCAATCGTTTTCCTGAATCATGGGAAGGAGGGTGCCCAGGGAAAGCATCCTGAACTTTTCTTTGACCAGATATTTGTTCAGGGCCCTTAGGTCTAGGATGGGACGCATCCCCCCTGTTTTCTTTTCCACAAGGAAGTACCTGGAATAGAATCTCAGCCCTTCCTGCCCGGATGGCACGGGCTCGACCGCATTGGCGCTGAGAAGGGCGGAGAGTTCCTCTGCAAGTACCTGCTTGTGCTGGAAGCTGTAGGACTGAGCTCCCGGTGGACAATTTGGAGGTTTTGAGGCCAAATTGAGGGTGTATCCTTGCCGGACTATTTGGAGAACCCACTGATCGGAGGTTATGAGAGGCCACCTTTGGTGAAAAGCTTTCAACCTCCCTCCGACTGGCAGGTCGCCCGGCACTGACACTTGGATGTCGGCTATGCTCTGCTGGAGCCAGTCAAAAGCCCGTCCCTTGCTTTTGCTGGGGAGCCGAGGGGCCTTGCTGAGGCGCGCGCTGCTGACGAGAGCGAGCGCGCTGGGGCTTAGCCTGGGCCGCAGGCTGTCGAGAAGGAGGATTGTACCTACGCTTGCCAGAAGAGTAGGGAACAGTCTTCCTTCCCCCAAAAAATCTTCTACCTGTAGAGGTAGAGGCTGAAGGCTGCCGGCGGGAGAACTTGTCGAATGCGGTGTCCCGCTGGTGGAGCTGCTCTACCACCTGTTCGACTTTCTCTCCAAAAATGTTATCCGCACGGCAAGGCGAGTCCGCAATCCGCTGCTGGATTCTATTCTCCAGGTCGGAGGCACGCAGCCATGAGAGCCTGCGCATCACCACACCTTGAGCAGCGGCCCTGGACGCAACATCAAAGGTGTCATACACCCCTCTGGCCAGGAATTTTCTGCACGCCTTCAGCTGCCTGACCACCTCCTGAAAAGGCTTGGCTTGCTCAGGGGGGAGCGCATCAACCAAGCCCGCCAACTGCCGCACATTGTTCCGCATGTGTATGCTCGTGTAGAGCTGGTAAGACTGGATTTTGGCCACGAGCATAGAAGAATGGTAGGCCTTCCTCCCAAAGGAGTCTAAGGTTCTAGAGTCCTTGCCCGGGGGCGCCGAAGCATGCTCCCTAGAACTCTTAGCCTTCTTTAGGGCCAGATCCACAACTCCAGAATCATGAGGCAACTGAGTGCGCATCAGATCTGGGTCCCCATGGATCCGGTACTGGGACTCGATCTTCTTGGGGATGTGGGGATTAGTTAAAGGCTTGGTCCAGTTCGCAAGCAATGTCTTTTTTAGGACATGGTGCAAGGGAACAGTGGACGCTTCCTTAGGTGGAGAAGGATAGTCCAGGAGCTCAAACATTTCAGCCCTGGGCTCGTCCTCCACAACCACCGGGAAGGGGATGGCCGTAGACATCTCCCGGACAAAGGAAGCAAAAGACAGACTCTCAGGAGGGGAAAGCTGTCTTTCAGGAGAGGGAGTGGGATCGGAAGGAAGACCCTCAGACTCCTCGTCAGAGAAATATCTGGGGTCTTCTTCCTCTTCCCACGAGGCCTCACCCTCGGTGTCAGACACAAGTTCACGAACCTGTGTCTGCAACCGTGCCCGACTCGACTCCGTGGAGCCACGTCCACGATGGGGGCGTCGAGAGGTAGACTCCCTCGCCCGCATCGGCGAAGCTCCCTCCGCCGACGTAGTCGGGGAGCCTTCCTGGGAGGCGACGGCAACCGGTACCGCACGCGGCACCGACGCCGGAGACCTCACCTCGGGCGATGGGCCAGCCGGCGCCACGCTCGACGGTACCGGAGGCGCAAGCACCGCCGGTACCGGAGGGGTAGGGCGCAACAGCTCTCCCAGAATCTCTGGGAGAACGGCCCGGAGGCTCTCGTTCAGAGCGGCTGCAGAGAAAGGCATAGAGGTCGATGCAGGCGTCGACGTCAGAACCTGTTCCGGGCGTGGAGGCTGTTCCGGGCTGACCAGAGTGGAGCGCATCGACACCTCCTGAACAGAGGGTGAGCGGTCCTCTCGGTGCCGATGCCTGCTGGGTGCCGACTCCCTCGGCGACCCAGAGCTCTCGGTGCCGACACGGGGAGGGGATCGGTGTCGATGCTTCTTCGACTTCTTCCGAAGCATGTCACCGGAGCTCCCCGGCACCGACGAGGAGGACGTAGAATCCATCCGTCGCTTCCTCGGGGCCGAGACCGAAGAGGGTCGATCCCGGGGGGGCTGTACCGCAGGAGCCCTCAGGGTAGGAGGAGACCCACCCGAGGGCTCACCGCCACCAGCAGGGGAATGGACAGCCCTCACCTGCACTCCACTCGATGCACCACCGTACGACGACATCAGGAGACGAGGTCCCGGTACCACCGACGTCGATGCAGCTATCCGATGTCTCGGCGCCGATGCAGAGGGCCGATGCCTCGATGCACTCGATGCACTGGCAGCCAAGGATGAAGGTCTGGACGCTGATGACGTCGATGCACACGATGACCCCGGTGCCGATGCCGACGAAGAGCCCGAGAACAAAACGTTCCACTGGGCTAATCTCGCTACTTGAGTCCGCCTTTGTAACAGGGAACACAGACTGCAGTTCTGGGGACGGTGCTCGGCCCCCAGACACTGAAGACACGAAGAGTGCCTATCAGTGAGCGAGATTACCCGGGCGCACTGGGTGCACTTCTTGAAGCCGCTGGAAGGCTTCGATGTCATGGGCGGAAAAATCGCGCCGGCGAAGTCAAAATCCGAAATGACGAATTTGGAGCACCAAAACTTTAAGGGAGAAAAATCTCGACCGAGGCCGAAAGAAGGCCTACCCCGACGACGAAAGAAAACTTACCGGGGCAAAAACTGGAAATACGGGAAGGGAAAACGAGACCCAAGGGGGTTTTCGGAGCACTTCCCGACAAATTTAAAGAACTTTTCCGAAGAAAAACACGTCAATATAAAACGGACGCGCGAGGTCGACTCTCCGGGGCTCGACACGACAAAAAACACAGCCGTACCGAGTGCGGACGAAAGAAGACTGGCCGGCTCGAGCCGGTTTCGGGCGGGAAGACGGCCGCGCATGCGCGGTGCGCGCGGGCGCGCGAGAGCTAGCAAAGGACTTTGCTAGGAAGATTCCGATTGGAGGGGCTGCCGAGGACGTCACCCATCAGTGAGAACAAGCAGCCTGCTTGTCCTCGGAGAAGGTTAACTACAGCGGGAGATGTAATAATGTGCAGGGGGTTGTGACAGTTCCTTTGTCTCTCTGCAGAAATGTCTTCTTCAGAGGAGGAGGAAGAAGACAATGACGATGATGATGAGGGGTCCCTGGCGGGTGTCGCTCCTTCCTGCCCTTCTGTTCCTGCCCCTGGTTCACATCCCTGTCCTTACGCCCTCGACCATCCTGGCCCATCTTCTGGTCCTCCCCCCTCCCCAACAGATCCTGCTAAACCCCCCTCATGGGACTGCCCACCCCAAAGCATGGCCCTGTGTTCCTAACCTCTCCCTTGCCTCGCCCAGAGCTGAGCCCCCCTGCCTCCCCCAGAGCTGCACACTCCCGCTAGTCCCCCTCTCCCCTGGTTAGGAACCCCCTCACCTCGAAACAATTTTTGCAGCCCAAAGACAAGACAACGGTCATCTCTCTCCCTCCTACCTCTCAACCAATGCAAAAAATGAAAAAAAATGGGGAAATTGAGAAATGAGAAATGTCTCACACTAACCAACAAAAATGTACACAAAACAACAGGATGCAAGCAACATGGCACAGCACACTGTAACCATCTGCAGAGTGATTAAAAAACTGCACGCAGATCAGGGCTCTGCTAGTCAGCGACGTCTATCTTACACGCCTAGGACGTGATCTTTTTGGACATGCGTACAACAGCTACAGCACTTGCCTTGTGCTTAGCTAATTACTTTTGTCCACATGTGTTTGCAACACCGCTATGGTGGATTTCAACAGGTTCGCGAGACTTTCATGCATCAACCTTTGTATTACCACGTGGTTCATTTGTATGCGATTTTTTTTTAGCATCGGTCGTTTTTTCAAAAGCGGTATCTTGTAACGTGGACCTTTACGTTTTCAGTGCTTAAACATTTCTTTGATGCATCCACCCCTAAGACTCTATCTTTTAAACTAGCATACTTCTCTTTTAAAACCCCTTTTCAGAAAATCAGTACAAAAAGGGCAAGATAATCCACCCCTCTGCATTATAAAGAGTACAGGATGCTCAATATGATAAAATACTGCTATTAAGTTTGGTAAGTCTTCTATTAATTTATCTAATTCATAAAATATGTAGAAGATTAAAAATGCTTGAATTTCTGCAGAGACCAAAGAGACCATATTTGCTGACAATATTTGGAATAGAATACTAGAATTTCATACCAGCACATGAATTGCCATTATTACTGTAACAAAATTAGAAGAAAAATAGGATGCAGGATTATAACCCTTAGGTAAATTAAAGCCATTTTTTTTCTGGACACCTACAGATTTTTTTTCTATATAGTTTGTATGCTATATTTAATATTTTTTTAACTCCATTTTGTATTGATCTATTACACATGCTGCCATTTTTTTTTACTTTACCCTAAAATTGTGTATTAACACCATCTATAATTTCATGCTGCACAACTTAAGGTAGACAAATTCATATCAGATCTGCAGTTTGGGTAAGGAATTAATTGTTCAGACCATACTCTTCACACTATAACCAAAGGATAAGTATATTTCATTCAGCCAAAAATCAGCATTCTTCAACAGACTACTAAGAAGTCTGTCTGGCAGAGAAGAAACGCCATCTCCAGGACAGTCAGAGAAAAGGACAGATTTTCAGCCATTTACTTACCCGAGAGGTAGTTCTATGCTCCAGACTTGCACCAAAGGTTTTTTCCATCCATTCCCGCAGAGCTGGTAACACCATACCACCCAATTTATATCTGAAACAGACAGCTTCCATTATACTATATTCTGACACATTGCTAGCAAAAGACTCAAGAGTTTCAAATAGGTGGAAGCAGGGTTTCAGAGAGAACCACCAGAACACAAGCAAATACATTTATCCCTAAATAAAACTGGTCTGATCAATGGAACTCACAAGTTTGATGGTGTTCCATTAAAGTCACACACACACTGAAGGCTACGCTGACTATCCTGCTCATGACACATTCTCATACTAAGATTGCAGTTGATGCATGACTCAGATTAAAGAAAATCGGGCTATCAGATATACCAATAATTTGCTTTAAAACATTCTACCATCAGCTACAAATCATTGCACTAACATGCTCATCTCAAAGGAGACATTAGGAAGCCATTTTAGAACATTGGCCTACTACCCACATGTAAACAAGGCCTGCTATTCCAAATTTTAATATTAACGGGTTTCTTTCACAGAAACTGCTGTCCTATTAGACCCAAGTTATAAGTTCCAGAAAGATATAAAATGGAGCTGGGCCCAGTGGAGTAATTTGTCATTGAAAGTTGAGAGAATGAAACCTGTCTAGCATTTATTAGAAGAGCTCGTGCCTGTTAAGGGTTTAAAAAGAAAAAAAAATCTATTTTTAATATAGCATGTTCAAATTGTTCCTACTGTTTTTAAAGCCAATTTATTCTAAATTCATCTATAAACTGGCAATAAAAGATGCAGTTTTAGTGAGTGTCTTGTCTTACAACCAGTATGATTAAGACCTATTTAAAAACAAATTAGCTGTTGTGTGCAACAGGGGTTGTTGCACATAATTCAAGCAGATTATCTTGGAGAAAAATTATATACTTGCAGACTCTGCTTGGCTGCTGTTTTAATGGGTTCTAGAGAAGCTCAGAATTCAAAACCCAAAGCCTTCTCAGGCTCACTGGTATAGCAGCAATTCAGATTATTATTATTATTATTATTTGTACCATATGTATCCCACATTTTCCCACCAATTTGCAGGCTCAATGTGGCTTACATTTGCCGTAATGGCGGATTCCATTATGGGGTAACAGAATTACAAATGGTATTGCATTAAGGTGCATACATACATGGTAACATACATGGAACATGGCATATATGGAACAGATCATGGTATATGTATATACCATGTGCATACATACATGGTAAAGAAAAAAAAATTATGCTATTGCATGAAAGTTTCTGACAATAAATTGGATTGTAGCATACATTAGGTCATCAAGTATAGAGAGTCCCTATTCAGCATAAGGTTGAAGTGGTAATACTTGATCATGAGTATCAAAGAGGTTAATCAGTCATGAGGTAAAAGATCGGTTATGTATAGATCGTGTACAGCGTTGTTATTTAGTATTTAAGATGGATATTTATGGTATGCCTTCTTGAAAAGATCTGTTTTCAGTAGCCTTCGGAAGATGTTTAGGTCCTGCATTGTTTTTATGGCCTTCGGTAGTGCGTTCCATAGCTGCGAGCAGATGTATGAGAAACTGATCGCGTATGTGGATTTATATTTTAGCCCTTTACAGTTAGGATAATGGAGATTGAGGAATGTGCGTGATGATCTTTTCGCATTCCTAATAGGCAAGTCTATAAGGTCTGACATGTAGGTTGGGGCTTCCCCGTGAACGATTTTGTGGACCAAAGTGCAAACTTTGAACGCAATTCGTTCTTTTAGTAGAAGCCAATGTAGTTTTTCTCTTAGGGGTTTGGCGCTTTCGTATTTCTCTTTCCCAAATATGAGTCTGGCTGCTGTGTTTTGAGCGGTTTGAAGTTTCTTAATGATTTGTTCTTTGCATACGGCATAGATGGCATTGCAGTAGTGTAGATGACTTAGTACCATTGATTGTACTAGGTTGCAGAATACTTCACTTGGGAAGAAAGGTTTGATTCTTTTAAGTTTCCACACTGCATAGAACATTTTCTTTGCTGTATTTTTCGCATGGTCTTCGAATGTGAGATTCCAGTCAATTGTGACTCCCAGAATCTTCAGGCTGGCTGAGACCGGAAGGGTGTAGCCTGGGGTGTTTATGGTATCGGGTTTATTTGTGTTGTATTGGGAGGACAGGATGAGACATGGAGGCATATTTTCAAAGCACTTTGGGAGGCTAAGTTCCATAGGTTTCTATGGAACTTTGGGAGGCTAAGTGCTTTGAAAATATGCCTCATTGTGTTTTTTCTGTGTTTAGCTTTAGTTGGAATGCGTCCGCCCATGAGTTCATTATTTGGAAGCTGTGTGTGATTTCATTTGTGATTTCGGTTATGTCTTGTTTGAACGGGATGTATATTGTGACATCGTCTGCATAGATGTATGGGTTGAGTCCTTGGTTGGATAGCGATTTGGCTAAAGGTGTCATCATTAGGTTACACACCCACATCTTTGTACCTTTTAATACAAACAAAGATAGTAATGGAAGAGCGAAATTCAACTTAACTAGAAATGTTTTGCCCTAAAAATAAAAAGAGAAGACCCCTCTTAATTCTAATTTTTAATAAATAAGCCTCAGCTGCCCATGGAAAGTCGCTGACTTTTACTCTTAGAAATCCAACAGGGCTAACTCTCATTGGCTCCCGTAGTAAGCTGGAAAAACAGCACTGGAAAACTCCTCCTCTATAAGGAGAAAAAAACTACTACTGAATACTGTGTTTCTTTCCAATTGAGGAGCTTGCTGCTGCTCTGTCTGTGTCAAACCGTCATGAGCAGATACAAGGTCGGGGTAATTAAGTATTTAGAGGAACATGCGATCCTTTTCAGTATAGTAGAAAGCCCCTGGCTTCCGCTACCCAACAGAGGTGGCAGATCTAATTTTATTCACCACACACAGAGTACAAATAACTACCAACTTATGGTGTCTTCGCAACTCAATTTTCTATATGCTACAAAAAATCAGTTCCATAGGAAAGAGCTAGGCTAGCCAAGGAAAGAAAGAAAAAAAACCCCCTCACTTAACGTTTGTGACAATCTCGTTCTTTTTGACAAAAAGCGCAAATGTTTCAATTTCCACATCCAAAGTTGTTCTGATAAGGATGCCAAAAGCTCAAATCCATTACCCCAATAACGGTCCCCTTTGTTTCGCTAAGCTGCTTCAGGAGGAGGAACTTCACAATATTAAAGACTCAAAATGGCAACAAGTGATATAAGACTCCGAACTGACTAACCTCCAATCAAAGAGGAAATTTAAAGGAACCTGACCTCATATTAGAAGAGCATCTCCCATTCAATGGATCCATTCAATTCTGGGGGGGGGGGGGGGGCACAGTTTGTAGCTCATAAATCTAAAGTTGCTCCCGCTGTTGTAATATTTTAGAAATACCACCTCTTTGACTGTTATCTGGGATATGATCAATCCCCATACACTCTAAGTCTGTAAACTGATGCCCCTCATCCAAACAATGTTTTACCATGGGTGCTTCTAATTTTCTCGCTTTTAAACAATGTTTATGTTCAGTTAACCATGTTCTTAACCTGCACTTAGTTTGGCCTATGTACATAAGATCACAAGGGTACCGTATCATATATATCACCCTATTGGTGTTGCAAGTGGAGGTTCTGTAATTCTGAACAATTTTACTACCCTGAGTCCACCAAAACTCCCTACCCTGAGGGAGCTCAGATTATATACCACCACATGGAAGATGTCTTCAAATCTAGGCTAAAAGCCCACCATTTTGAAACTGCTTTTAACGCCTAACCCCTATTCGCTTGTTCAATACCCATGTCTGTTGTATCACTCCCACCTTAAGTAATTCCCTTATCCATTATTTGTCCTGTTTGTCTGTACTAATTAGATTGTAAGCTCTGTCAAGCAGGGACAGTCTCTTAAATGTACATGTGTAAAGCGCTGCATAAGTCTAGTAGCGCTTTAGAAATGATTAATAGTAGTAGTAAGATGCTGTTATAGAATACTAGTGCAAATACGCATCAATGTACCTACATTAATGTGTCACTGCTTACGCCAGGTCTATGACTGGCATATGTTGGTGCATCTAGATGTGCCATGCAGTGCAGGTAACATAGCAATCTGTAAGTTACAACTGTAAGGTGGTGCCACACCCATGTTCTGCCCACATGTACAGCCCCCATTACCACATACTACCTTTTAGAACAGTACATAGTGCAGTAGTTCCCAAACCTGATCCTGGAGGCACCCCGGCCAGTCAGGTTTTCAGGATATCTATAATGAATATTCATGAGAGAGATCTGCATGCACTGCCTCTCTCGTGTATATTCATTGCAGATATCCTGAAACTCTGACTGGCCCGGGTGCCTCCAGGACAAGGTTTGGGAACCACTGACATAGTGCATTCAAGCGTGTAAGTGGTGCTAGTTGGTACAATTATGCACACAAGGCACATGTAAACTGCCTGCGCCCAGTTATACGATTGCCTCAAAACTTTCAAAGTCTACTAGCTTATAAGAAAAGTGGTCAAAATTGACATTCATACGTGCCAAAAGTACAGAGAAATAATGC
Organism: Microcaecilia unicolor; assembly: GCF_901765095.1. Classification (NCBI taxonomy): domain Eukaryota; kingdom Metazoa; phylum Chordata; class Amphibia; order Gymnophiona; family Siphonopidae; genus Microcaecilia; species Microcaecilia unicolor. The sequence continues at coordinate 220,104,575 of NC_044037.1, forward strand.
AAAGAAAATATATTCCCACTAAGGGTAAATGTATAGGGGTGGTGTTCTTATACAAGGCTTCTGAAGTACAGCTCGTGCGCTAATTCACGTTCCCAGCGCACTGACAAGTTTTTCATGTATAAAAAAATAATTTTTTTTATAGTGAAAACTATTACACCTCAAAGGTAAGTAACAAGAAAATTACATTTCTGACAAACTTTTCAATCGTAATGTTGAAGTCTAGATAACCTAGTGTAAAATGAAATGTCATCTCACAGCTTGGCGATTTGCCTCCTGATAATAAGTTGCAGACAGACATGATCTCTACCAAGGTGTTCTTGCTTTGCTTCATACAAGAACACCTAAAATTATATTTCATTAAATATTACAAATTGACTCACTAGACACAATTCCTAAAGGGCTGAAACAGGGAAACAGAGTTATAGCTTCAATCTCAAGTGCAACCTCAGATTAAAAATAAAAAGTATTCAGTACATACAACTGCACTATAATGGTATGCAACATTTTAGGACCTTCAAATTTGAAAACAATCAGATGAGGAAACACAAAAAAAAGGGGGTATGAGAATGAAAGTTGGTCCTAAAGCCAACACACCAATCCAGATCTTTCCTGTGCCCACATATTGTTTAAAAAGATTAGACCATCCATATTTTTGTGGCACTGTCATAACACTATTTTATGTGCAAGCTTAAATGAAGGAATTTTCATTTTTCTCAAAAGCAAAAACTATGAAGCTAACATAACATACCTACATACATACTACTGTAGGCTAACATGCATTTAAAAAGTGACATGGAGGAACATTTTTTGATAAAACATCTTTAAGTCCAATTTTGGGCGTTTTGCTAAAAACATCCAAAACTCGAGTGGTGAACATAACCATTTTTGAACCTGAAAAAGGTCTATCTTTTTAGTTCGAAATCAACTTTTCTAGACGTTTTGTGCTCAGTGCGTTTTTCTTTTGGGACCAATTTGGAAAATAAAATGTACAAGAGAAAAACCACCTAAGAACCAGCTATTGGGATGTCTGGGGGCCATAATTCTTAGTAGACTGGCCATCAAACATATAAACGGCAAGTGACCGACTCACCTGCAAATGCACAGTAGAGTCGGAACGCTGAGAGTGTAGAAGTCCAAGCCCCACCTCCACCAGCAGTACAGCCCAATAGGGAGGAGGGCTTGGACATGGGCGTGGAAATTGGAAGAGGAGGGAGCAGGGAGGGAAGGAGGGGGCGGAACTGAGGGAAACAGACGCTGGCGGGAGGCCATAGGAAAACAAAAAACTAGCCCGTTGTTACGGGCTTAACGGCTAGTACAGACATAACAGCAGACCAGGGGACTTCACATAAAAGGTTCCAGGTACACAACTCACCATAACCCCTTTATTTTGCATGGTGAGCCCTCCAGGAGCAGAAAAATACCTACTGTAACCCACTGTACACCACTGTAATAGCTCTCAAGCTTGCAGGTGTCACCTATATGTAGGTACAGTAGGTATTTAGTGTTTTTTGGAGGACTCACACATTCCATCACAAGTGTACCAGTTAGATTGGAATATGGGCCAGGGTCCCCTTCTCTACAGTCCAATGCACTGACCACTACGCTACTCCTGGGACTTGCTTGCTGCTCTAAACAGGAATGACCACCATATCTGAAGCTGTCATAGAGCCTGATATGTACTGTCACACCTTAGAGGGCTGGGAGGGATCAGTGACCACTGGGGGAGTAAGGGAGGTTATGCCTTAATCCCTCCAGTGGTCATTTAGGGCATCTTTTGGTCACTTAGTCATGATTGAAACAGGTCTAGCCAAAACATCTGAATTTTAGCCCTAGATGTTTTCATTTTCTTCCATTATTGAAGAAAAATGTCTATCTTTTGGTGCCACTCAGGTCCCACCCAAAACATGCACCCTTGAAATTTGGACACATCACCTAATCTTCTATTGCCCACAGGTACAACAAAAATAAACTTAGATTATGAGTCCACTAGGGACAAAGAACATACCGTCAATATTATAAATAGAAATCACTTTGATTGTACCACAGAAAAGTGGTATATCAAATCCTTCCTTTTTCTCTAAAATCAAGAGAGATCTTGAAACATGGGCAAAATAACATAATATAACAATATGTCTTATACTCTGCCACTGACCTTACAATTCTATGCAGATCACAACAAAAGATTGGACATTACCAGGAAAATGCAATTGCCTTGTTACAAAAAACTCCAACAATATCATTCTTATCTATATCCCTAAGAGGAATTTTCTAAATAGGGGAATTAGGTTTAATTCCCACTGCAGCTCCTTGTGACCCTGGGCAAGTCACTTAACCCTCCATTGCCCCAGGCACAAATAACCTTAGACTGTAAGCCTAATAGGGACAGAAAATACCTGAAAAGAAAGTGTATGTGAACCTCTGACTGTATTTACAGAAAGACAGTATATCAAGTGTGGAACAAACATAAAAATATTTTTTTTATCAAATGTCTAAAAATGCTTATAATCCGTAGCTCCTGTACTGACAAATTTAAGCCTGGTACACATTAAGTGGCAGACTAACCCATGACTATAAAACACCCTCATCTTACAAGGGGCCGTGGAATGCAATGAAACTAAAGTCAAACAGAAAACCTTCCAGATAGTCAATGATGCCAATGATTGGAAAAAGGAGAGGGGAATTAGGGTGCGCTTCTCTTCGTTACCTTTTCCCAGTAAATTCTGCTTGCCCCTTCTTATTGATTATAAACTTGGAATCATTATAGCCCCATCCATTCCACTTCAAGACCTCTTGCCTGCAAAGAAAAGATGCAGAGTTTAATCCCAGAATAACAAAGGTTAACATGCTGCTTTTTTTTTTTTTTACACACACACACAGTGAGGAAAATTAAATCTTTTAGAAGGTAAAATACACACAAAGTTCAAGCAATGACCAGTTTTCATTCAAAACAGACTCTCTAATTTTCCCAGCAATATTACTTCCCAAAGACAGATAAATGTACATACAACCTTGCCTTTTTCAGATGGTTTGCACAGATGAGACTCTGTATGGCAAAGAAGGCTAGGCAGTGACACTTTCAATGAGTAAGGCTTACCTTAAGTTACTGTGGTAAAATTATTTCAAGCAATTTAACGTAGGTAACACATAAAATAGCAAACATGAATGTTAACTGAATTGTGAGCTGTTCATTAGAGAATTGTTATGAGGTTTCAGTTTTAAAAAATGAAGTCTCATCATTCACACTGCATATTAGCATATCCCACTATTGTGGAAAGTCTACAGTGCTTATAACAAATATAGAAAAAATCCTCTTCAATATGTAATAGAATTACAGGTTAGTATTATATAATGTCAGTGTGACTGCTTGATAACAATATACACTGCTTCAAAGTGAACAATAAGAGCAATTCAGTAATCCAGCAGGCTGAATTCAAATACAAAATTAGTAAATGAATTCATCCACAAGATGGCAGTATCTCCCTACCATAAAAAGTTATAATACACACCCTGTAGGACTACAGTGCATGATAGCCAAGTTCATACAAAGCATTCTCAAACTACAGGTATATGCTTATCTAAACATTTAGTTCTACTTTTACTGTTATCAAAGAGGTAGAAAAACAATGTTATTTATTTATTATGACATTTTTACCCTACATGTTCCCAAGAAAGCTAAGGTCTAATGCGGCTTACATAACAAATTCTGAAGAAGCATTACAAGACAATTAATATTAATACAAGAATACAACTATTAAAAAACTTATTTTCATATTAGCTGAACACAGAAATAAAGAAGTGGGCTTTAATTAAACTTCTAAACAACAACCGAGTGTCTGATATACTTGGGTAATGAGCTCCAGAGTTTGGTACTTTGGTAAGAAAAATTAGCATTATGGATAACTTTGTAGGTTAAGTTTTTACAACTTGGGAAATGTAATATGAGATATTCTCTAGATGAGGTGGCATTTCATGGTGATAACTTCATGAGATCTAAGATATAAGATGATACGATACCATAAAGAATCTGATGAAAAGGAACACTGAGCTTAAATGAAATTCTTTGATTGATAGGTAACCAATGTAAATCTTTAAGAGGAGGAGATGCTTTAACACAAGGCGGCAATTTATATATAAGGCGGGCAACCGTGTAGTTCCTTAAGAGGAGGAAATGATTTAACTTAACGCGGCGATCTATATATAAGGCGGGCAACCGTGTTTTGTGCAGTTTGTAGTTTTCATAGGAGACTTCACTTAATACCTGCATAAACTGAATTGCAATAGTCAAATTTGGTTAAGACAATAATGGCTTCTCTACCTAGTTTGAATTACACAGTTCATAAAAATGACTTTTAGACTGGGTAAGATAGCCAACAATTAGGACTCTAGACTTCATGCTCACTTTCTCCTCCTCTCATCTCTGTTTATAATAATCCTCTCAAAAGTGCCTATGTACTTTTACTCAGATAAATGTGAATGTATAACAATGATTGGAGCACTTACACAGGCTATTAAACTAAACCTCAGATTGAAGAAAAGAATACTATGAAGTGCACAGTTAGCTAGAAACACCGCCGAGTCAAAACGATCTCTAACAAAGCAACAGGGCTTGAGACCTTGAATAGAAATTTTCCTTTGGACAATCTAGTCTTTTATGTTAAGCACGTGCAAAACACCAATCAACCTAAAACTGATTCTGAAGCATCAAAACACCACTTCACTGCAACTCAGGGGAAGCATACAGAAGCCATTTTCTAGATTGAGGTCCAGAGGAAAAGTGTCAGGAATAGGTAACCTCTCCACAAACCCATGTCATTTTTTTTCTTAATTTTCTCTCAGGATTCTTAATACAACTCCTGCTGAAACCCAAATTGTGTATTATTGCAGAATAAAAACAAATGCTTTGCATGCCTGTTTGGTGCAAAAACAGCATACTGCAGCAAAGCCATACTCCTGCAGAATCACTCATGGTAGTTTGGAGTCTTTTGAAAGTAGCTTTTTGGGATATTCATGTTGTGTTTTGCCTTTCTTCAGATCTCCTGTGATGAGCAGTGTGTTATTTGAGACCTGTGATATCGGATCATTTCTGTGAACCATCTGATTTATGTGGTGTAATTTTTCAACCTTTTTTTCTTTTTTCACCAAACAAGCATGCAAAGCATTTGCTTGTATTCTGCAATATACAATTTGGGTTGGAGCAGGAGCTGTATCAAGAATCTTGAGAGAAATTAAAAAAAAAAAAAAAAAAAACATGCCACGTGGGTTTGTGGTGAACCTATTCCTGACAACTTTCCTCTGGACAGCAAGCCAGAAAATGGCTTCTGTATGCTTCCCCTGAGTTACAGTGAAGTGGTGTTTTGATGTTTCAGAATCAGTTTTAGGTCTCAAGCCCTGTTGCTTTGTTAGAGATTGTTTTGACTCAGCAATGTTTCTAACCACCTGTGAAACTTGTGCATTTCATAGCATTCTGTATACAGGCACAAATGTACTCATGCATACACTAAATATACTGTATGTTAACATACATTCATAAAAAAAATAAAATTAGTACAAGTTTGAAACCTGTGCTACTTCAAATTTATGTATGTAAAGACAGAAAAAATGCTAGTAATATAGTTGTGGGATATTATTATATTATAGAGCTAGCCATCTGAGCCCAATGAAGGCAAGTAACAGACATGTACAAATGGCATATTCTTTAGATTCAATGCAGCCTGGCTTGATGTATTTTTGGATGTGTGTATTATATTTTCTTGTCTCATTGAAGTCTTTCTCCCACTCTGAATCTTTTTTTTTTTGTACTTGGTAACAGTGTATATGTAGTTTGTCTTTTCTGTAGAACATTCTCATGTTTTACCTCCCATGTAACCCTTGGCAGGGAATACATTCCTTCATAAATAAACAACTTGAGTTAAGACCAACAATAAAACAATGAGACTTGTAGGACATCTAAGAATATAAGAATACTGGGTCAGACCAATAGTCCATCTAGACCAGTATTGTACTTCCAACAGTAGCCAATCTAAGTCACAAGTAACTGGCAGAAACCGAAATAGATGCAACATTCCATGTTACCAATCCCACAGCAAGCAGTGGCTTCACTCATGTCTATCTCAATAGCAGACTACTGACTTTTCCTCAAGGAACTTCTCCAAACCTTTTTTAAACCAAGATACGCTGTAAGGAGTATGGTAAAGAGTCTGGAGAAAGAAAGGGGGTGGGGAGGAACCCCAGCTACCAAAAAGGGAAAGAAGACACGGTGGGGGTTCCGATCCTGCCCAAAAGGGACATAAGAGTAGAACACTACAAGTCCCAGAAAGCCCCAGGAGAGCACCTGGTAAGGGGGAGAAATAGGGTGCACCTCCCAGAGGCTCCAAAAGGGGGCCAACCAAAAAGGGAGAAAGCTGAAGCTCTACCCTGGTGGAAAAGGTGGTGGTGGAAAAAAGGGGCGGAGAAAGAACAACCCCAGAACCCGGTTAATGAGGGAAAAGGGAATCAGCTGGAGGGGGGGAGGGGAGAGGAGAAAATGGACTGGGCTCCAGAGGAGAGGGGAGGAGAGGAGCCAGAGGCAATGGAACAAGGAGAGCCAGAGGAGGTCCCTGAGGAACCGATGGAGCTGTTGGCTCTGACTCAGAGCAGGAGGTATAGGGGGCTGTCCGGGTCAGGCGGGAGGAGGTCAGGAGAAAAGGCTGACCAAGAGGGTGGGACCCGGAGGCTTTGAGCCCGCGCAAAGCCTTGCTACTTTTTGAGACTGTGTTTGAAAAGCCAGGCTACATTTAGGGCTGTGTTTGGAAAGGCCCTGCTGCAAGTGGAACTGTGTTTAAAAGCCTTGCTACTTTGTGATACTGTGTTTGAAAAGCCTGGCTACATTTAGGGCTGTGTTTGGAAAAGCCCTGCTGCAAGTGGAACTGTGTTTAAAAGCTTTGCTACTTTTTGAGACTGTGTTTGGAAAGCCAGGCTACATTTAGGGCTGTGTTTGGAAAAGCCCTGCTGCAAGGGGAACTGTGTTTAAAGGCCTTGCTACTTTTTGAGACTGTGTTTGAAAAGCCAGGCTACATTTAGGGCTGTGTTTGGAAAGGCCCTGCTGCAAGTGGAACTGTGTTTAAAGCCTTGCTACTTTGTGATACTGTGTTTGAAAAGCCTGGCTACATTTAGGGCTGTGTTTGGAAAGGCCCTGCTGCAAGTGGAACTGTGTTTAAAGCCTTGCTACTTTGTGATACTGTGTTTGAAAAGCCTGGCTACATTTAGGGCTGTGTTTGGAAAGGCCCTGCTGCAAGTGGAACTGTGTTTAAAGCCTTGCTACTTTGTGATACTGTGTTTGAAAAGCCAGGCTACATTTAGGGCTGTGTTTGGAAAGGCCCTGCTGCAAGTGGAACTGTGTTTAAAGCCTTGCTACTTTGTGATACTGTGTTTGAAAAGCCTGGCTACATTTAGGGCTGTGTTTGGAAAAGCCCTGCTGCAAGTGGAACTGCGTTTAAAAGCCTTGCTACTTTGTGATACTGTGTTTGAAAAGCCAGGCTACATTTAGGGCTGTGTTTGGAAAAGCCCTGCTGCAAGTGGAACTGTGTTTAAAGGCCTTGCTACTTTTTGAAAGGTGCTGGAAACAGCCTGTCTCCCCAGGGAGCCGGGTTTTGAGTTGAAAGATCCCTAAGGAAGTGGGACAACAGAGGAAAAGGGCTCTGAGCTGAGGACCAGCAGGTTCTTTTCTACAACGCTAACCGCTGTTACAATATTTTCTGACGAGTTCTAGAGCTTAACTGTTTGTTGAGTGAAAAAATATTTTCTCCTATTTGTTAAAAACTATTTATATGTAATTTCATTGAGTGTCCCCTGGTCTTTGTAGTTTTTGAAAGGCTGAAAAATAGATTTATTTTCACCCACTCTACACCACTCAGGATTTTGTAGACATCAATCATATCATCCCCCCTCAGGCGTCTCTTTTCCAAGCTGAAGTGCCTTAAGTTCTTTAGCATTTCCTCATATGAGAAGCGTTCCATCCTCTTTATCATTTTAGTCGCTCTTCTTTGAACCTTTTCTAATTCTGCTATATCTTTTTTGAGATACTGCAACCACAACTGAACGCAATTCTCAAGGTGAGCTTGCACCATGGAACGATACAGAGGCATTATAATATTTTTGGTCTTATTTACCATCCATTTCCTTATAATTCCTAGCATCCTGTTTGCTTTTTTGGCCGCTGCTACCACCCAAGGGATAGAAGATTTCAGCATATTGTCTACAATGACACCTAGATCTTTTTCTTGGGTGCCAACTCCTAAGGCGGACCCTAGCATCAGGTAACTATGATTAGGATTATTCTTCCCAATGTGGATTACTTTGCATTTGTCCACAATAAATTTCATCTGACATTTGGCTGCCCAGTCTTCCTGCAATTTTTCACAGACCACATGTATTTTAACAACTTTAAGGGCCCTGTTTACTAAGCCGCACTAGAGGCACATTAACATTTTTAGCGCACGCTAAGCATTAGCAAGTGCTAACCATATAGACGGCCCGTCTACACGGTTAGCAAGCACTAATTTTTAGAACACACTAAAAACGCTAGCAAACAGGGCCCTAAATTTGCAGATGACACAAAACTAATCAATCACCTCACTTGTTGTTCCGATTTCCAGATCATTTATAAATATGTTAAATAGCACCAGTCCCATTACAGATTCCTGCAGCACTCCACTATTCCATCCTCCATTGAGAAAAATGGCCATTTAACCCTACCCTCTGTTTCTTACAATTCCAAGAATCAATGCATAGGATTGCATATTTTTTTAAATGAAGATGATTGTTTTTGGATACTTTTCACTAATTTAATTTAAACATGATTATTGTTTGTTGATTGAATACATTCATTTGACAATTTTGAAGTACGTGATTATAAAAGGTTTGTTTTATTCGCTCAACACCCTCACTCTCCTCAAGTCTAGATACCACTCCTTTGCCTCCTCGCTGCAATGACCCTCTGCAATGATTACAGTCTCCCTAGCACATTGCTCATTTTGAAATGTGGTGGTAGTTCTAGTCTTTGTTTTTGATATAGATATCTATATTACATAAGAACAATGAAGTAAAATAATTGTCATTCCTCTCTCTGAAGCCTCAGACCTCAAGAGGGTAGTTTTAAAAAAATACATGCTCAGGACCAGCCAAAAATAGTGTTCACAGACCTGTAGACAACTTTATATCTACTCTGAAAAAGGTAAAAAATGTATGCATGCTATTTGTTCAATTGAAATCAAAAATTTCTCAAGTGGGAAGGACCCTTTTTTTAAAGGTTACTCTGTAACGCCTATGTTTACTAAGGCGCGCTATGGGCACATTAGCATTTTTAACTCGCGTAAATGGTTTATGCGTGTTAAACACTAACATGCCTATAGAAATGTATAGGCGTGATAGTGTTTAACGCGCCCTGAATTTAAAGGTGCGTTAGAAATGCTAACGCACCTTAGTAAACATACGCCTAAATGTCTAATCTCCCAGCAAGGAAAACAATACACCTTTTTTTGACCCTCTCCATTTGAAGAATTTTTTGAGTTATTAAGTTTCCTTATAAGATTATTTCGTTATGTGTAGGAGAAGGATATGGGTCTGTAAAGCTAGTGGATTTTTAGCTGTGGATTTAAAATAAATAGAAATTTCCTATGTCTATAATGTTTTCAGGTTTCCCCTTGACGTGAGCTTCAGGCACCAATTTAATTTAAAATTGTTTTCTTGATGTTTAATTGGTTAATTTCCTTTTTTTGTAAGGTGCAATTTTCCTTTTTTGTATTCTTAATGTAATGCAATTAAAAATTTAAATTAAAAAAATGTATACATGTCCTCTTCATGTGTACCTATATACATACATATTTTATAAAATGCATCTCAACTGTCTCTGTGCTGCGCAAACTACACCCCAGGGATACTCATATGCAGAAGATGTAGGGAAGGCGCACTATGCACATATGCAACTGCACAATTTTATAAAAGCCCCTTTTTGCATGCGAGCCAGGCTTTAAATACAGGAACCTCCTAACACATTGCCTAAAGAATGGCACCAATAAGCACAAGTTACAGAATACTGGTATTTACACGTGACTCTTACAGTTATGTGCGTCAATGCTAGCCATGAGCTCAGCAGTATTCTATAACTTTAGCATACAACTTGCTTAGCGCGTAGTCAAAGGAGCATGGGAACATCCAACATTTACTCAAGTAACTTACAGAATACTGTTAGTTATGCACTAAAGTTATGTATTAGGTACACGCATTTATGCCTATTAAACATAGGCATATATATGCTGACTTACACTAGTCTTCTATAACTAGATCTACAGAGCTTTTTGGAAGGGTCCACTCTGATGCAGGGTAAGAAACCACTGCAGTTTGGGCCCCTTTTACAAAGCGGCGGTAAGCCCAACGCAGGCTTACGGCTTGCTAAAAAGGAAGTATCGCCAGGCTACCGCAGTAGCCCAGTAGTAGTGCTCACCCTCAGCATGCGTCATATCCGGCGGTAACAGGGCAGTGCCGCCATGTTGCCAGTTACCTCTGAAATGCTTCATTTGCCGCATGGCCATTTCCTGAAAAAAAAAAAAAAAAAGGAAGACCCTACTTTTTACCCGCTGAGGTAAAAGTGGGCCTCGGCGCGTGTCAAAAACATGCACCAATGCCAACACAGGCCCCCTTTTGCCGCAGCTTCATAAAAGGGGCCCTTAGTTACGACTAACTCCTAATGAGTTCAGTGATTTTTGCTTTAGATTAATATTCGTGACAATCAATTCCTTTCGTCAGGATTCTATTCTGACTGTCAATTACTTTGGTCTACTTGATACAGTTGGGGATTCTGAGACTCTGTTGATTTTAAAATCTCTTAAACTTACCATGTCTTCTCAAGGTCAGTGTTCCCCTTGAATACTCCAGTTGGCAAAACATTGATTTCTATTCTGAATGTATTATTGCATGAGGGTAAGCTCCCTATTCATTAAAATTTGCCAGTTGGTCTATTGCTAAAATATCAAGACTCTGGAGCCTTCAAATTTTGGGCTCATTTCATCTCTATCAATTTTGGTCAAGGATGTGGAAATGGTGGTTTTCGTCATAGACAACTATTTAGGCAAGGCTGCTATTTTCCATGATTTTCATTATGGTTTCACAGAAAGGCCAAAAACATTGTGGATGTTTTGCGAGAAGGCTTTAATCACCGCTGCAGCTATGTGCTCATCCCTGAGACTTATCTGCAGCATTTGATTCTGTGGATCATATTTTGAAACGACTATAGTTTGGCCTTTCAGGAAGCATACTGACCCGATTTGTTTCTTTTATGCAAAAGAAGGTGGCAGGAGGTTGTATTGGTGATGTGTTTTAAGTTGAACAACCTTAAACTACTGGAGTCCCTCAATTGTCCCTTTTGATCTATTTAGTTGGCTTTACCAAGTAGTGAAATCTTTGGGAGTATATTATGGTATTTATGCCGATGATATTCAATTTTATTTTGCATTTGTTAAGCCTCTTTCAAACGCAGTTTTTTGTCTGTAGGAGATATTGGTTAGTATTTCAAAGTTAAGAAACTTAGGCCCAGATGCACTAAACGTTTTTCATCGTTAAATGAGCCCTCAAGGAAGAATTTCCTATCCTTTCCATGCACTAAAGCCTATTTTCCGACGACAGTAGCAGCTAACGAAAACTGAATGCAGATGAGCAATTCTTCTACAAATCCCATTGAAATGACATGCACTAACCTTTTCCGATTCGTTTAACGCAGGAGAACACCGTGAAATCTAACGAGAGTCTGTACCTCTCGTTAGGGCTGTCTGTCTGCTAGAAGTTAACAAAATCCAATAAAAAAAATAACTGGGGGGGGGCGAAAACACGTCAGGGGTGTCCTTTATTGATGCCCCAGGTCGCCGCTGCTCCCCTCTCCCTCAGCACCAAAAAAGAAAAAAAAAAAACAAGGATCGGGAGGGGGCAAAGGCACTCGTCATGAGCGTCCCATATGGACGCCTTGCCCCCCCCCCCCCCCGCATGAAAAATCTCCAATTTTAGCAGCCCCGGGCCGGCCCTCCTCCCTTCCTGTATTCTCCCACACTAGCTCCGCCTCCTGCCATGCTCCGGTCCCGTGCCCCGCCGCCCCCCCTTTGGTCGTGGCTGCCGCTCCCCCCATCCAACGACCCCCCCCCCCTTTGCCTTACCGGCCCGTGCAGCGCCTCTCACCTCTGCTGCATGGGCAAGAACAGCTGATCGGCGAGTCAGAAGGCCTCCTCAGACGTCCCTTCTTTCTTCCTGGGCCCGCACTCCTCTGACGGGGCTGCTAAAATTGGAGATTTTTCGTGCGGGGGGGGGGGGGAAGCGGGGAGCAACGGGGGGGGGGGGGGGGGGGGCAAGGCGTCCATACAGGACGCTCATGAGGAATGCCTTTGCCCCCTCCCGAAACACACGTGTTTGTGGGGGTTTTTTTTTTTGTTTTGACAGCTGGGCCTTTGTGGCATGCGCAGAGCAGCCAGCATAACGCTTGGGCTGTTCTGCACATGCTTTAGGCGCTGATTAACGACGGGTTTAACGATTCTGTGATACATCCTACTTTGCAATACCGATCCGAACATTTCTGGAGTGTTTTTGTAGTGCATGCCTCGTTTTTTTAAAATCGCTAAGCACTTTTACGATTCTTATTTTTTAACGTTTGGTTGATGCATCTGGGCCTTATTGTGAACGTATCAGAAACCAAAGTAATACTGGTAAGTTGCAATACACACCCTGATTATTATTTTATCATTTTACTTAATTACATTCACATTTATCACATAAATGTAAGGAAAAACAGAAATTAATATAAAGGAAAAAGAAAACATTTTCTCTCATCAATATCTATATAAATAAAATCCCCCCTCAAACGTTCTGAAGCTCAAATCCCCCCTCAAACATTCTGAACCTCACTCCCTGACAGTGAAGCACTGAACTCCTGTACTGTTTGTAGGCTAGGCTATCACCCTCACTCATAGACCCACCCTCAGCCACGCCCCATCTGCACATAAAAAGCAACTTCAACGTTCTAAGGCTCACTTTGTGGCTTCAGGGTTCATAAGTTCGAAACTCTGTAACCACTTTTAGTAACCATCTATCTGTGCCCCGCCCTCACGTCACAACGTTATGACGTCGAGGGCGGGTCATAATGAACACAAGCTCTTTCCACTCCCCAACGCAGCTGTCATTCCCATACAGTACCTACGCGTCGCCCCCCCTCCAAAATCCACCCTCCCGTCTTACTCTCACAGATGCCCCTGCACGTCACCCCCCCCTCCAAAAATGACAAACCACTCCCATCTGTCTCTCAGCCATCCCTCCACCCGCGCAACAGCACTCCCCTCCCTGACATAGGCCCCACCCATCCCCCTACGTGCATGGTCGCCCCCCCCCCTCCACAATCGCTAGCCCCCATCTGCTACCCTCCCTTCCTCTTACCAGGGTCCCGGCACAAGAACTGAGGGGCAAGGAAGCTCGCAAATTCTGCTGCCTTCCGTTGTCTTTGCTATGAGCTCTGTGCCCTGACTCTCTGGACCTGCCCAACAGGAAATGAGGGCGGGACCAGACAGTCAGGGCACACAGCTCATAGTGAACACAACGGAAGGCAGCAGAATCTCCGAACTACCTTGCCCTTCAGTTCTGCCGCTGCGCCTGGGACCCCGGTAAGAGGAGGGGAGGGTAGTAGAGGGGGGGTTGCCGATTTTGGAGGGGGGGGCCGCCGTACACATCCGCGGGATGGGCGGGGCCTATGCCGGCCATCGGAGGACCTTGCTAGCGCCCGTTTCATTCCTGCCAGAAACGGGCCTTCATTACTAGTATATTATATAACTGTCCACAATTGGGAGATCCAAGATCAGGAAAACAATCTCAAAGAAAATAAGAAAAACTCAAAATGGTTAATCTTACAATTCACATTTTCTGAGGGAGGAAGGTTAATCGGTAATTGCAGCCGGTACAGTGGTAACTAAAGGAAGTTGCTGCAGAGAGTTCTTCATCTGTTCTTTCAACTCCACAAACTCTTGTAATTTCTTAGGTTCAACAAATAAGTAATAAGGAAATAAAACACAAGGGAATCGCACTAGGAAGGTCCCACCTAGGGCAATGATTCCTGGCTTAAAAGCCAATAATTCACACCTCCCAGTCTGCGATTCCCTTGATATGTCGGGAAATATATTCATCTTTGAACCCAAAAAATTATCAGCCATGTGTCGGAAATACATAGTAACATAGTAAATGACGGCAGAAAAAGACCTGCATGGTTCATCCAGTCTGCCCAACAAGATAAACTCATATGTGCTACTTTTTGTGTATAACCTACTTTGATTTGTACCTGTCCTCTTCAGGGCACAGACCGTATAAGTCTGCCCAGCACTATCCCCGCCTCCCGCCACCGGCTCTGCCACCCAATCTCGGCTAAGCTCCTTAGGATCCATTCCTTCTGAACAATTTCAAAACATTGTTCCTATCTAAATCAAAGGCGAAAGTCACTAATAATATAACTCTATCTGTAATTTCTAAATTTTCCATAATGTCAGTTAAGTTCACATCTCTGTTCTCTGATAAAGAAAATTTTAAGGGAAATATAAATCACTTTAGACACCAGAGGGTGGCTATCAGAAGGTATTTGCAAAATATCAGAGAAATATTTCTTCAACAGTTCAGTAGCTGATATATAGGATGTTACAGGAAAATTTATCATTCTCAAGTTATTTTTCCTTAATTGGTTCTCCAGAAATTCCAATTTTTACAAGAAACATGGCTGTCCTTCATTACCAAATTAACTGATTTTCGTAGAGAAACCATTTCCGTAGTCAAAGTCTCTATTTTTATATCTTGGACTTCCACTTTGTTAGATAAGTATTAATATAAATTCTTTAACTCACATGTTTATTCCTGAAAAAGTTTAAACATCTGAAGAAGAGAGTTATTCACACTATGCAGCACTTCCCATAGTACGTCCATTGTGACATTATTGGCTTCACCAGATCCAATTTCTCCACAGAAACTGCTCCAGATATCTTCGGGGGGAAGAGCTCACTCTCCAATCCCCCAGTTGGTTTATTATCTGGAGTCGATGCTGCATCAGGATCTCCTCGGGTCGCGTGAAAATCCTAACCCACTTCGGGCATTTCCGGGTCTTGGAGGGGTCGTGCTAGCAGGGGGACTCAAACTCACTCCCTCTCCACTGAGATTCGGCGATAAAGCCTTGCTGTTCCCCGAAGCAGGAACCGATATCCCAGAAGTTATGACCCCGAATCTCTCCAAAGTAGGCTGAGAAGTGTTGGGAACCCCAGCCGTGTTCAAGGAGGACAACACCACGGCTTTGCCTTGTCTCTTCCCCGTTCTCTGGGGAGCGCGCCTACTTCTTCAGGTATTCTGGTGTAAAACGGGAACTCAACTAACGTACGTTCTCCCTCGACGCCATCTTGGATCCTCCAGTTTGGGACACTCTTTGTCTGGTTTCTCCTCAGAGGCCTGTCTGACATGGGTAACCCTTCAGCATAGCCCTCTGAGTCATTGAAACACGGAAGCCCCTCCACCCCTACAAGGTGGTGTCCCTTCGGAGGGGAATACACACTCTGATATTCCATCGCAATCTCTTATTTTGTGTCTGTTATGTTAAAATTTCTTCACATGTACATACTTTGAGAGTTTTGTTAGATTCTGCTTTGACATTTAAGCCCCAAATTTGAACTGTGATTAGGAGTTCCTGTTTTAAACTTAGCATGTTGAGTAAACTGAAGCGGTTGATCCCTGCTGCAGATTTTTAAACTGTACTTCAAGGCGTGATTCTTAGTCTTGACTACTGCAACTCTGTTTACTTGGGCCTATCAGTTGTATCAGGTCAGTACACACTGTTCAGAATTCTGCAGCATGTTTACATACTAGACTCTCCAGGGTACATATTCAAAGCGATTTAAATATCCGTGAGAGGTTCTTGGCTGTTTGAAACGCTTGTCCAGAGCTGAGCATATTCGCGGCACTTAACTGGATATAGTGCCACTGAATATACCCAGTTAGCATCTATGCCAAAACCAGCTATTTTATGGGTGCTCTAGGGGCAGAGTTAGCATTTATCCAGTTAAGTGTCAATATTCAGCACTTAATTGGATGAGCTAACTGGATAAATAGTATCGCATAAAACACAATCCTATCTTTATCCAGTTTAACTTATGTGGTTAAACGCCGAATATCTCATTTAACCGGATGAGTACCAACTCCGCCCCTGGACTACAAAGCTGGTGCCAAAACATGGTTCAGCATCAAATATCCAGGGATACTGCTAATGGTGGCCTAAAAAACCACTGGCCACCAGTGGCTGAATATCAATCCCTCCAGATCTGAGCACATTACCCCAGGTCTTTGTGCCTTACATTGGCTGCACATTGTATCGTGGGTCAAATATAACGTTCTTTTAATAATCCATCATGCTGTGCATAATGTGGCACCACGATATCCAACATACTGCACATTTATATTCCTATTAGATCCTTGCACTGAGAGGTCATTTCATCTCTCTGTTCCTTTGTTAAGAAAAAGTGCACTCTTAATTGCAGGTTCAAGAGAATGGAACCAGTTACATCTAGCCATTGGTTGACAATGCTTTGTTTAAAAAGCCATTGAAAGGTTAACATATGGAACATCTGAAGACTGTCAGATTCAATATGTATTCACTAGGCTAGTCAGGTAGGTCAGAATCAGTTTTAGTACAATGGAAGCATGCACAGATGTATGGCATTGTTATTTTTGTGATGGTCATGCAGGAACACTTAAGGGTATGTTTACTAAGGTGGGTTAATATTTCTAATGCACCTTTAAAGTTAAGGCATGTTAAACACTAATGCACTTATACGTTTCTATGGGCAGGTTAGTGTTTAAATCGCGTAAACCATTTAAGCATGTTAAAAATGCTAATGCACCTATAGCACATGTTAGTAAACATAGGCATGTTTTTAGTTTTATTTGGTTATTGTTTTGTCACTGTTGTGGCCGTGCCCTTATGTTCAAACCTACTGTTTCTCTGTATCTAGCTCTGTGACCTCTCCAGTCTGCCTTTTCCCCTATTGTTCTTCCTGTAAGCCAAGCCTCACTTTGATCTCCCTGCTTCTGCTTCATTTCCTGTTGTTGTTCTTCCTGTTAGCCAAGCCTCGCTTTGGTCTCCCTGCTTCTGCTTCATTTCCTACTTGTAACATCATCAGCCTACTCCTTTATAAGGGCCCAGGGAACTTTCCCACGTGGTCTTTGCAAGAGATCTCTTAATCTTGTGTTACCTGTTTAGATCATATCCATGCTTGGCTTGGCTTTGTTCTTGAACGTCTGTGCTGTGTTTCTCTGAGTCTTGTGTTTAATATTTTCCTTTGTTTCTGAGAGTTTGCTTTTGAATCTTGTTTCCTGAAAGCCTGGCTGTAGAGCAACACCCTGCCCTTGGTATCTGTATCTGTTTGATTCTACCCTTGGCTCCTGCTTTTAGTCTAGCCCTCCTTGTGACTCTTGATATAGTTAAGCTCTGTGTTTAAGCCAATCTCTGTGTTTAGCCAAGCTCTGTTTCTGTATGCCCTGTTCTGTTTCCTGTGTGTGTGGTTCTTGTCTGTTTATTCCGAGTCTGTAGAAGCCAGCATCATACCTGATTACTTCACTGCTATCCAGCTGTGGGTGCTGGTAAGCACATTGCTTCTTTGTTTGTCTTCCCTTAGTCTGCTTAATCCTTTGCCTGCCATGTTTGCTTCCTGGCTCTTGAGCTCTGTTTCTGCAAAGTTCTGTTCCTGTGTGTGTTTGAGCCAGGTTCTGCTCCTGCTCTGTTTGAGCTAGTTCTGTCCCAGTTCCCTGAAAAGCCAAGCCCGTTCCAGCATCCTGTTCCAGTCAAGCCAAGCCCGTTCCAGCATCCTGTTCCAGTCAAGCCTGTTTGAGAATCCTGAATCCTGTTCCAGCCAAGCCTGTTCGAGAACCCTGAATCCTGTTCCAGCCAAACCTGTTCGAGAATCCTGAATCCTGTTCCAGCCAAGCCTGTTTCAGCAAATCCTGTTTGAGAATCCTGAATCCTGTTCCAGCCAAGCCTGTTTCAGCAAATCCTGTTTGAGAATCCTGAATCCTGTTCCAGCCAAGCCTGTTTGAGAATCCTGTTTGACAATCCTGAATCCTGTTCCAGCCAAGCCTGTTCGAGAATCCTGTTTGACAATCCTGAATCCTGTTCCAGCCAAGCCTGTTCGAGAATCCTGTTTGACAATCCTGAATCCTGTTCCAGCCAAGCCTGTTTTAGCGAATCCTGTTTGAGAATCCTGAGCCTTGTTCCAGCCAAGCCTGTTCAAGAATCCTGTTTGAGAATCCTGAATCCTGTTCCAGCCAAGCCTGTTTGAGAATCCTGAATCCTGTTTGAGAATCCTGAATCCTGTTTGAGAATCCTGAATCCTGTTTGAGAATCCTGAATCCTGATGAGACTTTAGTGTTTAGAGGAGCACCCATTTTGTTCAAAACAGAAATAGATGCCAGCCAATTTGCTAGAATTGTTTCAGTGACCAGTATGCTAATCCTATTGGTCTCAAAAGGACATAAAAGAGCTGCATAGATTTCCTAATCGATTCAGTTCTTTTGAGGTAGTAGACAATGGCCTGCTCACAGTCCACAGCATGAAGAGCTTTCTCGCATGGATTCCTACAATGAAGCAGTATTTCACAGTTGATTTGGGAATGTGTTACACCTTGAATAAAAGCTTGTGATGAGTTTGCAGAACCACTTTGATATGATGGAATTTTATGTACAGTTCATAGGTTACTTGTGTTTGAAGTTCACTTATTCATCTAGCTGAAGTACCAGCTACTAGGAAGAGCACTTTCCACATGAGGTGTTTGAGTGAAGTGCACTCCACAGGTTCAAATAGCAATTTCATAACAGAAGTTAAAACAAGATTATGGTCTCATGCTAGACAGATATATAACAGGATTGTGACTATTTCAGAAGCACCCGATGGAAGCATTTTTCCATCTGAAAGCACAGGTATGCTTGGTAGATGGTTTCTTGCAGCTTTTAGTTATTCTACCTTTAATTAAAAAAATATATCTACATCTCACTATAGTTTGGATATCTGCCCAACCTACTTGCTCAAATCTCCTCGCCTGAATTTGTAGCTTGGCTGATTAGATGGTTGAATTGTACTTTGTCACAAGGCCTTTTACAGAGTCTTTAGGTAATATTATTTTAACTCCAATACCACTGCTTGCCCTGGGATTGGTAGCATAGAATGTTGCTACTATTTAGGTTTCTGCCAGGTACTTGCGACCTGGGATTGGCCACTGTTGGGAACAAGAAACAGGGCTAGATGGACCACTGGTCTGATACAGTATGGCTATTCTTATGTTAGATATTATCTCAAACTATAGACCTGAGGCCTCCATACTTTTTTTTTTTTTTTTTTTTTTTTTAACATGATAGACATGGAAGGATTGGTAGCTGTTTACCTTACAGATTACTTGGAAACTTATGACACAGTCTAGATTCAGGAAATGGATTCAGTACTGAGACAGTAGTAAGTACATTGATATTTGCCGCAAATCAGTAATAAATCCACAAGTTAAAGGACAAATACTCATACAGCAGGGTATATACATCAAACCAAAAAGTAACCCAGCGACCTTAGAGCAGTTACACAGGATGAACTATGTCACTTATTCATACAACTGCAAACATTTTTCTAAAAGGTTTTTTGCAGTTGCATGAATAAGCGACATAGTTCATCCTATGTTACTGCTCTAAGGTTGCTGGGTCACTTTTTGGGCAAATCAGTAATAAGCACAAATCACCAGGCAATAATTATGCAATTTAATTTGTCACCAGCTTTTGACCGGGTTGACCACAATGTTCTGCTATATATTCTTAGTGATATAGGTGGAACTAGTAGGGTTCAGTCATGGATAGAAAGATTTCTTACAAAGAGGACATACATAGTTAAAATGATTGATATGTTCTCAGCTTCTTGGGTAGTGTCGTGTGGAATCCCTCATGGATCTCCACTATCTCTGATATTGTTTAATGTTTTGATGAGGTCTCTGGGTAGGGTTTTGGAGGAGGAAGGGGTACAAGTATTCATCTGTAGAGATAACATTACCTTATTGGTTACACTTCATAATGTTTTCTCAATCTCAAGATCAAAATTAAGAAGCGTTTTACATAAAGTAGAGACTGAACAGAGAAAATAAAATTTCTCTGGGTAAGTTCTCCAAGATTGTCTTTAAATTTAGATGGCACTACTTTTCCCTTGGAGAAATCTCTGAAGATTTTAGATGTAATATTAGATCCAACACTGTCTTTTTCCTCATGTGCATGGTTTAAACAAAGACTTTTTTTATGGCATTAAGAAAATTCAGAAGGCTTAGACATTTATTTTTGTTTGACCATTTCCAACTGTTGGTTCAAGCATAGCTGTTAACACAACTGGACTATTGTAACTCTATTTACAATGGTTGATAATGCTTTAAGACAATGAAATTACCAACTTTGCAAAACACAGCAGTGCACCTGCTGTGCTCTGCAAAATAATATGATATGGTCTCCTCCTACTTATAATTTTATACTGGCTTCCAATGCAGGAACGTGTGATATTTAAACTATGTACTATAAATTCTACATATCCAACTACCAATTTATATGTTTCAACTCCTACTACCATTATTGAGTGGTCATGGTAGATCCTCTCATAATTTGCATAATAATCACTTTCCAGTTTCCAAAGTATACAAAGCTATTTGAACAGATATTCCCCTTTCAAATAGCAAAAGTTTGGAATGCTCTTCTGCCTTGTATAAAATTATGTGAGAACTATGTCCTTTTGCCGTCAGTTAAAAATGTTTTGATTTCGAAAAGTTTTACATCTTTCTTGATGATACTGCTTTTAAATGTATGATTTTTGTAATTCCTAGTGTTGACTAGTTTTCTTAAAGTAATCCGCAGTGAAATGAGAGGTATCTAGCGGAATACAAGGTAAAATTAGTCCTTACCTGATCATTTTCTTTCCATTAGTCCCAACAGATCAATTCAGAGACTTATGGGTTATGTCCCTCTGCCAGCAGGTGGAGATAGAGAGAACTTCAGAGATTTACTATATGTGGTCATGTGCAGCTACCTTAGCCTCAGTATTGTTGATACCAAAGCAATGGAAGAAGAAAGAGGAAATCCAACAGTAAGCCCTCTCTTTTCTGTATAGCATGCTATGAAGCATTTTCAGAGTTATTGATTTTGCTGGAATCAGATACAAATATATGAAAAACATATATATATTACAAAGACTTCTTGGAGCAGTACCAGAAAAACAGGTCTGACCTTCACCCTCCCCTTGAAGACCAGTGATAGCTTGCAACAACAGAACTAGCAGGGTGGATAATAAAAGTCACTCACCACGTCTCCAAAGAACAAAGTCTGCATATTGACAGCAATCACAGAGACTGGAGTTAACAAAAGACAGCGAATCTCCCAGACCATAACCCACCTAATCTGACAAAAGAAAGCCCATCTACTCTCAGACAAATGACTCTTAATCCTGTTAAGTATAGGTGTGTGCCACCAGCAGATGGCCAGCGAGGAACTCTTATGATGTCACTTAAACATGTGACCAGCTACTATGCTCCATCTCAGAAACCACTGAGAACTAGTTTTCAGCTATCTCTGAGTTTTCATTGGATCAAATAAACCCCACATGACTTCAGCCTATGGTCCAACAAGAAATTATAGAACACTGGAACATTCTCAATCAGCCATCTTATCTTCATCTGCTCTTCTCTCCTCCCTGGACCCTGCCTGCTGGACAATCTGCACCTCTGAAATTTCTCTGGGACAAGCCAGGATCCATTCAGAACAAATCTACAAAAAATAATTCTTTTCCAGCAAGGACCTCCTTTACCTCTCCAACCAGCAGCAGAAAGAATGCATATGAACCTCAACCAAAGACCATACAACTACAGAGAAAAGATATCCTTCACCACTCCAGCCAGCAGCACAAAGTGAGTTACTATTAATCCAGTCTAATTAATAATTCAGACATTCTAACAATATGGCACATTTCCCTTGTGTAAAATCCCTAAAACTGCCTTCTAAATTACTGCATTACCTGTATTGTAAATAAACATTATTGGTAAAAATCTAGTCCTTATGTTCTGAGCACATATCCTTAAATATTATACAGTGCAGGTTAATGCAATTCCCCAAAATATCAAATATATCCTTGTAACCTCTCTTTACATCTGCATAAAGCCCATATAGGCTCCTCAACCGCTCTTGTGAGAGGGTAACGGAAGGTTTCCGTTTGTTTGGATTTTTATTTTTTTTTGGTTATAGCCAAAATCAAACGAAGGAACTTGATGAAACTGAAGCAACTAGAAGAAAACTCTCGACTAAGAACAGAAGGCGGGCCTCTAGATTGATCTGTTGGGATTAATGCAAAGAAAATTAGCAGGTAAGGCCTAATTTTACCTTCCATAGCATCCCACAGATCAATTCAGAGACTTGTGGGATGTACCAAAGCAGTCCTCAAGTGGGGCGGGGCACTACAACCTCAGCAGACTGTAGAAATGCTCCCCAGGCCACGGCTAACACGTTGCCACATCAACCTGCAATGCCTAGCGCTGCCATGTCAAGCCTGCAATGCCCAGCAAGGGAAGGACAGAAGACCAAGTGGGCAATCTGCAAAAGACATCCATGGCAGGACAGAGGTCCAAGTGGCCAAAATGCAAAAGGCAGCCATGGAAACACTACCACCCGCAACAACAGAGACTGTACTATAGAGAAAGGCCAGCTGAAGAAATTGCCTCCCTCAACAAATAACCTCTTGAACCCACATCCCTTCCTTGCAACTAGCAGCAGGGCAGCATGAGGCTATGCCAGGAGTTATTTCTGCTCAATGGGTCAGGAATCTGATGATCCCACTGCAGTGTGGACGTTTCGCAAGGAGTCGCCGCCTTCCTGTATACATAAGGCTCTCCAGGTTCTGAATATATCTTCTTCTGATCCTGCCAAAGCCACGTCTACTAATCTTAAAATGACAAGCACTAAAAGACCGCTTCAGACTTTTCCAGTTCATGAGGCTATGCAGGAAGTTATTTCTGCTCAGTAGGACACCTCAGACATTTCTCTGCTACACTTGCATTTGCTAATCTAAAACTGGCGAGCCAGTGTGGCTTTGCAAGCTACATTACCTTCCTGAGGTCCCGAGCAAAGCACGAAGCAAAGATTTGACCAATGGAACTCACTGGTCACTTCAAAATTGTATAGGAGTTCATATTGAATGTCAAAGAAGCAGGAAAAGACAAAGGTTGATTGGGATAAACGCCAGAAACCATCTTATGAAGAAAAGGCAGGACTGTGCACCCTATTGCACCATCATCCTCTCAGGAGAACTCCGGAGGATCTTGAAAGGACAAAGTCAGGAGTTCCTAAATCCTGCTAGGACTGAATCTGGATCACTAAACTAGGCTGCCCCGGATGACAGTACCTGGTCTCTTTAAAATGAGGGCGAGCCTGACTAGACCAAAAAGAACATGTAGACATGTCCTCAGGAAGACACGGAGTCTATGAGTCACCCAAATCTTTCACCAACTTCACTGAGCCCTCAAACAACGGTTTGCCCTTAAATGAGAGCTTATCCAGCTGCTATTTGAAGCTGCATCTGCCGCACAATGGTGCAACCACATCAAATGACCAGCTGTGAACGCCAAAAATATATGCTTAGTCAACACCCAAAACAAATCATACAAGAAATCTGTCAAATAAGCCAGCCTAGACTCCACACCTGACAATTGAGGAGGAGGTCCACTGTCCGTCTTCTGGAAGGGATCCGAAACCTGTTGCAGACAGCTAAGGCATGCGCCCTAGCAGCCTACAAGCTGCAGATAGCTGCCTCCAGAGAGAAAGAGAACTTCTGAATTTTCAGATAAAGGCTGAGGAAGGCTGTGTTGAATTCACCCATTGAGACTAAGTTGGCTTGTAGGGAACAAGAGAGATGGAGACCAAAGCTGAGAAGGAACCCCTCAAATCGTCTGATGCGGAATCTGGCACATGGGAAAGCATCCAAGAAGAGACCATTGCACCCAGAACTTGAACCTATTCCCAGACCCCCGGACCTGGTAGGGAAAATAGAACCTGACTTGGGATGGCATCTGTTGCTGAGGAGCAAAAGGAAGAAAGGACTTCCCAAGCCGATGTGGAATATCATTCCTAGATATACCAAGATTTGTGTTGGAAACAACTCACTCATGGTGAAATTGATTACCAATCCTAAGGACTGAAGAAGAGTAGTTATCTTCGAAAAAAATTTGCAGAGACTCATGATAGAGAGAGTCGCAAATCAGTCAATCATGATGAATGGATGAACCTACAATCCATCCACATGAAGGAAAGCTGCCACTACCACCATGACTTTGAAAAAATATCCTTGGTGCTATGGAAAGGCTGAAAGACATGCTCATAAATTGATAATGCCCTTCTGCGGGAAGGTGCACTGAGAATATGAAAGTACACTTTCTTGAAATCTTGGGAGGTTAGAAACTCTCCCTGCTAGACTGGGACTATTACATGCTGCAAAGTTCCCATTGTGAAAAGTTGAACCTTAAACTCTCTAGACTCTTATGACATCCAAACTCGGCTAGAAGGAAACTCCCTGACTGGAACTACAAAGCAAAGGGAACAACTTCCCATTCCCCCTATTGCAACTGGGGACAGACTCAACCGTGCCTAAATGAAGAAATGTTTGCAAAGTGGCATGAACTGCCTGATATTTGGGTTTTCTTGGAGAATCCAAGAAAAATCTGCAGTGGAATAGGAGACCTCCAGTTTGTAACTCTAAATTAGAAAATCCAAGACACATTGGTCTGAGGCAATCTCGGTCCACTCCTCATGAAACCCATAAACGAGTCATGCTATTATGAAACCCAAGGAGTGAACCGAGACCCCCATCATTGGGAGATGCAGCAGGCATAGGTATACCTGGAGTTGAAGCTGAAATCATTCTGCCAGCATGCAAGGTGGCTTGGCACAGTAGAAGTGGAAACCCTGAAAGTGTTTTTCCTGGCCTGGAGCACCTACAACTAAACTGAGAGGATTTAAAAGAATCTTTAGACATCCTCTGGCAGCTCTGAGACTAGGGAGTCCCTCGGGTCTTTACCCAACTTCCCTAGATCTTCTCCAAGCACAGGATTACTTCTAAAAGGTAGCTTGCTAAATGTGACTTGTAAATTGCATCAGCTGTCCAACGCCTAAGCCAGAGCTAACTTCTTGCAGACAGGGTCAAGAATTGGCTGGTGTGGCTGTGCACTAGAACTGGCTGCTCACTGGAGTTAACAAGTGAGGCTAAGAACCAGAGCAAGATGGTGTAGCAGAATATGGCTGTTTGCACAATTGTGCACTACAGATAGCAAGCTGCAGCGGGACGTGACCTAGCAACCTCTAGATCTCTGTGCTCACTCTCAGCTGGTTGCTTAAACTATTAAGCTACCTCTATACTGAACTAGTTCCATAATAAACACTTGCTGTCCCATACAATGAAAAGAAGCAATTAAAGCCACTGGTGATGTTACAGATACTGTAGTGGCTGGAGCTAGTATGCAGTAGTTTGGCTACTATTAGTGTGCAAAATGAGAGGAGAGCTAACCTTTAGTATAGTAGTGTAATGATAACTGTTCCAGTCATGCAATGAACTGTTTGGCAAAGCAAGCAGTAAGAGAGAATGAAATAAAATATGCCCCATTGGAAACAGAGCTAAATCCACAGCTTCTAATATGATGGATAAACCAGCCTTGAACCTGTAACCTTCAGGTTGAAAGCCAGCCACTTTCCAGAATGGGAAAATTAGGTTCTTACCTTGGTAATTTTCTTTCCTTTAGTCATAGCAGATGAAGCCATTACGTATGGGTTATGTCCATCAACCAGCAGGGGAGATAGAGAGCACTCAAACTTTCACAGTGCCCTCTTGGCCAGCTAGCTCCACTGCCTCTTCAGTATTTGAAGCTTCCAAAGCAGTATGGCAAACCGCAATGGGAATCACAAGAGCTTTCCTCACAGCGAACGATGGCCCATCACAAGGGCATGAAACTCATAAAGGAGGGAATGCACATCCTCCTGGAGGGAATAAACTCATCCTCCTTATTGTATAAGTGGAGGGGAACACACGCGCCTCCTGGAGGGAATCACACATCCTCCCAACACACTGGAGGGAATGAACTCATCCTCCTATTTATAGAACTGGAGGGGAACACACGCGCCTCCTGGAGAGAATCAACACATCCTCCAAAAAACAACATGCTGGAGGGAATGAACACATCCTCCTAAATTTAAACTGAACATGAATCCTGAAGATTGTTTTCCAACTTTCTCCCAAGGAAGGAACTTCAGGAAATTAGAACAGAACCTGAAAAACAGATTCACAGCATACAGACAATCATACAGGGAGGGCTCATGGCTTCATCTGCTATGACTAAAGGAAAGAAAATTACCAAGGTAAGAACCTAATTTTCCCTTCCTTGTCATCAAGCAGATGAAGCCATTACGTATGGGATGTAACAAAGCAATCCCTAGATAGGGTGGGAACAAGCCACACCACGCGCTAGCACTTGTGCACCAAAACGCGCATCCCTCCTGGCAGCCACATCCAGCCTGTAATGTCGGGCAAAGGAGAGTTTAGAAGCCCATGTTGCTGCACTGCATATCTCTTGAAGAGAGAGTGCTCCAGTTTCAGCCCAAGAGGAAGAAATCGCTCTAGTAGAATGTGCCTTAAAGGCTACAGGCGGAACCCTGCCGGCCAGCAGATAAGCTGAAAAGATAGTTTCTTTGAGCCAGCGGGCAATAGTGGCTTTAGACGCTGGAGACCCTCTGCGAGAACCGGATAGCAAAACAAACAGATGATCAGAAGTCCTGAAAGAGTTAGTAACTCGCAGATACTGCAGCAGAGACCTGCGCACATCCAAAAGGTGCAGCTGCCCAAAAGATTCTGGAAACTCTTCCTCTGAAAAAGAGGGCAAGAAAATAGGCTGGTTTAGATGAAAGGCTGAAACCACCTTAGGCATAAAGTAAGGCACGGTCCAAATCGTGACTCTGGACTCTGAAAATTGCAGAAATGGGTCTCTACAGGACAGCGCCTGGAGCTCTGACACCCGTCTCGCCGAGGTAATGGCCACCAGAAAAACGGCCTTCAGTGTCAAATCTTTCTCCGATGCTCGCCGAAGCGGCTCAAAAGGAGATGCCTGCAGGGTTTTCAAAACTAGCCCCAGGTTCCAAGCTGGACAGGGTGCTCGCACTGGAGGTCGGAGCCGAAGCACCCCTCTAAGAAACCGTGCCACATCTGGGTGAGCAGCCAAAGACACGCCTTCCACTTACCACAAAGGGAGGCCAACGCTGCCACCTGCACCCGCAGGGAATTATAGGCCAAGCCTTTTTGTACACCTTCCTGCAAAAAGTCCAGAATCGGCGAGACAGGAGCCCGCATTGGAGCAATGGCTCTGGAAGCACACCAAGACTCAAACAGGCACCAAATCCTGGCATAAGCCATGGAAGTGGACCGCTTGCGGGCTTGTAGGAGAGTGGAAATAACTTTATTGGAATAACCTTTATCCCTCAATTGCGCCCTCTCAATAGCCATGCCGTAAGACCAAAGCGGCCGGCGTCCTCCATGGCTACCGGTCCCTGAGTCACGAGGTTCGGTACCAGAGGTAACGGCAGAGGAGCCTCCAGGAGCATCTGTCGGAGGTCTGCATACCAAGGTCTCCTTGGCCAATCCGGGGCGATGAGGACCACTTCTCCTGGGTGCAGCCGAATCCGCAAGAGCAGGCGCCCTATCAAGGGCCATGGGGGAAACACATAAAGTAGACCCGGAGGCCAGGGTTGAGCCAAGGCATCCAACCCCGCCGAGCGAGGATCTCTCCGTCTGCTGAAGAAGCACGGGACTTTGGTATTGGCACTTGTCGCCATTAGATCCATCACGGGCTTGCCCCATTTGGCACAGATCTGCAGGAATACTTCGTCTGCCAGATTCCATTCTGCTGGATCGATCTGATGCCTGCTCAGATAATCGGCCTGCACATTGCTCTGACCTGCAATATGAGCTGCCGACAGACACTGAAGATGCAGCTCGGCCCAGTGGCAAATCAGTTCGGCCTGCGCGGCTAGTGCTCTGCACCTTGTTCCGCCTTGTCGATTTATATAGGCCACCGTTGTCATGTTGTCCGACATCACTCTGACAGCCAATCCTTCCAGGGTCACTTGAAAGGCCAGAAGCGCCTGAAACACCGCTTTCAACTCTAGGCGGTTGATGGACCACTCCGACTCCTCGGGTGTCCATAGACCCTGGGCATGCTTCCCCTTGCAGTGTGCGCCCCAGCCCTTCAGGCTGGCATCTGTTACCACTAGGCACCAAACGGGGAGCGTCAGCGGCATTCCTCGCCACAGCATGCTGTCCGAGAGCCACCACTTCATGCTGAGACGGGCCGCAGGGAGCCAAGTAAGTCTGCATTGGTAATCCTGAGAAATAGGAGACCATCGCCAGAGTAGGGAATACTGTAGAGGTCTCAGGTGCGCTCTCGCCCAGGGTACCACTTCCATCGTGGCTGTCATCGATCCCAGCAGCTGGACAATGTCCCAAGCTCGCGGGCGGGGCATCCTCAGGAGCAGACGGACCTGATTCTGAAGCTTGCACCGCCTTAGCTCGGGTAGGAACACATAGCCTGAGACTGTGTCGAACCTGGCCCCCAAAAACTCTAGAGATTGTGAAGGGGACAGGTGACTTTTGGCCATATTGACGACCCAGCCTAGAGATTGCAGTACTGAGACCACTCTGGCTGTAGCTTGTAAGCTCTCTGTTGCAGAGTCTGCTCTGATGAGCCAGTCGTCTAGATATGGGTGAACCCTGATACCTTCTCGCCTGAGAAAAGCAGCTACTACCACCATTACCTTCTAAAAGGTTCGGGGAGCTGTGGCGAGGCCAAAAGGCAAGGCCCTGAACTGGAAATGTTTTCCCAACACCGCAAACCTCAAACTTCTGGTGCGGGGGCCAAATTGGTATGTGCAAGTAAGCTTCTTTCAGGTCTAGAGACGTGAGAAACTCTCCTGGCTGAACCGCCGCAATGACGGAGTGCAGGGATTCCATGTGGAAATGCCACACTCTCAAGGACTTGTTCACTTCTTTTAAGTCCAGAATAGGGCGAAAGGACCCACCTTTTCGCGGCACCACAAAGTAGATGGAGTATCGGCCACAGCCTTGCTCGGCGGGAGGCACCGGGGTCACTGCCCCTAACTGAATCAGACCTTGTAAAGTCTCCTCCACCGCCGCCCGTTTGACGGCAGAACCGCATCGGGACTCCACAAACACGTCTCTTACTGGGGCGTTGAATTCTATTCTGTATCCATCTCTGATCAGGTCCAGAACCCACTGATCTGAGGAAATATTGGCCCACTCCTCAACAAAGAGGGAAAGCCGTCCTCCGATGACAGGCATCGAGGAGAGGGCCGGCGCACCATCATTGAGAGGGTCGCCCCTGAACTCCTGGTCTTGAGCCACCGGCTGCGGAACGCTTGTCCGAGCGAAAGGAGTTCCTCTGCTGACCACGGGCACATGAAGTGAACCCAGCAGAACGCCCCGGGCGGTACCTTCTAGCTTCACGGAAGCGAGGTCTGTACGAGGAGTGGACCGCCTGGCCCTTAGACGAAGGCCTCTGCCTATCTTCGGGCAAGCGCTGGGGTTTTGGATCACCCAGGCCTTTCACAATTTTCTCTAACTCCTCACCAAATAGGAGAAGTCCTTGAAAAGGCAACTTCACCAACCTTTGCTTAGAGGCCATGTCCGCTGCCCAGTGTCGTAGCCACAGACGACGGCGAGCCGCCACTGCTACTGCCATTTGTTTAGCCAAAGCTCTGACAAGGTCATAAAGGGCATCAGCCAGAAAGGACAAGGCCACCTCCATCCTCGGAGCCACATCCAAGAAGGGCTCCGCTCCATCTCCGGGCTGAGCCACTGCCTTTTGCAGCCAAGCTAGGCAGGCTCTCACAGCATAACAGCTGCATGAAGACGCCCGAACAGTGAGACCTGCAATTTCAAAGGACCGTTTCATTGCTGTTTCCAGCCTACGGTCTTGAACATCCTTCAGGGCAACACCTCCTTCAACAGGGAGGGTAGTTCTCTTTGTCACCGCAGTGACTAGGGCATCTACTGTAGGCATTTGAAAACGAGCCATATGTCCCTCACGCAGAGGGTATAACTGCCCCATAGCCCTGGAAACTCTCAAAGGTCCCTCGGGGTCAGCCCACTGAGCCGAAACAAGCTCTAGGATGGAGTCATGCAAAGGGAAGGCCCGAGCAGCTTTCTTGGTACTAGCCATCCTGGGATTACCCGAGGAGGCCATGCCACTGTCAGGATCTTCAATCGAGAGGGCCTGCAGGGTATCTGAAATAAGCGCTGGCAGCTCATCACGGTGGAAAATCCTCACCGCGGAGGGATCATCCAGATCCTGTGGTAAATCCGCACCTGAGTCTGGTTCCTCAGACCAAGAACGTCTGTCAGAGTTCTCCGAATCCTCACACCCCGACCACGGGGGGGGAAAAAGGTGCACCACAATCTGAAGGGGAATTAACCATTCTGCGCTTATCTTTAGGCCAAGCATCCGGGAAAAAAGCCTCACTGGGCAGTCCCAGGCCAGAATCCATCGGGGGGGCAATCAGAGGAGCCTCAAACGATCCTTGAGGAAGGGCTCTTATCATCATGTATGCTTTATGCAGCAAAAGCACAAAATCCGGGGAGAAAATCTCACCCTGGGCACCCTACCTGTCCGGTGCTAGCCACTCTTAAAATAACCTCATCTCGAGGTGCCCCACCCAGCTCAGGTCTCTCCGTGTCCATGGAGGCCGCGCCATGCGGTGTAAGCAAAATGGCGCCCGCTGCCAGCTCAGAGTGGGAAGAAACATCGCTCGCTATGCTCAGGCCGGCTCCTACGCCAATACAGCACGATTTACAGAGCCCTGCTGCTGATTTGCGCTTGCCACAAGTGGAACAGCGCTTTACATTGTCCGCAGCCATCGCCGAAAAACGGCGGTAAAATCCAAAATGGCGGTTTCGCGCCAAAATCGCCCCGATCGCGCGCCCACTCCGGAGGAGTTGGAAAACACTCTTACCTCAAAGGATCTAGTGTACAACTACGATCCTGCTGAAAATCAGGTCAAAAACCTCTGTTCCAGTGTCTCTGCGTTTAAAAACGCGACGCAACTTTTTTTTTTTTAAGCTGTGAGGAAAGCAGAGGTATTGAAGACTCTGGAGGCTCAGATGTGTGGGAAAGGCAGGGAAAGGGCGAACCTATATGCCTGTATCCACTGTTGGTGGGTAAGGACAGGGAAAGCAAGGCAATATGTCCACATCCACAGAGGTATGGGTAAGGCAGGGAAAGGGCTAACCTATGTGCCTTTAAAGTGAAGCTGCTATAGCCTCCAACACCCCGGTTAACAACTGGCAAGCCAGGAACCACCTCCCGGCAGATTTTTCTGGAGCTCGAACAAGCTGCAGCCACCCTGCTAAGGGAGATAGAGAATACTGAAGAGGCAGTGGAGCTAGCTGGCCAAGAGGGCACTGTGAAAGTTTGAGTGCTCTCTATCTCCCCTGCTGGTTGATGGACATAACCCATACGTAATGGCTTCATCTGCTTGATGACAAGGAAAAAACTATTTTAAAGTAAACACTGCACTCTGAGAAAATGCCATCATTTCAGCACAGAGGGTGCAGGAATACCATGGAGTCCAAGAGAAACCTGGGAGGAGTGCACCAGCCTCAGAAATTAATTCAAGTAACATTTCTCCCAGAAACATGCAGTCAACAGCACTAAGCCCGACTCTAAAATAAACACTATCTGTACTGCCAAGTTCTGAGAAAGGGCAAAGAGTGAAAAACCTAGAGGACCATCACTAATCTTGATCCCTTTTTCCCATTCTTTTATGTTGCCACAGACCACCTTGAGGAGGGCACCAAGCAGAGGTAAATCGATACAGAAATATTCTTAGTGCCCAACTGCAAGACAGTGCACACAAACCATAAACCACCTTGATGAGGGTAAAGGTACATCAAGACAGAAATATTATTAGTGCTCAACTGAAAAAGGGTGCACAGTCATTGTCCTCAATAATACACTCGCAGTATAATCATTACCTGCCAAACTGCAGTCATTAGAAGCTTGGGAAGCCACAGACAAGTCTCACGGTCCCACTGGTCCTCCGACCTCAGTGCTGCGGCTTCTTGGAAAGCTGCAGGAGACCCAAGGACTTCTACTGGGGTCTTTTGACAGGAAATGATCTATGTGAGTCTCTCAGGCCTCCTCATCAGAAAGGCCGTACTCCACAAAGGTACCAAATCTGGATTTAAAAAGGGGGGGGGGGGGGTTCTACCCCTGCTCCTCCAGCCACAGCTTCAGAATGGCCAGCACTCAAAACTGCTGGCATCAACTCTTCATGAAGCGCTGGAAAAGTCCACCATGCTCACAAGAATGGGCTGGGAGAACACTACACTCCCTGGTGTCAGGCCACCCAGCAGCATCCAGTGGTGCAGCACTCGGGAACTGTGCCGACAAGACCCCATCAGCGCCGCCATCACAAACATACTCACCTCTCCTTTGGGAATCTGCTACCGGAGGCATATTTGATTCCCTCACACCACTATAAACCACACAAGCCCGGTGCACTAATGTGAGCAGGCTGAGCGGTGCTCTACTGGGCCTGGGGGACCAGGCCAGGAGCTAAGCAATCCAGATCTGCACAGTTATGCTCATGATCTCTCTCTCGGGAAAACACTCTCAATATCCAGTTTCTATCAGGCTCAAGGACAAAGTCTGCAATCAAAGTCAACCATCTACCTCTATAATCTGGTCACAAGGAGCTCATCAAAAGTTTTATCAGTACCCAGAATCATACCTTGACCCACAGCTCTTAATAAAAGGAACAAAATAATATATCCTTGTAATTGGTGGGTATGATTGCTTGGGTATCTTCAAAACCTATAAAAAAAATTTTTAATAAATATGTTTTGTTACCATAATCAAGGAGCTAGAAAAGATACTTTTGAAAATGCAAAAAAAAAAAAAAAAAAAAAAAACACAAGGTCTTCCATTGTAAAGAATTTTTCAAATCTTCATTAATAAAAGCTGACTGCTGTCCAGAAATTTGTTTCAAATGCGATCTTATGAAGTCTTATGAAATGTCTGTGGTAGTGAGGTGTCGCATAATGAAGTGACAGATTAAGGTAATGAAAACGCTGTTCTTCTGTACCTAAACATGAGCCTCACGAAAATTCTGCCTATGAGAAGTTTTATTCAGGTGCAAAAAAAACAGGCATGGATGTGTGCTGGTATATTCCCCCCCCCCCCAATGATCCAAACACAAAAGCAAGTCTACATCTAAATGGATGAGGAGAAAACCTAACCAAAGTCCTGACTTGAACCCAAATACAGATGCTATGGCATGACCTGAAACAAGTAATTCATGTAAAAAAAAAAAAAAAACCCTATGAATGTGTCTGAATTGAAGCAGTCCTGTAAAGAAGAGCGGGCTAAGATTGCTCAATAGCAATGTGAAAGTCCAATATCAAATTACAGGAAGCATTCAGATGCAATTGTGGCTACTAAGGTTGGTGCAACCAGTTATGTTTTGGGGACAGTTACTGTCCACATAGGCGACATGGGTGTTAGATATCTTTGCTCCTTAAATAAATGTAAGAAATGTAAAAACTTGTGTTTACTACAGTTCCTTTTGTCTAATATTACATTTTATTTAAAAATCAGAAAGACAGTATGAGGGTTGTAGAAGGACATAGTCAGACATGGTTTTTTTTTTGATAGCTCAGCATGCAGACAGATAGAGGGATGACAGCTAGAAATATTGGGAAGGGCAGCAGAAGAAAGTGAGGGAAGAGACAGATTCTGAATAAGAAATTAACAATAAAATCAAAAAATCTGAATGACATATCTACAGACATAAGGGAAGGAAACCAGCAACTGAAGCTGGAAGATATGCAGAGGATATCATGCTGAATATAATTAAAGGGATCTGACTGGAGGCAGGCAACAGGGTCTTCAGTTCTAAATATGGATAGCGAAGGATGTAGAATAGAATTATTAACAAAATCAAAAGCTACCAATTTCTATAAAGATGATGACGGGATCCATTTGACTAATTTATTGGCAATAATGGTCAAATAGATGAGTTATGGTAAAATTATGTCTTACCTGGTCATTTTCTTTCCTTTAGCCGCAGCAGGTGAATCCAGGAACTAGTGGATTATATCCATCTACCAGTAGGTGGAGATAGAAATAAACAAGACTGAATGCAGTGATACCAGATGGCTAGCCTCTGCATGTTAGTATATGTCATTTGCAAGCAACAGAAAATAATTTGGAAACCACAACGAAGTAACCAGAACTCAGAAACTTTCCTCACAACAAAAATTAGAATCCAAGCAAGGGGAACAATGGAACAGAAGCTCAACTCCTACCAAATTCTTGTCTGTAGAGTGCACCCTTTCTTTGTCTGGATCTGCGCTAAAGAAAGAGAGAAAGAAAAGCCTTGAGGCCATGCAGAATTAAAAAGGCAGGGATCCTGGATTCACCTGCTGCGGCTAAAGGAAAGAAAATTATCAGGTAAGATATAATTTTACCTTCCTTAGTGCCTGCAGCAGATGAATCCAGGAACTGGTGGGATGTACCAAATCATACCCTATGTAGGGTGAAGAGCCAACGCCCCCCCCCCCCCCCCATGCCAACACTTCTGCCCCAAACCGTGCATCGTCCCGTGCAGCCACATCCATCTTGTAATGCTTTGAAAAAATATGCCAGGAAGCCCAAGTAGCCACCTGACAAATGTTTTCCAATGGCATAACTGAAGTTTACGCCCACAAAGTAGTCTGCGCCTGCATAAATGA
This sequence comes from Microcaecilia unicolor, assembly GCF_901765095.1. NCBI lineage: Eukaryota > Metazoa > Chordata > Amphibia > Gymnophiona > Siphonopidae > Microcaecilia > Microcaecilia unicolor. The sequence continues at coordinate 220,139,496 of NC_044037.1, forward strand.
GCATGCAGATAGGGTCCACCCATGTAAAATGTACACTGACCCAATGGTCTCCTTAATCCAATGAGCAAAGATCGCCTTGGAGGCGGCCTCACCCATATGTGCCCCAGAAAAGAGCACGAAAAGGATATCCAATCAGCGAAATCGTTTGACGCCCGCAGATATCGGAGGAGCACCAAATGCATACCTTTTGCAAATTGGGAAGAAGGATCCACCACGACAAGCTGCTCCTGGCACTGTCCAACCAGGAAAGGCGCCACTGATTATCCAGTGAAGTCTGCGACCATCTGCTCAACAGGGATTGCTGAAGGGGACGCATGTGAACCCTCGCCCATGGCACCACTTCCAGGGTGGCTGCTATGGAACCCAGAACCTGAACATAATCCCCAACATGGGGACTGGGCATCCGAAGTAGAGTGTATACTTGCGACATCAACTTGATTTGCCAACCGTCCGGAACACCTTCCCCTGCCTTGTGTCGAAGCACACACCCAGATATTCAAAGGTCTGAGTCGGCAGAAAGTGACTCTTAGCTCTGTTGATAACCCAGCCCAAAAATTGTAGGAGGGCTATAGCACAGTCGGTGGCCATGCGACTCTCCTGCACCAACGCCGCTCGCAGCAACCAGTCATCGAGATGGGGATGCACCCGAATCCCCTCATCTTGCAGAAAAGCCGCCACCACCACCATGACCTTGGAGAAGGTGCGCAGAGCGGTGGCCAGACCAAAGGGGGGGGAGCCCGAAACTGGAGGTGACCCAGGACCGCAAACTGGATAAATATCTGGTGAGGCTGCCAAATCAAGATATGCAAGTATGCCTCCCGGAGATCTAGAGCCATCAGGAACTCGACAGGCTGAATTGGCGCAATAACGGATTGCAAGGTCTCCATGCAGAAATGTCCAACCCTTAGAAATTGGTTCACCCTTCTGAGATCGAGAATGGGCTGAAAGGCGTCCCCCTGCTTGGGAACCATGAAATAGATGGAATAGCAAACCTGGAGGGGGGGCATGGGAATGATGGCCCCTAACTGTAGGAGGTCTTGCAAAGTGGCCAGTGGCTTGGAGCATGTGGCACTGTGGGATTCCAGAAAAAAAAATCTGCGATGGGAGAATTGAATTTGAGCTTGTAACCTTCCCACACCACATCAAGAACCCACTGGTCCAAAGTGATCTTGACCCACTCCAGGCAGAAAAGGGTCAGCTGACCCTCTATCTGCTCCACCACAAAGTGGGTTGGCACCCCCAACATTGGGAGGAATAAGGTGCAGCTCCCTGGCGGGAAGGCGCTCCTGATGCCCATTTGTCATTCCGAAAGGAAGAGCGCTGCTGAAAACAAGAGCGATGAAAAGGCCCCAACCATCATCCCAGACGATACCGGTGCGCCTCACGAAACCGAGACCTCAAAAGACCCCTGCCATAGACCAGGCTTGGGTCTATCCTCAGGGATGTGCTGTGACTTGGAATCCCCCCCCCCCCCCCCCAAGTCCTTCACAATCTTCTCCAGGTCCTCCTCAAACAGCAATTTACCCCAAAAGGACAATTTGATCAGGTATTGCTTAGATGCCATCTCCGCCGACTAATGACAGAACCACAAGAGTCGCCGAGAGGAAACCACCAACGCCATCAGCTTGGCCGAAGCTTGGACCAAATCATATAAGGCAGATAGGCGAGGCCCACATCCATCTGAGAGAACATAGGAGCCCCAGATAGTTCAGTCTCTTGGTCAGTCTGGGGTCGTATAAATCGTCCTAACACAGAGTTCACAACAATAGGAGGACTTACTACAACCCCAGCTTCCCCTGAAGAAGCCAGTATCGGTGAAACGGGTCCCCCCATTGGGATCGGGTCTTAGATAGAGCACTTTAAAGCTAAGTGCTGTTATATTATGCAATCATATAAGGTGCATAAGTACATAAGTAATGCCACACTGGGAAAAGACCAAGAGTCCATCGAGCCCAGCATCCTGTCCATGACAGTGGCCAATCCAGGCCAAGGGCACATGGCAAGCTTCCCAAATGTACAAACATTCTATGTTATTCCTGGAATTGTGGATTTTTCCCAAGTCCATTTAGTAGTGGTTTATGGACTTGTCCTTTAGGAAACCATCTAACCCCTTTTTAAACTCTGCCCAGCTAACCGCCTTCACCACATTCTCCAGAAATGAATTCCAGAGTTTAATTATGAGTTGGGTGAAGAAACATTTTCTCCGATTTGTTTTAAATTTACTACACTGTAGTTTCATCGCGTGCCCCCTCGTCCTAGTATTTTTGGAAAGCGTGAACAGATGCTTCACATCCACCTGTTCCACTCCACTCATTTTTTTATATACCTCTTTCATGTCTCCCCTCAGCCGTCTCTTTTCCATGTATATGATTCTGTGACTCTGCTGCAAGAATTCTGTTACAAAAGAATGTTTTGATTGAATTGAGGTTCAGAAGATTTGAAAATATTTTGATACAAGCATAGAAATTTCAAAAACTTTTCAGGAGGTAGCAGTCAACAGGCTGCTGTGGTCCTCCTGACAAAATGGATTTGACAATGTTTGAATTCCATAGCGACTAGCTTGTAACCGCCAAGGCTTTTTTCCTCCTGTCCGCATAAATATGAAGGATTAAAAAAAAAAAAAACTTTGTCACCCTAGTACTGAAAGAATTTATTCTCACCATTATAATTTTGACATGTTCCACTGTTTTTTGATTTTAAGACCAGAACTGAATGTAATACTCAGGAGGGGTCGCATCATGGAGCAATACAGAGATTTTATAGTATTTTCAGTCTTATTTATCATTCCTTTCCTAATAATCCTAGCATCCTGTTTGTATTTTTGGTGACCGCTGCACACTGAGCAGAAGATTTCAGCATATTATCTACAACGAAACCTAGATCTTTTTCTTGGGTGCCGACCCCCAAGGTGAACCCTAGCATCAGGTATCTGTAATTCAGATTAATCTTCCCAATGTGCATCTGCCATTTGGATGCCCACTCTTCCAATTTCCACGGTCTTCTTGCAATTTTTCACAGTCTGCAAGTGTTTTAACAACCTTAAATAGTTTTAAGTCATCTGCAAATTTAATCACCTCACTCATCGTTCCGATTTCCATATCATTTATAAATATGTTAAATAGCACCAGTCCCAGTACTGATCCCTGTGGCACTTCACTATTCACCCTCCTCCATTGAGAGACATTACCATTTAACTCTACCCTTTGTTTTCTGTCCAATAACCAATTCCTAATCCACACCAGTATATTGCCTCCTATCCCATGACTCTTTAATTTTCTCAAGAGTCTCTCATGAGGAACTCTGTCAAAAGCTTTCTGAAAATCTAGATACACTACATCAACCAGCTCACCTTTATCCACATGTTTATTCACGCCTTCAAAGAAATGAAGCAAATTGGTAAGGCAAGACTTTCCTTGGTTGAACCCATGCTGGCTCTGTCCAATTAAACCATATTTATTCATATGTTCTGTAATTTTATTCTTTATAATAGTTTCCACTACTTTACCTGGCACTGACGTCAGGCTTACCAGTCTGTAATTGCCTGGATCACCCCTGGAACCTTTTTTAAAAGTTGGCTTTACATTGGCCACCCTCCAATCTTCAGGTACTATGGACGATTTTAATGACAGGTTACATATTACTAACAGCAGATCAGCAATTTAACGTTTGAGTTCTTTCAGTACCTTTGGATGTATGCCATCCAGTCCAGGTGATTTACTACTCTTTAATTTGTCAATTTGGCTCAGGAGAATTAAAAGAGATGAAGTCATGACCTTCCCATTAGAAAAACAAAGCAGACAGATCTAGACAGATAAAAATTTTCATACCAAAACTTATTGAAGCACAGAATGAGCTTCATGCCTTGTCCTTTTCTTAAGCTGCCCTAGAAATAAATATGCTACACTGAAGTACCTTTTACCCAAAACTGTCAGGACTGAGGCCAAGGAAAACAATGGGGACTTGTGTTAAAAGGAGGAGGGAAAAAAAAAAAAAAAAAAAAAAAGAGTATAGCTGTTTTAAAATAAACAATGCATCAACTTGCACATAAAATTAACAGTTTTCATTTTAGACATTATCTGAGATAAAGACCATTGCACCAGGTGATGACAGATTTTTTTAAAACTATAATCTGGAGTATTAGACTTGTCACTGATGTCTGAAGGAGACAGGAAAGGGAAAATTAGGTTCTTACCTTGGTAATTTTCTTTCCTTTAGTTACAGCAGATGAATCCATTACGAATGGGTTGTGTCCACCTACCAGCAGGGGGAGATAGAGAACACTGAAAACCATAGTGCCTTTAGGACGGCTAGCTCCATCTGCCTCTCAGTATTTTGAAGCTTCCAAAGCAGTGTTAAACCGCCAAGTAGCATAACATGAACTTTCCTCACAGCGAACAAACGCCCCAGAACAGGAGCAATAACACAAAGGAGGGACAAACTCAACCTCCTGTAGTAGAACAGAAATCCTGAAGACTGCTTTTCAACTTCTCCCAATGAGGGAACATGTCTGCAGGAAAAACTGAACAAAACAGAGTCAATCAGGGAGGGATCATGGATTCATCTGCTGTGACTAAAGGAAAGAAAATTACCAAGGTAAGAACCTAATTTTCCCTTCCTTGTCATCAGCAGCAGATGAATCCATTATGAATGGGATGTATCAAAGCAATCCCTAGATAGGGCAGGAACAAGCCACACCACGCGCAAGTACTTGTGCTCCAAAAGCGCGTCCCTCCTGGCAGCCACATCCAGCCTGTAATGAAGGGCAAAAGAGAGCTTAGAAGCCCAAGTAGCTGCACTACATATCTCTTAAAGAGAGAGTGCTCCCATCTCAACCCAAGAGGAAGAAATCGCTCTTGTGGAATGTGCCTTAAAGGCGTCAGGCGGAGGCCAGCCAGATAGCAGATTTGCAGAAAAAATGGCTTCCTTAAGCCAACGGGCTATAGTGGCTTTAGATATTGGAGACCCTCTGCAAGGACCTGACAACAATACAAAAAGGTGATCAGAGGTCCTGAAAGCATTAGACATCTGCAGATACTGCAACAGAGCCCTGCGCACATCCAGAAGGTGCAACTGCCCAAAAGATTCCAGAAACTCCCCCCTAGTAAAGGAGGGCAGATAAATAGGCTGGTTTAGGTGAAACGCTGAAACCACCTTAGGCAGGAAGGAAAGCACAGTACGTACCGTTACTCCGGAATCTGAGAATTGCAGAAATGGGTCTCGACAGGACAGCGCCTGGAGCTCAGACACCCATCTCGTCGATGTAATGGCCACCAAAAAGACTGTCTTTAGAGTCACATCCTTCTCCGAAGCTCGCCTCAGCGGCTCGAAGGGCGAACACTGAAGAGCCTTTAATACTAGCCCCAGGTTCCAAGACGGACAAGGAGCCCACACGGGAGGCCGGAGCACCCCTCTAAGAAACCGTGCAATGTCCGGATGCGCAGCCAGGGAGAGGCCAGCGACCTTCCCCCCAAAAGATGCCAAGGCTGCCACTTGAACATGCAGGGAATTATAGGCCAAGCCTTTTTGTATACCATCTTGCAAACAGTCAAGAATTGGCGAGACAGAAGCCCGCATGGGTGTGATCGCTTTAGAAACACACCAAGCCTCAAACTGGCGCCAGATCCGAGCATAGGCAACGGAAGTGGAACGCTTGCAGGCCTGCAAGAGAGTGGAGATGACCTTGTTAGAACAGCCCTTGTCTCTCAATTGCGCCCTCTCAATAGCCATGCCGTAAGACCAAAGCGGCAGGGATCCTCCATGGTCACCGGACCCTGCGTCAACAGGTTCGGTACCAGAGGCAAAGGAAGGGGAGCCTCCATCAGCATCCGCCGGAGGTCCGCATACCACGGCCGCCTGGGCCAATCCGGGCAATGAGGATCACCACTCCTTGATGCAGCCAAATTCGCAGGAGTCGCCCTATTAAGGGCCAAGGAGGGAACACATACAGGAGGCCCGGGGGCCAGGGTTGAGCCAAGGCATCCAACCCCATCGAGCCAGGATCTCTCCGTCTGCTGAAAAAGGACGGGACTGCTGACAGAAGCTGATCATGTCCAGAACCCACTGATCTGAGGTAATCTTGGTCCACTCCTCGAGAAAGAGGGAAATGAGTCCTCCTACAGCTGTAAAGGAGGAGTGGACCGGTGTCCCATCATTGTGGAGGATGGCCCTGAACTCCTGGCCTTGAGCCTGCCGCTGCGGAGCGTTTGTCCGAGCAAAAGGAGTTCCTCTGCTGAAAGCGGGCACGTTGAGTAAACCCAGCAGAGTGCCCCGGGCAATAACTTCTAGCTTCACAGAAGCGAGGTCTGGAGGAGGAGGAAACCACTTGACCCTTGGAAGAAGGCCGCAGCCTATCCTCAGGTAACTGCTGGGGTTTAGCATCCCCCAGGTCTTTAACAATCTTCTCCAAATAACAGAAGGCCCCGAAAGGGCAACTTCACCAGCCTTTGCTTAGAGGCCATGTCAGCCGCCCAATGCCGTAGCCATAGAAGGCAGCGAGCGGACACCGCCACAGACATCTGTTTAGCCGAAGCTCTGACCAGATCATAGAGGGTGTCAGCTTAAAAATGACAATGCCGACTCCATGCGCGGTGCAACCTCAGCGAGGGACTCCGCACCATCCACGGGCTGTTCCACTGCCTGTTGTAACCAACAGAGGCAGGCTCGAGCAGCATAAGAACTGCAAGTAGACGCCCTTAAGTCTAGGCCCGAAATCTCAAAAGACCGTTTTAGCACTGATTCCAGCCGCCGGTCCTGAATGTCCTTCAGGGCGACCCCTCCCTCTACTGGGAGGGTGGGTTTTTTTGTCACAGCCGTGACTAAGGCATCCACTTTAGGCATCCCAAAACGGGCCAAGTGCTCCTCACTCAGAGGGTAAAGATGCCCCATCGCCCTGGCCACTTTCAAGGGCCCCTCGGGGTCAGCCCATTGAGCAGAAATAAGCTCTTGGATGGAGTCATGCAAAGGAAAGGCACGAGCAGGCTTCTTAGTATTCGCCATCCTCGGATTGCCAGAGGACGCCTCGCCTTGAACAGGGTCATCAATAGAGAGAGCCTGTAAGGCATCAGAGATAAGTTCTGGCAGTTCATCGCGGTGGAAAATCCAAACCGCAGTGGGATCATCCAGATCCAATGGCAAACCGGCACCTTCCTCTGGCTCTTCAGACCACGAAGGCCTGCCAGATCCCTCAGTCCCCACAGCCCGACCACGGGGGGGAAAGGGGGGAGCGCCACTCTCCGACGGGGAATTTACCTGTCTATGCTTAGCATGTATCCAACGCTCAGGGGCATCGTCTGGCATCAGCCCCGGGCCACCATCAGTCGGAGGGGAACCAGGTAGCAACGCAGTGTCAGACACCTGCAGCAGAGCTCTTTTCTGCATGAAGGCTTTATGTAAAATAAGCACAAACTCAGGGGAGAAAAACTCACCCTGACCTCCCGTCTCCAAATTAGGAGCCACTGGAAACGGAGCTCCTCTGGTAGCCTCGGTCCGAGGCGCCCCTCTGCTCTCAGACTCCTCCGCAACCGCGGGGGCCGAGCCATGCAGTGCTTCCAAGATGGCGCCCGCTGCCAGCTCCATCGAGCGGGAAGAATCATCACTCGCAATGCTCGTACTGGCTCTACCGTCTAAACAGCACGTTTTACAGAGCCCCGCTGCTGATCCGCCCTTACCATAACAGGAACAGCGCTTATCTCCCTCAGCAGCCATCGCTGAAAAACAGCAGAATAAAATTCAAAATGGCGGCTTCGCGCCCAAATCACCCCGATCGGAACGCCGTCTGCAGGCCCTCCCCGGAGGAGCTGAGTACCGCTCTTATCTCAAAGGACCGAGTCCATGAGCTCCGGTCACGCTGCACAGTCAGGAAAAGCCTCAGAAATAGCAGTGCTGAAAAGCGTGGTTTTTTTGTGTTTTTTTTTTTTTTTTTTTTAACGCTGTGAGGAAAGTTGGAGGCAAACAGCTACAGAGGCACTCCGGAGGCAGAAGAGGGTGGGAAAGGCAGGGAAAGGGCGAACCTACAGTGGTGGAAATAAGTATTTGATCCCTTGCTGATTTTGTAAGTTTGCCCACTGACAAAGACATGAGCAGCCCATAATTGAAGGGTAGGTTATTGGTAACAGTGAGAGATAGCACATCACAAATTAAATCCGGAAAATCACATTGTGGAAAGTATATGAATTTATTTGCATTCTGCAGAGGGAAATAAGTATTTAATCCCTCTGGCAAACAAGACCTAATACTTGGTGGCAAAACCCTTGTTGGCAAGCACAGCGGTCAGACGTCTTCTGTAGTTGATGATGAGGTTTGCACACATGTCAGGAGGAATTTTGGTCCACTCCTCTTTGCAGATCATCTCTAAATCATTAAGAGTTCTGGGCTGTCGCTTGGCAACTCGCAGCTTCAGCTCCTCCATAAGTTTTCAATGGGATTAAGGTCTGGTGACTGGCTAGGCCACTCCATGACCCTAATGTGCTTCTTCCTGAGCCACTCCTTTGTTGCCTTGGCTGTATGTTTTGGGTCATTGTCGTGCTGGAAGACCCAGCCACGACCCATTTTTAAGGCCCTGGCGGAGGGAAGGAGGTTGTCACTCAGAATTGTACGGTACATGGCCCCATCCATTCTCCCATTGATGCGGTGAAGTAGTCCTGTGCCCTTAGCAGAGAAACACCCCCAAAACATAACATTTCCACCTCCATGCTTGACAGTGGGGACGGTGTTCTTTGGGTCATAGGCAGCATTTCTCTTCCTCCAAACACGGCGAGTTGAGTTCATGCCAAGAGCTCAATGTTTGTCTCATCTGACCACAGCACCTTCTCCCAATCACTCTCGGCATCATCCAGGTGTTCACTGGCAAACTTCAGACGGGCCGTCACATGTGCCTTCCGGAGCAGGGGGACCTTGCGGGCACTGCAGGATTGCAATCCGTTATGTCGTAATGTGTTACCAATGGTTTTCGTGGTGACAGTGGTCCCAGCTGCCTTGAGATCATTGACAAGTTCCCCCCTTGTAGTTGTAGGCTGATTTCTAACCTTCCTCATGATCAAGGATACCCCACGAGGTGAGATTTTGCGTGGAGCCCCAGATCTTTGTCGATTGACAGTCATTTTGTACTTCTTCCATTTTCTTACTATGGCACCAACAGTTGTCTCCTTCTCGCCCAGCGTCTTACTGATGGTTTTGTAGCCCATTCCAGCCTTGTGCAGGTGTATGATCTTGTCCTGACATCCTTAGACAGCTCCTTGCTCTTGGCCATTTTGTAGAGGTTAGAGTCTGACTGATTCACTGAGTCTGTGGACAGGTGTCTTTCATACAGGTGACCATTGCCGACAGCTGTCTGTCATGCAGGTAACGAGTTGATTTGGAGCATCTACCTGGTCTGTAGGGGCCAGATCTCTTACTGGTTGGTGGGGGATCAAATACTTATTTCCCTCTGCAGAATGCAAATAAATTCATATACTTTCCACAATGTGATTTTCCGGATTTAATTTGTGATGTGCTATCTCTCACTGTTACCAATAACCTACCCTTCAATTATGGGCTGCTCATGTCTTTGTCAGTGGGCAAACTTACAAAATCAGCAAGGGATCAAATACTTATTTCCACCACTGTATATGCCTGCATCCACACAGGGGGAAGGGTAAGGCAGGGAAAGGGCGAACCTATGTGCCTTTAAAGTGGGCTCCACTTAGCCACAACACCCCGGCTACAACTGGCAAAAGCACAAGAGCCACCCCAGGCAGAATCTTCAAGGAGCTGAACAAGCTGCGTCCAACCCTGCTGGGGAGTAGAGAAATACCAGAGAGGCAGATGGAGCTAGCCGTCCTAGAGGCACTATGGTTTTCAGTGTTCTCTATCTCCCCCTGGACACAACCCATTTGTAATGGATTCATCTGCTGCTGCTGACAAGGAAAGTAGAGGTTGAAAATAGACTACCGCACACATCATTTGACCCGATGTAGTTACTCAGAAAGGCATCATCTGCCACAATAAAGCTAGTCTTTGAGAAGCTTTTCTATAGTCTATGTAGCTACATGATTTCCTGCTGGGTAACACACAGTTCCTGTTCCAGGAAGCACATCAGCCAGCTCATGGTGGTTACAGCTTCATGGATTGCCATCTTCCATAGATTTGACTGCTTTCTCTTATAATCAACTTGTATGCTTCTTCAGGGTTCAAAACATCAATCTCAGCGTCCATGAGAAACTTAACTTCAAAAAACAAGCACACTGTTGCACTCAAAATAATTATTAATTTCATCATCACAGAGATCTAGAATGTTACTTATCCAGGGTTCAAAGTTCAAGGTTGTATTTATTTGACTGCCTAGGGCCAAGCCATCAAAGCAGTTTACATTCCAATTTAATCAGAAAAGTGAATAGAAATACAATGAGGTGAAGGATAGCAAGAGAGTAGAAGGTCTGCCATGTCCCACAGGACCCCAAAGTCCGAGGCAATATAATTCATTTGTCAAAGACCATACAAAATATATGGGTCTTTAATGAGGCTTTAAACTGGAGAAGGGAGCCCTCTATGTGTAAAAATAAAGGAATGGCATTCCGTAATACAGGACTGGCTACACTTAACATCAATTTCTGGAATGAGGGCTCAAAGCCCTCAATGGAACATAGGACAAAAAATGTGGAGACAAAAATGAAAGGGAACCGGAGTGTAAGATCTTAAATATCAACAGTAGGATTTTATAGACCATACAGTGTTCCACTTAAGCACATCATATTATTTTCATCATCAGGCCCCTGCTCTGTAGATGTAACCCATCAGTGTTTTCTTCCTTTTCCAGGAACTTGGCAGGTTGATGCTCTGTGCCATGATTCTTTGGAGTTTAAATTATGACAGCATCTCAAGCACTAGCAAAGAACCAAACCGCATCCTTAATTCTTTAATGCTCGCAAGAACTTACACGGAACAATATGTTTGTTTTGTAAATTTACTTGAAGGCACAGAAATAAACGTAAATACATTTATTGCACAAGCTTAAACGTTTTTAACTAGCTTTCAGAAGCTAATATCCCTCTCTGTTCTCACTTGAAGAGTGTGTTCACTCCCAAAAGATAGACAAGAAACAAAGTTAGCTTCTTCTATGAGGAAAAAGATATCTGTGTTTTAATGGAGGTGGTCAAACACACTTTCACTGTGATACTGGTAGAACCATCCAACCAGTACACTGTACATATCAGAATTCTGGGGCCCCTGCATTTTGCTGAAAGCGTCTGTAGTGGGAACAGCTACCACAAAAGGGCGTAAAGACAAGGTTTTAAGTCAGACTATTGTTCACTCAGCACAGCTGGGGTTTAGCAACACAATCATGTTTTGTGCAGAATGGATAGCCATGCATTTATTCCTTGTTATGCCTGAATTTTTTTATGCAGAAAAGATGGGTGCTGAAGGGTCTTTTGGAACCTTTTCTGCAAGACTCACTACTGCCAGATAGGCTGTGAGCAGAACAGAAACAATAATATGATCCAGCTGCGGCTGGCTGTAAAAGACTTTTGAACTAGGCAAGGATGTGACTAAGACACTGGCTTTCAACATCCCCGCAGTACACAAATTCTGGAAAACAGCTACTTTTACAGATAAATTGAATACAGACTGTGAAATTGAATTTTATCCCAAATAATGCACCTTTGAATAAAAGCCGCTCTACAATTTTTGCATCCCTTTACCAGTGCCTACTGCCAGCACAAAATTGGCATGATGGTAAAAATTAGCCATCTCAAAAAAGGTAAAGTACTCCCCACACAGACAGTAAACTATAATGTTATATATTCTGGTAGATGCTTTAATTTTGCCACCTCTGTCATGTTATATAGAAATAAATTAGAAAGCAATCTTATACATTTGAGAAAAATGTCAGTCTTGTTTTATTTTGCTCTGAAATGCCCAGTTTTAGGCAGAAAACACCAATTCATCAGTAGGCAGGTAATGTAACAACAATTAGGACAGCCATTAAAAAAAAGCACTCACATTTCACTAATTATCATCATTAGGTGACCCTACCATTATGTATAAGGTAGTGTGGTTGCCAAGTTAATCCACTTTAAAAGGTTGTATGTAAATTTCTATTTATTACCTACCATTGCATCATGGTGATTTTCCTGATATTAACAGAGTTGAGGTTTGGGGGGGGGGGGGGGGGGGGGGAGAGAAGACATGGAAAGGATATTAAATCAGCACGTTGAATTGGTTCATACAAAAAAAAAATACCTCAGAGGCAGAGATCGTTGTCCTTTTCGAGTGCAACAGAACAATAGATCACAAACAGTGGTGTAAAGTGCTTAAAACAATTTTAATGCTGCAAGTGTTAAAATTACAAAAAGCCCTATGTAGCCATATGTTTTGCTCGAGTAACAGGCTACATCGGGGCAAAACTGTAAATTAAATGACAATAATTATCATTTAAAAAATGCATACAGTAACATAAAAAGTATCATAAGCTATTATCACAAAGGGAAAGGGAAATGGGACTTGATATATTGCCTTTCTGAGGTTTTTGCAACTACATTCAAAGTGGTTTACATATATTCAGGTACTTATTTTGTACCAGGGGCAATGGAAGGTTAAGTGATTTGCCCAGAGTCACAAGGAGCTGCAGTGGGAATCCAACTCAGTTCCCCAGGATCAAAGTCCACTGCACTAACCACTAGGCTACTCCTCCACAAAATATAGAGATCACTTAAAAATGTGGTGATATATGCAAATGATACATAAAGAATAGTAAACAAGATGCTAAAACAATCATATAAACAAACTAAGATATATAATTCAACTCAAACTTTAAACTGTGTCATGTGATCCAAAACTTAATCAGCCATATACTTTGAAAATAAATCAATACTGCACAAACATTAAAAAGGAGGATCGTAGGCACCTACTTATTATGTTATTATTTAATGTACAGTTTTTCCCCTGATGCAGCCTGTTGCTCGGGTAAAACATGGACACACTGGGCTCTTTGTAATATTAAGCACTTTACACCACCATTTGTGTGATCTGCTGTTTGCTGTCCTGCTAAATTGGTTCATTCAGGAGTTTATCTTCCAGTAGCTCCAAGTACTGTTTTATTCCCATCATCAAACACCAGGTTCTCCATCTCTTACTTCCTCCAGATCCTCCACCTCTTACTTCCTCCAGATCCCTCTGCTATGTGGCCCTCAGTGAATTCAAGCAAAGGCACATCCTGTATTCCTGAGCTAAGAGTATGGGAAATGCATGGATTTAATTTACAGAGAGCTGGAGTGACTGAGAGGCCCAAGAAGTCAGAGATGACAACAAAAGTACTTTAGTATCTACAACACTTTAACAGAAACTGAGGTTTGTTTGTTTTTTATTTTGCATAAAATGCCCTAGAGAAAAGTGCATTATAAGGTCCCACCCAGTGCACCTCAGGATGCACCAAGTAGGGCAGGGGGTCACCATTTCCCAGCAGGAGGGAGGGAGTCCTAGTCCCTCCTCCTCCTTCTTCAAGGTAGGACCAGCCACCGCTAAATCACCAGGGCTAGTCTATAGAGAGGGGGTCCTGGCTAGGTGTCCCACTGAACCACCAGAGTTTTATTTATTTGGAGGGGGGGGCTGGGATCCACAGGACCACCAGGCCCTCACATCTTTGGGGGGTGGGGGGATCTGGAGTCCACTAAGCCCTTATATCTTGTGAAGGGTCTGGGATCCACCAGGGTTTTAACTGACAAGAGGTCATTCCTTCCCCACAGCTCAGCACAACCCTAATGTAAGATTCAGGCTAGCGTAGGGTTTGCAACAGGAGGAGTGCCCCTTGTTTGGTACGCTGACCGCTGAGCATTTGAGAGGAATGGGGGGATGACCTCTTCTATATGCATTTGCATGCTCTTTGCGTTCAGAGCCTGCAAGCCTGTTGTTTCACACGCTCGTCGGCTCTGAGCATTCGGCGTAAGCAAATATTTTATATATATATATATATATATACATATATATACATATACACACACACATATACACACACAGTGCAATCCGCTTAAGTGCAAGGGTCTAGGACCAAGGAAATACATGCAGTTAACCGGAGCGTGCACTTAACTGCTTGACATCTGATAAACATATGTATAGTAGTTTATTATACATACAGTATACAGTCTCCGTTAACTGACGTTAGGCTTACTTGAAGTAATCAGTCACAGTCCTCTGTACACTCTTGTGTCTGTGAGTTCCATAGACTACGTCTGCCAGACAGTAAAAACTGTCATAGCACTGACATCCAGTGACCTCCAGATAGGCCCGAACGGTTTTGAGACTCTCCAGGTCTCTTGCAAAAGTGAAAGAAGGTTGTTGAATTTTATCAGCATGAGCCTCGCTGCTCATTTCATCATCTGTTTCATCATCAGCCGTTGCCTGCATGTAGGCGCATATCTCGACATCAGTGCTGTCGTCAGCTGTTTGTAGATCGTAATCAACAGCTACATAGTGATGAAACTCCTCTTCAGTAACACCGGCTGGGATGTCAATATCCTGTTCATCTGACACGTTTGCAACAGCTGCATCTGGTTTGTCCCTCGCCACATCCATAACAAATCTTCTATTCGTTCAGCCAGTGTTAAAGTCTTACAGTTGCGTGACGACGACTCCAGTATACACTCTAACAACATTCTGTCGCTTATTCTGCCTGTGGCAGTTAACCAATGAGATATCAAATTTACCGCTCCTTTGTCAAGTGCCAATCAGCTTCCATATTCTGTGCATGCGCTTATGCGGAGTCTTTCCTGCAAAGGAGCGGTCTTAAACCATGCATATAAGTCAATCTTGCACTTATCAGTGGTGCGCTAAACCGAAGTTTGTCCCCATAGAAACTGATGGCACCAAAAACGGGACTGAAGTACGGCATGCAGTTAAACAGAGCATGCGCTTATCCGAAGTGCACTGTATGTATGTGTATGTGTGTGTATATATATATATATATATATATACACACATACACACTTAGATTTTGCTCACAGCTTTTTCAGTAGTAGCTCAAGGTGAGTTACATTCAGGTACACTGCATATTTCTCTGTCCCTTGAGGGCTGACAATCTAATTTTGTACCTGAGGTAGGTATACATAGCCCGAGTCTGTGTCGAACCTGGCCTCCAAATATTCTAGAGATTGCGAGGGGGTCAGGTAACTTTTGGCCATATTGATGACCCAGCCTAGACATTGAAGTACTGAGACCACTCTGGCTGTAGCTTGATAGCTCTCTGTTACAGAGTCTGCTCTGATGAGCCAATCGTCTAAGTACAGGTGAACCCTGATACCTTCTCGCCTGAGCAAAGCAGCTACTACCACCATTACCTTCGAAAAGGTTCAGGGAGCTGTGGCGAGGCCAAAAGGCAAGGCCCGGAACTGGAAATGTTTTCCCAACACCGCAAACCTCAGAAACTTCTGGTGGGGGGGCCAAATTGGTATGTGCAAGTAAGCTTCTTTCAGGTCTAGAGACGTGAGAAACTCTCCTGGCTGTACCGCAGCAATGACGGAGCGCAGGGTTTCCATGTGGAAATGCCGCACTCTCAGGGACTTGTTTAATTCTTTTAAGTCCAGAATAGGGCGAAAAGACCCACCTTTTCGCGGCACCACAAGGTAGATGGAGTATCGGCCGTAGCCGTGTTCGGCGGGAGATACCGGGGACACGGCCCCTAACTGAATCAGACCTTGCAAAGTCTCCTCTACCGCATCGGGACTCCACAAAAAAGTCTCTTACTGGGGCGTTGAATTCTATTCTGTAGCCATCTCTGATCAGGTCCAGAACCCACTGATCTGAGGAAATATTGGCCCACTCCTCGGCAAAGAGGGAAAGCCGTCCTCCGATGACAGGAAGCGAGGAGGGGGCCGGCGCACCATCATTGAGAGGGTCGCCCCTGAACTCCAGGCCTAGAGCCGGTGGCTGCGGAATGCTTGTCCGAGCGAAAGGAGTTCCTCTGCTGAAAAACGGGCACGAGAAGTGAACCCAGCAGAACGCCCCGGGCGGTACCTTCTAGCTTCACGGAAGCGAGGTCTACAAGAGGAGTGGACCGCCTGGCCCTTGGAGGAAGGCCTCGGCCTATCTTCGGGCAAGCGCTGGGGTTTAGGATCTTCCAGGCCTTTAACAAATTTTTTTTTCAACTCCTCACCAAATAGGAGAAGGCCTTGAAAGGGCAACTTCACCAATTTTTGCTTAGAGGCCACGTCCGCTGCCCAATGTCGTAGCCAAATAAGACGGCGAGCCGCCACTGCTACTGCCATTTTGTTTAGCCGAAGCTCTGACAATATCATAAAGGGCATCAGCCAAAAAGGACAAGGCCGACTCCAGCCGCGGAGCCACATCCGAGAAGGGCTCCGCTCCATCTCCGGGCTGTTCCACTGCCTGTTGCAACCACGCCAGGCAGGCTCTAGCAGCATAAGAACTGTATGCAGATGCCTGAACAGTAAGACCTGCAATTTCAAAGGACCGTTTAAGTGCTGCTTCCAGCCTACGGTCTTGTATATCCTTCAGGGCAACTCCTCCTTCCACAGGGAGGGTAGTTCTCTTTGTCACCGCAGTGACTAGGGCATCTACTTTAGGCATTGCAAAGCGAGCCAAATGCTCCTCACGCAGAGGGTATAATTGCCCCATATCCCTGGAAACTTTCAAAGGTCCCTCAGGGTCAGCCCACTGAGCGGAAATAAGCTCTTGGGTGGAGTCATGCAAAGGAAAGGCTCAAGCAGGCTTTTTGGTACTAGCCATCCTAGGATTCACAGAGGAGGCCGTGCCACTGTCAGGCTCTTCAATAGAAAGGACCTGTAGGGCACCTGAAATAAGCGCTGGCAGCTCATCACGGTGTAAAATCCTCACCGCGGAGGGATCATCCAGATCCTGTGGTAATTCTGCACCTGACTCTGGCTCCTCAGACCACGAAGGCCTGCCAGAACTCTCCGAAGCCTCACAGCCCGAACATGGGGGGGGGGGGGGGGGGAAAGGAGGTGCACCACAATCTGAAGGGGAATTAGCCGTTCTACGCTTTTCTTTATGCCAATTATCAGGGAAAATAGCCTCAGCGGGCAGTCCCAGGCCAGAATCCACCGGGGGGGACAATAGAAGGGGCCTCAGACGACCCTTGAGGGAGAGCTCTTTTCAGCATGTATGCTTTATGCAATAATAACACAAAATCAGGGGAGAAAAACTCACCCTGAGCACCCAGACCCCGTCCGGGGCTAGCCGCTCCCTGAATAGCCTCAATTCGAGGTCTCCCCCCCCCCCCCCCGGGCTCAGGGCTCTCCGTCTCTACGGAGGCCGCACCATGCGGAGAATTCAAAATGGCGTCCGCTGCCAGCTCTGGGCGGAAAGAATCATCGCTCGCCATGCTCGGGCCGGCTCTTACACCAGTACAGCATGATTTACAGAGCCCCGCTGCTGATTTGCGCTTGCCACACCAGGAACAGCGCTTTACATTCTCTGCAGCCATCGCCGAAAACGGCGGGAAAATTCAAAATGGCGGTTTCGCGCCAAAAACGCCCCGATCGCGGGCCCACCCCAAAGGAGTTAGAAAACACTCTTAACTTACAGGACCGAGTATCACAGCTCCGGTCCCATAGAAGAATCAAAGGAAAACCTCAGATGAGTGGGAAAGGCAGGGAAAGGCGAACCAATGTGCCTGCATCCACTGAGTGGGAAAGGCCAGGAAAAAGCAAGCTAATATGTCCACATCCATGGGGGCATGGGTAAGGCATGGAAAGGGCTAACCTATGTGCCTTCAAAGTGAAGCTGCTATAGCCTCTAACACCCCGGCTAACAACTGGCAAGCCAGGAGCCACCCCCAGGCAGATTTTTGATGGAGCTCGAAGAAGCTGCAGCCACCCTGCTTGGGGAGATAG
Source organism: Microcaecilia unicolor (assembly GCF_901765095.1). Classification (NCBI taxonomy): domain Eukaryota; kingdom Metazoa; phylum Chordata; class Amphibia; order Gymnophiona; family Siphonopidae; genus Microcaecilia; species Microcaecilia unicolor. Next base: position 220,157,336 of record NC_044037.1, read on the forward strand.
AGAATACTGAAGAGGCAGTGGAGCTGGCTGGCCATGAGGCACTGTGAAAAGTTGAGTGCTCTCTATCTCCCCTGCTGGTTGATGGACACAACCCATACGTAATGGCTTCATCTGCTTGATGACAAGGAAATAATGAATAGGGGATTATCTTTGATTTCAACTATATTTCTTTTATGATTGCTTTTTATGCTGTCTTCTGGTGTTAGCCTCTTTTGTCATTTGGATATGTCTGAGTTTTTAAAATGCAAATGTAGTTCTTTAAAATCTGAAATTTTCTGTTTGAAGAAGGGTGGAGAGTAGGTGGTAAGGTTAGGGAGAGGAACTTTGGGGTAGTTGGGGGTCATTCAGACTAAGCAGAAATCAAAGAGTTGGATAGAATTTAATGATACATTTCAGGGTTTGAGCCCTGGGCCCAGGGGATTATGTATCTGAATGCTTGTCTATCATGTTAACTTGCTCTTTATCTTTAAAAGTTAAACTTCACTAACAGTCACTTCACATGCCTACTACTGCCACCGCATTGTTGAGAAAACGGGGTTAGAGGGAATCCCACGGGGATGGACCCAGGTCCTGCGGGGTTCCCATGGAAGTGCAGGCAAGCCTTGCCTTGCCTTCCCTTCCCCCCACCTTGAGCCTCATGGCACCCTCCCTGAACATACCTCAATGCATCCTGGTGGTCTAGTGGCTTCTTGGGGGCAGGAAAGATCCCCCCCCCCTCTTTCCTGCCCACTGCTGATGATCCACTCGCTGCCACCACTTCTTTAAAATGGCAGTGCTGGAGGGGAGGGGAGGGGAGGAGAGGAGAGGAGAGGGGAGGGGAGGGGACATGGGTGGGCGGATGGATGGAATCATGGATGGGTGAGAGGGGGCTGTAAGAAGAGTGGATGAAATGTGGGTGCAGGGAGGGAGAAGGGTTGGAAAAGATTGGTAAGGGGGATGTACATGGAGAAGGGAAGGGAAAAGAGGGAAATAGAGCATTATGAGATAGAGAGGAAAGGAGGACATGCTGCTCATGGATGTTTGCTTTTTTGAAAATGTACATCTTTTTTAATTTTGTATTTAGCAGAGTACAGAAGAAAATGCATTTATGTTACGTTTACCAGTATTTTCACTGCTTATAGAATCTGGCTTTCTTGGGAGGGGTCAAGGCGACAGTGAAGCGGGAGCAAGGCTCGGTGGGCCAAGGGTACAGATGGAAGACTTGTGGTGGGGACAGGGCAGATTTCTGTCCCCATGCAACTCTCTATTCTAACTACCACACATCTTCTTGAAAAATCAGAGGCTTGCATAAAACTTGGGCCTTATGCTCCATGAGAGTAGTGTAGTGACTTACTGGAAGTACTGATACAAGGATAATGATAACCCCTTAGGCTTCTAGTCCATTTCTGTCTTTAAATAAGGACAAAGAAATTACTTTGGATTTAAATCACATAGATCAAGAATTTAGCTAAGTGCTCTTAAAAATATAGTACTTTGTCTTTCTGCCTGTGAAACCTGTTTTTCCCTTATCCGTATTTGTTTTGAAGTGTTCCTCCAGCTGCACAGAATTTTTGGAATGTCACACGCAGGTAAGTATGTTTGTGTTTAAAGTTTGCTCTATGTTGCCTGAGTAATCTAATGATTAGAGCAATGGGCTGAGAACCAGAAAAGCCTGGTTCAAATCCACTACAGTTCCTTATGATCTTGGACAAGTTACTTAGGGGCCTTTTTACTAAGCTGCATTAGGCACTAATGCATGTCTAACACAGATTAAAATGCTATACCGTCGGATGCACTCAGGCGTCCTGCGGTAACCGACAAATGTGCATGCACTAACATTTTTTTTTTTTTGGAGAAGGCATGTCAGCGAGCAGATAGTGGGCAATCCAGCACTGATGAGTTAGCACAGCTACTGTACATAACCACACACTAATAAGTGCACAGACAGAATGTAAGCCCTTACTGCCTACAAAATAGATGGAAATGATCATGTGATTTAAAAAAAATAATAATGGTCATGCACTAATGGCAACATTGTTAGATCTGTTTATACCTTATTAGCCTTTACCAGAATACCCTCTTAATGGTATGCTTTATGTAAGCGAGAGGTGCTCAGTGAATACAACTTTGCTTGGAATTAAAGAATTGCTTTTATTTGACTCAAATTAATAGGTACACAGCCATTAATACAAAAAATACAAAAGGAAAATTTTTACGGCTGCAGTAAAAATTACCATAGCATGAAGGAAAAATCCACATAAGGGCACACAAAGGTCACTTTTTACTGCAGATTAGTAAAACTACCAGATATAAACTTTCCCCCTGTGTACAAAGCCACGCAGAAAGGCCGACATAGCCCATTCAAAGTGAATGGGTTATGTCAGCATTAGCGCAGCTTTGTAAACAAGGGGATAAGATTGTAAGCTCTCTGGGGACAGTGGAATACTTAGAGGGGCATAATCAAACAGGGCGCCCAAGTTTTCCTGAGGGCATCCTCGCAGGACGTCCTCGTGAAGGGGCAGGGAAACCCGTATTATCGAAACAAGACGAGCGTCCATCTTTCATTTCGATAATACAGTCGGGGGACGCCCAAATTTCAACATTTAGGTCGACCTTAGAGATGGTCGTCCCCGGTTTTCAGCGATAATGGAAACTGAGGACGCCCATCTCAGAAACGACCAAATCCAAACCCTTTGGTCGTGGGAGGAGCCAGCATTCGTAGTGCACTGGTCCCCCTGACATGCCAAGACACCAACCGGGCACCCTAGGGAGCACTGCAGTGGACTTCAGAAATTGCTCCCAGGTGCATAGTTCCCTTAACTTGAGCCCCCCCCCCCCCCCAAAAAAAAAAAAAAAAAAAACACTCCCCACAACTGTACACCACTACCATAGCCCTAAGGGGTGAAGGGGGGCACCTACATGTGGGTACAGTGGGTTTGTGGTGGGTTTTGAAGGGCTCACATTTACCACCACAAGTGTAACAGGTATGGGGGGAGATGGGCCTGGGTCTGCCTGCCTGAAGATAGTCTTGTGTTAAGCAGAGTCTTTGAGGCAGTGCATTCCAAAGTGTGGAGGCTACTCCGGAGAAGGCTCGCTTGCGGGTATCATATTGTGTAATGTATTTTGGAGCGGGTGTGGTTAGTGACAGTCCTTGAGAGGACCTTAGTGTCCTTGGTGGTGTGTAGAGGATCATCCTATTCTTCAGGTACTCGGGCCCATTTCCTTTAAGGGCCTTGAAGATCATCGAGTTTTAAATTTAGTCCTGTATTGTACTGGTAGCCAATGAAGTTTTTGCAAAAATGGTGTGATGTGGTCATGTCACTTGCAACCTTCTATGAGTCTTGCTCCTGCATTCCAAATCAACTGGAGTAGGTGCAGGCCCTTTGTAGTCAGACCATTGTATAGTGCATTGCAGTAATCCAGTCTTGATATTATCATGGAATGCACAACTGCGATAAGATTTACACTCTCGATGTAAGGAGATCGGCAGCACAGCTGTCACAAATAGTAAAGCAGCTCTTGAAGGCTCCTTAGATTTATAAGTGTTGACTCTAACTGTATTCCAAGGTTCCTGACTTGTGATTTGAGGGGGAGTTCATACTTCCCAAAAGGGATTTTGATGTCAGGTATGTATCCACTTGTGTTAGGGACCCAGAGAAGCTCTGTTTTACTTGGGTTCAGGCAAAGTTTGTTGTGTTTAACCCATTTTTGAACTGATGTTAGAAAGGTAATCAGTTTATACAAGGCTGTAGATAAGTCAGGTTCAATGGGTATGAGTAGCTGCACATCATCTGCATTGAAGCAGAACTGAGTGTCCATTGACCAAATCAGCTCAGCTAGTGGCTTGAGGTAGATATTGCCCAGTTAGTCTAACCCCCTCACCTAAATACCGAGCTTAGTTTCATCTACCTTACACACTCAATGCACATCATTGTCATTCATACTCACATACACTATTCCTGCGGCTCAGACACTCTAGCCACTTTTCAGTCCCTCAGTAGTCCTGTAAAAATGCACATGAAGCCTGGCCAGCACTTCTAAGTACTGATGCGTATTTCCTTAAAGTGTCATTGGGGTTGGGAGCCCTGAAATAAAATTGAAATAAGAAAAACAAGGAAGTGACATAGCACTGCTTGCTCCTGCCTTCTTTATGCCCCCACCACTGCTCTCTTCAATCTAGGGGCCTAGCCAGCTTCTTCTTACTTTTATTTTGTTTTGATTTGATTTCTTCTAAAGCCTGTCCCAGGCCTCTACAGAGCAGCCTGGTAATGGAGAACTGATACTGCCACTGTTAATATGGCCTGTCCTTTTGCCCCAGTCTGAAACCACCTGCACCAAAGTAAGTAAAAAATGAACATTTAAACTTATTTTTAAAACACATTACTTACAATAAATTAATCTTAATGTCTGAAACACAAATACAGAAAACCACAGTTTTAGGAATTCACAAAAAGATCTAATATAAACACATACATACATTTAAAAACATTTTTAAAAAACATCTGAAATCTGAAGTCCTATTTAGAATTCTAAATTGAGCATTAGGTCTGCAACAAGTTTACAATCTCTACACATCAGAAGCATTCCTGGTTTATCTACCATCTGGTTTTGGGACTGGAACTGAAGGGAGTACACCATAAAACATTTGGGTGTTCTTTTATGTTCAAAAGCTAGTTTTATCTGAGCAGGCAGCTCTGGGAGGATCTGGTAATAGATTCTGTTCCAAAACATAATACTAAAGGAGTTGGAATAGGAGGCAAAGGAAGGAGCAAGTTTCTTACATCCCATCCGCAGATGCAGGCAGGATATAACCGCTCATCTGGGCTGGCCTGGCAAAGGTGAAGAGGAAATAAAAGCTTCAGTTATTCAGGCCCCCTGTGACTATATGGGAGCACAAGTAGAACAGCTACATTACTGGCTCAAAGCAAAACAATGAATGAACATGGGGGCAAGAGGTGCCCAAAAACATCACGGCAGAACATTAGCCCAGGGCCAGTGCTAGGGTTTCTGGCACACCCTTGCAGCTTATTAGTCTGTGCCCCCTACCCATCCAGCATCTCCTCTCTCACTCTCTCTCTCTTTTCCTCTCTCAACCAACAGCTCCCACCCTCTCATCTATCATCTTCTCTCTCCACTCCCCTCCCAGGGTCAGCAGAATGCATTTTTGTTTGGGGGGGGGATCCAAGCTCTGCCCCCAGTTTCACCTTCAGCGCCCAAGTTCCCACACCAGTTTACATTTATTCAAATTTTTGTAAATCACATACACCCTAATTCTATAACAGAGTGCAACAGTTAGGCACCATTTGTGCACATATGTTATAAAATACTAACATTTACATGCATACAATGCACATGTATGTCCATAAGTGCTAAAGCACTATTCTATAATTTACACACACAAATCACTTAGCACATAAATGCAAGCTGCATGTACGTAATAAGTTATAAGCTAAAGTGCCACATTTAGCCGTGAACAGTTATGCTTGCTATAGACCTGGCATAACTGTTCACACCCACTTGTAGCTTCATCGATGCCAACTTAGGCTAATATTCTCTAACGGCATCTTGGTGCACAGATGCGGTTATAGAATTGATGCTTAGCATGCAGCATTAGTACACCCAAATTGTGGTGCCCAACTATAGAATATAATTATTCATTAACATGGTGCATTCCCAAATCAACCAATAAAATTTGCAGCAAAAGGCACAGAGCGGAAGTACAATTAAAAAAAAAAAAACATTCTGTTCAAACTCTGGTGTAACGTAAGTGAGAGAAACTCAAACTCCTTCACTACCAGACACTGAGAACTAACACAAAACCTTGCAAATAGACACTCGAACTGTACTAACCCTACCTATGAAAGTCAGCACTGCAAATATTCTAGAACACCAGAATACCTCCAATTGGACAAAGAACACCCGAACATACAAACTACATGTTAAAATAATCCTTCTTTGTGATTACAAAAGGACAACACACGTGGAGGGGCATAATCGACCGCGAACGCCCATCTCCATGGGCGTCTATGTCCGAGAACGGGTACATAAAAGGGCAGGACAGACCGTATTTTCGAAAAAAATGGACGCCCATCTTTTTTTTTCGATAATACGGTTTGTGCCCAGCAAATGCATTGGAGTTGTGCGGATTTGAGCTGGGCGGTTTCGTTTTTCAGCGATAATGGAAACCGAAGGCGCCCAGCTCAAAAACGAACAAATCCAAGGCATTTGGTCGTGGGAGGGGCCAGGATTCGTAGTGCACTGGTCCCCCTCACATGCCAGGACACCAACCGGGCACCCTAGGGGGCACTTATAACAATTTTTTTTAAAAAGTCAAATACCTCCCAAGTCCATACCTCCCTTCCTTCGGGTGCTGAGCCCCTCAATTCCCCCCCAAAACCCACTGCCCACAACTCTACACCATTATCATAGTCCTTATGGCTGAAGGGGGACACCTACATGTGGGTACAGTGGGTTTTAGGGGTGGTTTGGAGGGCTCCCATTTACCACCACAAGTGTAATAGGTAGGGGGGATGGGCCTGGGTCCACCTGCCTGAAGTCCACTGCACCCACTAACAACTGCTCCAGGGAGCTGCATACTGCTATGATGGAGCTGGGTATGGCATTTGAGGCTGGCATACAGGCTGGAAAACAAAGTTGTTAAAGTTGGGGGTTTTTTGGTGGGAGGGGGTTAGTGACCACTGGGGGAGTCAGGGGTGGTCATCCCCGATTCCCTCCGGTGGTCATCTAGTCATTTAGGGCACTTTTTGGGGACTTGTTCATGAAAAAAAAAGGGTTAAAAAAATGACCCAAATTCACGCTAAAAACACCTTTCTTTTTTCGATTATCGGCCGAAGGCGCCCATCTCTCCTCGGCCGATAAACACACCCCAGTCCCGCCTTCACCACGCCTCCGACACGCCCCCGTCAACTTTGTTCGTTCCCGCGATGGAGTGCAGTTGAAGACGCCCAAAATCGGCTTTCGATTATACCGATTTGGGCGCCTTTGCGAGATGGACGCCTATCTCCCGATTTGGGTTGAAATCTGGGCGCCCATCACTTTCGAAAATAAGGCTGTCACCCACCTAATTAAAAAAAAAAAAAAGAGAGAGCAGAAGAGAGAATACAGATTAGAAACAAACACCTTGACAAAAATTAAATTGAAAACTCAAGAAACCAGAATATGAGCAGTGGAAACCCGAGAAAAGAGAAACAGATATGCATTTCCTTCTGTACAAAATAAAGTAAAAGAAATCCGCATCAAAGCTGACATCTCATTTCTCTAAATAGTGAAAATCTAATTTTTTTCTACCTTTCTTGTCTGACCATTTTTTTTCCACTTGGGTTGGTCCTGGTCTGTCCCTACTAGATCCTACTGTTGATGTTCTCCCAAATCCTTTTTCCATTTTCTGCTTTTCACTGTCCATCTTCTTCTCTAATCTTATACCTACTTCTGACTCAGATCCTTCTATCTCATTTTTTTTCTCCATTTCTCTTACCTGCATTTTTTTCTAACCTACAAGTAGCTAAATTTTATTCCTCCTCCCACCCCCCCCCCCCCCCCTCCATCTTAAGTCTCTGTCATTCCCCTATTTACCAGCTTTTTACTTCTTGCACCGGCCCTAGGTTAGCCTGAGAGCACAAGGGGCTGGAGAACATTTATGCCAGCTCACTTACTTTGTTTAATTTGTAGCAACCACAAACACTAATTGAATGTTCTAAAATTGCAAGTGTATTCTTAAAACACAATTGGGCCTTAGCTGCTTCAGCAGCAGTGTGCTGGGCACCACTCCTCTCTACAGCTGTCAACTAAGCTCTACTGGACCAGCACACACCTCAAGTCCCAGAGAAGCCTTGCCTTCTCCAGTGGGTTTTCTGGTTGAAAAGAAAATGTGTGGAGGAGAGGATGGCGTTGCCAAAAAGGTCCCTGAATCTGCTCAGTAGAATCTTGATAGTGGCTCTTCAAGGCAGAGCAATGCTTGGAACACAGACATCTAACTCCAACCCAGACCCCACACTTTCGGCTCCGAGTGGGTCTCTGGATTCATCTCCTATGACTAAAAGAAAGAATATTATCAGATAAGATAACATTTTTTGTTCCTTAGCGTCAGCAGCAGAAGAATTCAGAGACAGGTGGGATGTAGAAAAGCAGTACCTAAACAGGGTGGGGAGCTGAAACCCCTGCTGCCAGCAGACAGCCCAAACACTGCCTCTGTGCGAGCGGCCACATACAAATGATAATGTCTAACAAAAGAATGAGCGGAAGACCAAGTCATTGCCCTACAGATCTCTTCAACAGCCATCAGGCAAGACAGTGAATGATACATACCTGTAGCAGGTGTTCTCCGAGGACAGCAGGCTGATTGTTCTCACGACTGGGTGACGTCCGCGGCAGCCCCCACCAACCGGAAAAAGCTTCGCGGGACGGTCGGCACGCAGGGCACGCCCACCGCGCATGCGCGGCCGTCTTCCCGCCCGTGCGCGACCGCTCCCGCCAGTTGAATGACTAGCAAAAAAAGGATGAAACACACAACTCCAAAGGGGAGGAGGGAGGGTAGGTGAGAACAATCAGCCTGCTGTCCTCGGAGAACACCTGCTACAGGTATGTATCATTCACTTTCTCCGAGGACAAGCAGGCTGCTTGTTCTCACGACTGGGGTATCCCTAGCTCTCAGGCTCACTCAAAACAAGAACCCAGGTCAATTGAACCTCGCAACGGCGAGGGTACAACAGAAAATTGACCTACGAAGAACAACTAACTGAGAGTGCAGCCTGACCAGAATAAATTCGGGTCCTGGAGGGTGGAGTTGGATTTACACCCCAAACAGATTCTGCAGCACCGACTGCCCGAACCGACTGTCGCGTCGGGTATCCTGCTGGAGGCAGTAATGTGATGTGAATGTGTGGACAGATGACCACGTCGCAGCCTTGCAAATCTCTTCAATAGTGGCTGACTTCAAGTGGGCCACCGACGCTGCCATGGCTCTAACACTATGAGCCGTGACATGACCCTCAAGAGCCAGCCCAGCCTGGGCGTAAGTGAAGGAAATGCAATCTGCTAGCGAATTAGAGATGGTGCGTTTCCCGACAAAGACCCCTAGCCTGTTAGGGTCGAAAGAAATAAACAATTGGGCGGACTGTCTGTGGGGCTGTGTCCGCTCCAAGTAGAAGGCCAATGCTCTCTTGCAGTCCAATGTGTGCAACTGACGTTCAGCAGGGCGGGTATGCGGCCTGGGGAAAAATGTTGGCAAGACAATTGACTGGTTAAGATGGAACTCCGACACCACCTTCGGCAGGAACTTTGGGTGGGTGCGGAGCACTACTCTGTTATGATGAAATTTGGTATATGGAGCGTGAGCTACTAGGGCTTGAAGCTCACTGACCCTACGAGCTGAAGTAACTGCCACCAAGAAAATGACCTTCCAGGTCAAGTACTTCAGATGGCAGGTATTCAGTGGCTCAAAAGGAGGTTTCATCAGCTGGGTGAGGACGACGTTGAGATCCCATGACACTGTGGGAGGCTTGATAGGGGGCTTTGACAAGAGCAAGCCTCTCATGAATCGAACTACTAAGGGCTCTCCAGAGATGGCTTTACCTTCCACACGATAATGGTAAGCACTAATCGCACTAAGGTGATTCCTTACTGAGTTGGTCTTGAGACCAGACTCTGATAAGTGCAGAAGGTATTCAAGCAGGTTCTGTGCAGGACAAGAACGAGGTTCTAGGGCCTTGCTCTCACACCAAACGACAAACCTCCTCCACTTGAAAAAGTAACTCTTTTTAGTGGAATCCTTCCTAGAGGCAAGCAAGACACGGGAGACACCCTCAGACAGACCCAACGCAGCGAAGTCTACGCCGTCAACATCCAGGCCGTGAGAGCCAGGGATTGAAGGTTGGGGTGCAGCAACGCTCCGTCGTTCTGCGAGATGAGAGTCGGAAAACACTCCAATCTCCACGGTTCTTCTGAGGACAACTCCAGAAGAAGAGGAAACCAGATCTGACGAGGCCAAAAGGGCGCGATCAGAATCATGGTGCCGCGGTCTTGCTTGAGCTTCAGTAAGGTCTTCCCCACCAAAGGTATGGGAGGATAAGCATACAGGAGGCCGGTCCCCCAATGAAGGAGAAAGGCATCTGACGCTAGCCTGCCGTGTGTCTGAAGTCTGGAACAGAACAGAGGCAGCTTGTGGTTGGTCCGAGAGGTGAAAAGTTCCACCGAGGGGGTGCCCCACTCTCGGAAGATCTTGCGTACCACTCTGGAATGGAGCGACCACTCGTGCGGTTGCATGACTCTGCTCAGTCTGTCGGCCAGACTGTTGTTTACGCCTGCCAGGTACGTGGCTTGGAGAAGCATGCCGAACCGGCACGCCCAACGCCACATCCCGACGGCTTCCTGACACAGGGGGCGAGATCCGGTGCCCCCCTGCTTGTTGACGTAATACATTGCAACCTGATTGTCTGTCCGAATTTGGATAATTTGGTAGGACAGCCGATCTCTGAAAGCCTTCAGTGCATTCCAGATCGCTCGGAGCTCCAGGAGGTTGATCTGCAGATCCTTTTCCTGGAGGGACCACAGACCCTGGGTGTGAAGCCCATCGACATGAGCTCCCCACCCCAGGCGAGATGCATCCGTCGTCAGCACTTTCGTGGGCTGCGGAATTTGGAATGGACGTCCCAGGGTCAAATTGGTCCGAATGGTCCACCAGAGCAGTGAAGTGCGGCAACTGGTGGAGAGGCGGATGACATCTTCTAGATTCCCGGTGGCTTGGAACCACTGGGAAGCTAGGGTCCATTGAGCAGCTCTCATGTGAAGACGAGCCATGGGAGTCACATGAACTGTGGAGGCCATATGACCCAGAAGTCTCAACATCTGCCGAGCTGTGACCTGCTGAGACGCTCTGGTCTGCGAGGCCAGGGCCAGGAGATTGGTGGCCCTCGCTTCGGGAAGGTAGGCCTGAGCCGTCTGGGCATTCAGCAGAGCTCCTATGAATTCCAGAGACTGTGTTGGCTGGAGATGGGACTTTGGGTAATTTATCACAAACCCCAGCAGCTCCAGAAGTCGAGTAGTGCACTGCATAGACCGGAGGGCTCCCGCCTCCGAGGTGTTCTTGACCAGCCAATCGTCGAGATATGGGAACACGTGCACTCCCAGCTTGCGTAGGTAGGCCGCTACCACCACGAGGCACTTTGTAAACACTCGTGGGGCAGAGGCGAGCCCAAAGGGCAGCACACAATACTGAAAGTGCCGTGCGCCCAGGCGGAATCTGAGATACTGTCTGTGAGCTGGCAGTATCGGAATGTGAGTGTATGCGTCCTTTAAATCCAGGGAACATAGCCAATCGTTTTTCTGAATCATTGGCAGAAGGGTGCCCAAGGAAAGCATCCTGAACTTTTCTTTGACCAGGAATTTGTTCAGGCCTCTCAGGTCTAGGATGGGACGCATCCCCCCTGTTTTCTTTTCCACAAGGAAGTACCTGGAATAGAATCCCTGCCCTTCCTGCCCGGGTGGTACGGGCTTGACCGCATTGGCGCTGAGAAGGGCGGAGAGTTCCTCTGCAAGTACCTGCTTGTGATGGGAGCTGAAAGATTGAGCTCCCGGAGGACAATTTGGTGGCAGGGAGGCCAAATTCAGGGCGTATCCGCACCGCACTATTTGGAGAACCCACTGGTCGGAGGTTATGAGAGGCCACCTTTGGTGAAAAAATTTTAACCTCCCCCCGACCGGCAGATCGTCCGGTACGGACACTTTGAGGGCGGCTATGTTCCCGTGGATCCAGTCAAAAGCCCGTCCCCGGCTTTTGCTGTGGAGGCACAGGGGGCTGCTTAGGCGCACGCTGTTGACGAGAACGAGCGCGCTGGGTCTGTCCCTGTGCCTGACGAGGCCTTCGGGCCGGCTGGTTGTACCTACGCTTTGCAAAAGAATAGGGTGCAGCCTGCCGGGCCCGGGAAAAACGTCCACCTGCTGAGGTGGATGCTGAAGGCGCCCGGTGGGAGAGCTTGTCGAGGGTGGTTTCCCGCTGATGCAGTTGGTCCACCAGCTGCTCGACCTTCTCACCAAAAATGTTATCCCCCCGGCAAGGGACGTCGGCCAGTCTCTGCTGGGTGCGGTTGTCCAGGTCAGAGGCACGCAGCCATGAGAGCCTGCGCATCACTATACCTTGGGCCGCAGCACGAGAAGCCACGTCACAGGTGTCATAGATACCCCTGGACAGGAACTTTCTGCACGCCTTCAGCTGCCTGACCACCTCCTGATAAGGCCTGGACTGCTCCGGCGGGAGCTTATCGACCAGGTCCGCCAGTTGCTGCACATTGGTCATCATGTGGATGCTCATATAGAGCAGGTATGACTGGATGCGGGTCACGAGCATGGAGGATTGGTAGGCCTTCCTCCCAAACGAGTCCAGAGTGCGAGACTCCCGCCCCGGGGGCGCCGAGGCGGTATCCCTCGAACTCCGTGCCCTCTTGAGAGCAGAATCCACGACCGCCGAGTCATGGGGCAATTGGGGCCGCATTAACTCTGGGTCAGAGTGGATCCTGTACTGGGACTCTGCTTTCTTGGGAATGGTGGGGTTAGTTAACGTCGCACCCAGTTCCGAAGCAGTGTCTCCTTGAGGACATTGTGCAGCGGTACCGTGGAGGACTCTCTAGGTGGTGATGGATAGTCGAGGACCTCGAGCATCTCGGCCCTCGGCTCTTCCACAGAGACCACGGGGAAGGGAATGCTGATAGACATATCCCGCACAAAGGAGGCAAAGGAGAGACTCTCAGGAGGTGAGAGCTTCCTCTCCGGTGAAGGCGTGGGGTCCGAGGGAAGGCCCATAGACTCCTCTGAGGAGAAATATCTAGGGTCCTCCTCTTCCCCCCACGAGGCCTCATCCTCGGTATCGGACATAAGCTCATGTAGCTGAGTCCTGAACCGGGCCCGGCTCGACGTCGAGGCACCGAGGTCTCGGTGTCGTCGAGCGGTGGACTCCCGCGCCGGTGGGGACGGAGCTCCCTCCATCGACGTCGACGGGGACTCCACCTGCGTAGCAGTCGAGACCGGCGCCGCAAGCGGCGGCGGTGTCGATGGCCCCGGCGCCGGGCTAGAGCTCGCCGGCGCCACAGACATCGGCGCCGAGGGCGCAAGCACCCCCGGCGCCGGCACAGCCTGGCGCATCAGCCCTTCCAGGATCCCCGGAAGGATGGCTCTGAGGCACTCGTCCAGGCCCGCTGCCGGGAAAGGCGGTGGGGCCGGTAGGGGTGTCGGCGCCAGAAGCTGATGGGGGCCAGGAGACGGCACGGAGGTGCCGGAACCCTGACGCATCGGTACCTCCACAACCGACGGGGACCTCTCCTCTCGACGTGGACGCTTCGGCGTCGCCTCCTCTCCGATGTCCGGATGCACCGAGGGCGACCGGTGACGACGCTTCTTATCCTTCTTGCGATGCACGTCACCGGCGCCGGGAGGTATGGAGGAGGAGGAGGACGATCCCCCTCGGTCTCGAGGAACCGGGTCAGACAGGGTTCGGTCCCGTGGACCACGGGCTGAGGGAGTGACCGGGGCCGACTGCCCACGCGGCCTCTCACCTCTACCCTCACCAGAGGACCGGCGGGCCGACGGGACCTGTTCTCCTGGGGTCGATGCCATCGGTGCCGATGTCTCGGGCATCGATACCGGTATCGAAGGACCGGGCGTCGATACCGATGCCGTCGAGGTCGACGTCGAGGGGCCGGCGCAAGTTCCAAAAAGACGGTCCCGTAGAACTTGCCTCGCAACCTGAGTCCGTTTCCGGAGACCGAGACACAGGGGACACGACTTGAGATTGTGCTCCGGCCCGAGGCACTGGAGGCACCAAGCGTGGGTGTCGGTCTGCGAGATCGGCCGGCCGCACCGACCACACTTTTTAAATCCACTCGGGACCTTCGAGGACATCGACGGAAAAATCGCGTCGGCGAAGTCAAAGTCGTCGATGGTGGCGGAAATCACACCTCGAAAAAGGGGAAAACGACCGTGCGGCCACTAGGCCGCAACGCGGCGTCCCCGCTAGAAGCGAGGGAAAAAGAGGAGCGCGTGCTCCACACGCTCAGGTTTTTTTTTTTTTTTTTTTAAAGAAAACCGGGCGGTGTACAATCAAATAGAAAAAAGAAACGATTCGCGTAAACGCGATCGACTTTCCGGCGGCTGAGGATAGAGAGAGCGGCAAAGCACGACTCTCTCCAGACGCGGAAAAAAAGGAACTGGCGGGAGCGGTCGCGCACGGGCGGGAAGACGGCCGCGCATGCGCGGTGGGCGTGCCCTGCGTGCCGACCGTCCCGCGAAGCTTTTTCCGGTTGGTGGGGGCTGCCGCGGACGTCACCCAGTCGTGAGAACAAGCAGCCTGCTTGTCCTCGGAGAATCCCCAAGACAGTGCCCAAGTCAAATGCGCGTGAAGCCTCATCAGTAGCGTGCAACCTGCCAGAACATAAGCCGAGGAGATAACCTCCTTAACCCATCGTGCAATTGTTGCCTTATAGGCCACCTCTCCCTTACACGGGCAGAAGAAAAGTATGAACAGGTGATCTGAATGACAAATCATTCGTAGCAGCCAAATACTGCAGGAGAATGCGCCAAACAGGAGTAGCCTAGTGGTTAGTGCAGCGGACTTTGATCCTAGGGAACTGGGTTTGATTCCCACTGCAGCTCCTTGTAACTGTGAGCAAGTCACTTAACCCTCCATTGCCCCAGGTACAAAATAAGTACCTGTATATATGTAAACCGGTTTGAATGTAGTTGCAAAATACCACATAAAGGCGGTAGGTATATCAAGTCCCATTTCCCTTTCCCAACTTGCGCAACCAGGGGAAATCCTCCAGATATTGGTCTCTCTGAAATGAAGGAAGAAACAAAGGCAGATTGAGATGAAAGGCTGAGACAACCATTGGAAGAAAGGATGGCACAGTATGCACTGTGACCCCCGCTTCCGAGAAACATAGAAAGGTTCTCTGCAAGAAAGGGCCTGCAACTCCAACAACCTCTGTGCCGACGAGAGAGGAACCAGGAACATCAATTTCCGAGTAAGATCCTTAAGTGTAGGCTTCCACAAGGGCTCAAAGGGCACCCCCTTGCAATGAACGAAGCTCCAAATTAAGGTTCCACACCGGACCTGGTCGAGACACTGGTAGGTGTAGACAAGACACCCCCTTAACGAACCGGACCACGTCCAAATGCGATGCAAGGGAGGAATTAGACACTCTGCCTCGATAACAGGCGACTGCAGCCACCTGCACATGCAGAGAGCTAACCGCTAAGCCCTTCACCAAGCCCTCTTGTATAAAGGACAAAATCTGTGACAGGGATGCCCGAAAAAGGGACCAAGTTTGTCGGCACAAAAAGCCTCGAACACATGCCACACCCTGGCATAAGCCACTGAAGAAGAACATTTCTAAGCCTGAAGCAAAGTAGGGATAACTGCCTCAGAATACCCCTTCTTCCACAAGAGCTCCATCATGTGGGATGTAACCCGCACACTCTCCTGTGGAGACGATGCCTGGATGAGCCAATTGTTCAGATGAGGGTGCACTTTGATGCTTTCCTTTTGTAAAGCCCCAGCCAGTACTACCATGACCTTGGAAGGTTTGAGGAGCCATGACCAGACCAAACGGCAGCGCTTGAAACTGAAAATGCTGACCCAGTGTTATGATTGGGGTCAGAACCCCTCTCAAACTTACCTCTTTCCTGGGGGTCAGCTTCTTAGCTGGCTTCTGTTTCTTTTGTCTGTCCTTTCTGAGCTGGCTCTGTCTCTCTGTGCTGGCAGCTTCCAGCAGCACGGGGCTAATTGTTTCACTTTACTACAGCTGTGTGTGTGGACGGAGTTAGCTCTAACTCTCTTTGGGTGTACTGGCTTCAAGTGCTTCACGGTGTTGCATTGGTGTGGGTTGGGCCTCTATGGGTTTCAGTGTGCTCTCTGGGTCAGTGTGCTGTTGCCTGGGGCTAGCGAGTGTGACATCATCAGGGAGGGCCTTGATAAGGAAGTGGTGTTGTTTCCTTCAGAGCTTTTGCAACGGTTGTGTTTGCTTTAGGTAGGGTGGTGCAGTGTGCACTTCTGACTTTGTGTCTAGTTTCCCTGCTTGCTTTTGCTAAGATCCAGGTTAGTGTTAGTGCAGTGTGCACTAGTGTCTGTGTGTTTAGCTTTCCTGCTTTTCCCTTGTGGTTCCCCTGCTTTTCCCTCTTGGTTTTGGAAGCTTTGCTGTGTGTAGGGCTTTGGAAGCTCTGTTGCTGTTAGAAGTACTCCTGGGTTTGGTGTTGTTAGGAACACTGCAGAGTTTGCTGTTGGAAATACTTCTGGTGTTTGGGCTATTGGGAGCATTGCAGTCTTTGCTGTTTGAGTTTGGTGCTTTAGCAGCACGGTTGGGTCTGGTGCTTTGGAAGCACTTTTGACTTATGTGTTAGCTTCCCTGCTTTTTCCTTTTGGCTCCCCTGTCTTCCCTTTTAGTGCTAGGAGCTCTTCTGGTTGTTTTGTGCATAGGAGCACCTTAGTTAGTTTAGAGTTGTAGAGCTCTGCTTGTAGCTTGGTGCTTAGTAGCACCTGTGTTAGCTATGTGTTTAGTTCCCTGCTCTGTTAGTTTAGGGCTTAGGAAGTCCCTTTCTTGAGCAGGGCTTAGGAGCTCCTGTTTAGTATAGGGCTTAGAAAGTCCTTTTGTCAGTTTACTGTTAGGAACACTCCTGCTGGTTTAGGGCTTGGGAGCATGTAGATCAGTTTAGGTTTAGGAGTACTTCTGTTTCCAGTCCTGGTCCCTGTGTCATCCGGTATCCAGTAAGTCCTGCCGGCTACTCGAACCCAGGAGCTCAACTCCTGGGGGGCTTAGTAGCTAAGTGCAGGTGAAGCTGTGTGGACCAGTCCGGTGTGCTCCAGTCCGGTGTTCCAGTCCTGTGTCCTCCAGTCCGGGGGATTCCAGTCCAGAGTTCCAGTCCGGGGGGTTCCAGTCCTGTGTCATCCAGTCCGTGGAATTCCAGTCTGTGTGTTCCGGCTCGCTGGGCGGTGCCTGCAGTCCACTGCCGGTGCCGGTGTGTTTGCCCCAGCGTTGATTGGTGGGTTTTGCCTGCTGCTGTCACTCCTCGTCAGCAGCCCAATGGGCTCACATATGCTCCAGAGCCGGCCCCCGCGGGCTCTGAACCTGAGAACCTGACACCCGCACTGTGAAGCGGATGAAAAAACTAACGGCAGGACAAATGGCAATGTGCAAATAAGCTTCCCGACTTGTGACCTTCTGTGCACAGGAAGACCAAGGAAGGATCTGCGACAGGAGAGGAAAACTCTAATTTGTACCTGTCTCAAATAAGCTCAAAGACCCACTGGTCTGACGTGACCTTGGCCCACTCTCAAATAAGCTCAAGACCCACTGGTCTGACTTGACTTTGGCCCACTCCTATGCTCAGGATCGAGCAGGCCGAGAGACCACCACTGCGAAGTGTGTGGAACAGAGGGGGCTCTGGAGGAAGAACCTCCAGGCTGCCTGTCCAGGCAAGAGGACTGATTCTGTTGGTACAGAGATCACTGGGAAAAGCCAGAGTGGCCCAGCCAATAATTTTACTGTCACAAAAGTGAAGCTTAGACTGCCCAGCTTCTCTGAAGAATGGGGCTTGTCCACTGGCAGGCACTGAGATTTGGAATCCCCCAAATCTTTCACCAGCTTCTCCAAGTCCTCTCCAAACAGGAGCGTGCCTTTAAACAAAGTTTAACCAAACGTTGATTGGATGCTGCATCTGCTGCCCAGCAGCACACCCATAATAAAAACATTGTGCCATTACTACTAGGGACACCTGCTTGGCTGACACCCAAACCAGGTTGTACAAAGCGTCCGCCAACTAGGCCAGACCAGTCTTCACATCTAGAAATTCCGAGGGAGGCTGTGTCCTTCTCTCCAGCACTGCACCTGCTGCCTGCTGCACCCAGGAAAGGCAAGCCTGGGATGCGTAAAGCTACATACCGCCACCTGCAGAGCGAGAGCTAAGATTTCAAAAGAAACCTTCAAGGCAGACTCCAGCTTGTGGTCTTGAACATCTTTGAGCGCTATGCCCCCTTCCAGCAGCAGCAGTCTTTTTTGTGACCGCTGCCATCAAGGAATGCACCTTAGGTAGCACTAAGCAATGCAGCTTCTCCTGATCCACTGGATAGTGCCGAGACACAGCCTTGGCCACCCGAAAGCTAGCCTCCGGAGTAGCCCACTGAGCCAAAATGAGCTCTTGCATAGCTTTGTGTACCAGAAAGGTCCTTGGTGGCCTGGGGAGTATATCATAAGATTCCTCAGCGAGAACCGCTCCCTCCTCCAGCATTTCCAGCCTGTGGGAGGACAGCAAAGAGATAGCCAAAGCCCCATCCGTACCTGTTTTTAAAACTGTGGGAAGGAAGTATATGAAAAGATAATCAGGAACAATCTTGAACAGAATTTTATAGAAGGGATTTTCTTTTTAATCAGACATGCAATGCAAAATAACCAGTGAGAGAAACCAGGGGTTAACAACTGGCCTAAAACTTTTCATTTCACTTAGCACATAATCCTAACAGCCAGTCAGAGAATTTCTTTTTTTCTAGCAAAGATGTAGTGAAATATGCACAAACTGCAACATGGCCTTAATCATTATGAAGACTACATGATCACATGGAGCAGCAGCAAAAAGTAGCTGTAATCAAAAACAAAACAAGAAGGCCTGTCAACCAAACAACCATCAGTGTCCACTTTATCTGCAAGGAAGGTGGGAAGTGTTCAAATAGCCTATTTACCCAGCTAAATGGCTTTCGGAATTGGCCCTAATTATGAATATATACACAGAACAGTTTAATGTTCAATTATGTTTTTTTTACAAGTTTGTACTGGGAGAGATGAGGCTGAGGCAGTCATGATTGTTGACTTTATCAAAGTCCATGGGGGGAGGACAACAAGGCAGGTGGATTGCCTCTGGTGCCTAATACACTTGCATGCCTCAGCCAAACTGTAAACTGCAATAAAGAGGAGCAGCATTGTGGTTAGAGAAGTGGATTAACCTAATGGTTAGTACACTGGGCTGAGAACCTGGAGATGTCCTGGTTCGATGGGTTCGAGTCCCACTGCATCTCCTTGTGACTCTGGCCTAGTCACCCAATCCTCCACTTCTCCAGGTACAAAAACTTTAGAGACAGAGAAAGATGGTATATCAAATCCACAACCCTTTACTTCTCCCACTATCATTTTATGACCAAGGGCAGATCATTTCACCTTCCAAATATAACTGGATTGTAAAACAGTTTGGAATGGGAAACAATTCATGTAACAAAACACATCTTATAGTCTGCTATCCACCTTTCGGTTCTATGTGGCTTATAAAAAAGTAAATCTGGAAATTATCTGAGATTAACATTACATTATGACAAAAAAATAAAATTCCCTTTAAAATTTACAATAAAGGTAATGACAAGGTAATAAACAACAGATAATCAATCGTTAGTCTGCAGAATTTAACACAAATTTCCTAAACATGTATGTCTTAATGATGCATCTAAAATGCTTGTAATCTAAAGCAGAAAGCATAAAATTCAAAACAGTTTTATCTAGCCTTGCTGCTTGGAAAGCTAAGAGATTCTCCCATAAATTAAGCCTCTATTAAATTGCAAGCTTGTGTGTTTCTTACTAAAGTTGAAAAGACAACATGATTAGTAAAATATAAGGGAGCTAGACCAAACAAAATCTTATATGTCAAACACAAAACTTTGACTAAGATTCTGGCATATATTGGTAGCCAACAAACCTTCATATATATTGGAGAAATACTATCCGATTTAGAAAATGTGAGTAAATAAATTCAAAACGCAAAAATCAGTGTTCATATCTATGGCAAGATTTTTTTTTAAAGACATTTTACACCACAACAAGTTTTCACAAGTGAAAAAAATCATTTTAAAATATTAAAAAATTAAGAACACATTCTTTGGTGGTTATTTTGTGTGTTTTCCTTCCACAAACCCTGTCCATGCTGTAGCAGAAAATGCTGTGACAAAAATCACCCCTATCACTAAGCTCCAACATAAGAATGACAGAAATAAGGCTTGCCCGCAAAAAAAGTTAAGTTTGTTGAATTCTCTGGGCAGTGTATTCTGAGTCAATAACAACAAAACAAAAACAAAACAAAAGTTATGGTGAAATAAATTAGACCATTGCCTACACTATGCAACTAGAAAGCAGGCTCCTTCCAACTTATTTGAATATTTTACATATAAAGAAAGTGCAAGAGGTTAGGCAGCAGCATAAAAAAAAAGGTTGAAATTAAGTTCATCTGCTATTTATGCTACATGTTCTATTTGTGCTAAAAGAACGGTTCCTACATCAGAATTCCCAAAAACCTGTACAAGAACTCTTCTCTTTGAATTAATTCAGTCCCATTATACTGGATTTCTTAGCCTCAAATCAATGGTTTTGAACCAATGGGTGTTATCCCTTCCTGCCAGCAGGTGGCGGTAGAGAAAACAATTCTACCAGTGGCATCACCAGAATAATCTGTGGTGCTCCCTGGAACAATCCAGTATTTTCTCTACCTCTAGCAGGTGGTAAATTGTGCTGATGGTGATCCCGGTCCCTGCCCTAGCTCCCCGCTCTGCTGTCCACGGCTGCACAACATAGTTGAGTCTGACAGCCGTTCCCAGGTTCACAGATTGGGTCCATTCCTGGTTGAGCGTGGCGCTTTGGTCCACAACCCCCAGCTGTACTTCTTAGTGCTACTGTGTGAAGCTTTGGCTCAGTCCTGCAGGACCTTGCTGAGGGGGTGCGGGTCCCTACTCCTCTTGTCCATACACTCTGAGTGTTAATTCAACAAAAAAATGTCAGTCTGGCTGGGTAAGCTTTTTCTCTGTTTATGGGACTAAAGCTCTTAAAAAAGATTGCTAAAAAAAAAACATTTTTTTAAGTAGCAGAGCACAGGGAAATCCCCAGCACTTGCATGCAGGGGATTTCCCTGCTACGGGGAAGAGGAAGAGGCCCAGGCCAAGGAAGGCCCCAATGCTGCTGCTGTTCTCTCAGCCAGGGCATCAGGACCCGCAGTTTCAATGCCTTCAGTGGAAACAGGAGCCATTTAAGCACATTTTTCTCCTGCTGTTTCTCAGCAGCAGAAGGTTCCTCAGTCCCACCCCCCCTTTGGTCCAACTGTAGCTAAGGTCCCGATGGGGCCCCTGGGGTCTTTTAACTTCAGGGCTTCACCAATTCAGTTTGACAGACCCTGCAGTCAGACAATGGGTTCCTCCCTCCAATGGGGCCCGGCAGGGGCCTCATTCCAGGTTGTGGTGAGCGTTTTCAGAGTCCCGAAGCCTCCAATCCCCTTAGTAGATGCAGGGGAGACCTCAAAGGCTTGGGGGGGAGGGGGTTGGTGGGTCTTCCTATTCTACCTCCCCTTTAGTCCGACTGTAGAGGTGATCCCAATGGGACCCCTGGTGGGTCTTGGGTCTTTTTGGCTTCAGGGTTTAGCCCAGTTGTTTCTTCTGTCTCTGCAATCAGACAGTGAGTCCTCCCCCTTCTGTGGGCCCCTGGGCCACATTTTGGATTCTAAGCAGCAGACAGGGGATTCAGAAAGCGCGGCTTTGTACAAGAAGCCCTAATTTCCTGCTTTTTTTCATTTAAAAAAAAAAAAAAGATCAACAAACCCACAAATTCTCTTCTATCCTGAGCTTGAAGTCACAAAATCTCCCAGCAAAGAAAGTTTAGTAATCAGTTCCTTACAGTATCAGACGCCACCAGTCTCCCTTCCAAAGTATGCTGTCAACTGTGTGACAGCACTCCATTGACATATGAAACAAGGCAATTGACTCAATGATTTACATAGCGCCAGGGGTGTAGACAGACAGTCAATTTTGGGTGGGCCTGAGCCTAAAATGGATGGGCACGGAATTCAACCCCTCCTGGGCCCCCCCCCCCCCCCCTGTGCTGCTCTCTGCTCTCCCCCTATCTTCAAACACAAAATATTAAATACCTGAGCTAGTGGGGATCCCCAGACTGCACCAGCTGAAGATTTCTTACTCATTGGGTGATGAATAGAGGTAGAATTTTATGCATGCAAATAGCAATGTATACTTATGATCTGCTTTTATCATTTCCTCCTTGGTCAGCCAGTGCTCTTCCAAACAGAAGCTGCCAGCACTTGACTTGAGCAGACGCAGCTGCCAGTAGTCTGTACATGCTCAGTGCTTCCGCCTGGTGAAAACTGAGCATGTGCAGAGGGGCTGGTGTGTGGTGCCAGCTGACATTTGGAAGAGCACTGACTACCTAATGAGAAGAAATCTTTAGCTGTGGGGTTTGAGGATTCCCACCAGCCACATCAAGGGGAGCCACATTTTGGGTGGGCCTGAGTACAAATTGGGTGGCCCACCTGTAGCTAAACCACTGCATGGCACCAAGACCTGAATCCCCCCCCAGCCATCACCCAGTTTCTCTCACACATCCCTCACTCCCAAGGAACTAATGATAATGAGATTGGAAGCCTACCACCTATTCCCATTACTTTGCTATCTGCAAATTGTAGCTACCATTCTTCGGTAGTACAACCTAAAGAAACATTCAAGGACATGAAATCCCATGCACCAGGGTGCAATTTCTAAATGCTACTTTGACCTGGTATCCAGGATTTGCTGAGCCCTGACCTAAGGCATCTAAATAATTTTCCATCCCTGTACATGGTACAAGGAAACTATATGGTGCCTAACACAGTATTACATTTTGTTTAAAGATAAGAAACCATTCAGTGTGACATATGCAATAATAGGGGAAATCGGGGGGGGGGGGGGGGGGGACTTTTTCACATCATTATATAAATTATTGTATTGCCACTTCTCATATACCAAGGACTCAGAATGCTGTAGAATCTGTTTGTGGTCCAATGTATTGAATACTACAGACAAGTCAATACAAGAAAATAATCACTGTGTATGTTCATATGCCTCCGGATACTACCCTATTAATGATACAGATTCAGTTTTATGCCTTTTTAAACATAATTGCCTAGGCTGAAGGACATGAGCCAATTCAAGGCATTGCTGCAGTTAGATATACACCAGTTTTCAATTCAATTCTGCCAACTTGGGAAGTGTTATATTTGGAGAGTCATATTTAGACTTGAGCACGAAACCACAGATTAAGAAAGTCTCTACAATTACTACAACCCTTTTATAACTGCATTTGTTGCATAAGTGAAGCCATGTTTAGAACGCTACAATTTTAGGGCTATTCTGCAGACAATTATTACAATGCCATCTATTTCACCCAAAGCACAGTTTACTCAAACTGCTGCTAAATAACTCATTCCTGGAAAATTCACAACAAAGACCACATTATTCCAAGTCTGTATACCATCAACTGATTACCTATTTCTCAGTATATGTAAGTTTACACTTTTACCTTTTAAAGTCTCAATTCACTATGTCTTTGCAGCTTCTTTAATTATATATCAACCAGGCTGCACTCTGGTTTTCTCAATGGATCTTTGAAAATGCTACAAGTTTATACATGGAAAATTAAAAATGTATACCAACAAACTGGACCCTAAAACTGAATTCTGGAATAAACATAATGCCTTGGAATAAAGGCAACCCAGAACAGATGTGTTAACAACTTCCTAAACTTCAGGGCATTAACTTTCTGATCACCCTCAAATGGAAAAAATTCCATCTCTGTAGACCAGCCACAGCAAAGTTACCATTTCAATGTTAAATTACCCACCAAGGCCTTAATTTGTGGGGTATACATTTGGTAGTTTGTATTGTACTAGCATTTATCATATTTCTATTATATCATTCTGCAGTGCTGTTAAATGTGTATATTTTTTATACTGTTTCATGGAAGTCCTCTTATTAGGTTTCAACTTGCCATTTCCAAGTTTACCTCATTTACTGTATTTATATTTGGTCATTTTACTATTGTTATGCTGTTAACAAAATTGTAAGTTTTATATAAAACTGTACCTGCTGGGTGAATCTCTTCATAAAAGCAATTAATAAATCCCACCAAGTAAACAAACACACACACACATACTCTACTACTTACTACTACTTATTTCTAAAGCGCTACTAGATGTACGCAGCGCTGTACACTTGAACATGAAGAGACAGTCCCTGCTCGACAGAGCTTACAATCTAATTAGGACAGACAAACAGGACAAACAAAAGATAAGGGAATATTAAAGTGAGGATGATAAAATAAGGGTTCTGAACAAGTGAATAAGGGTTAGGAGTTAAAAGCAGCATCAAAAGGTGGGCGCTTATATTAGATTTGAAGACGGCGAGAGATGGAGCTTGATGTACCAGATCAGTAAGTCTATTCCAGGCATATGGTGCAGCAAGATAAAAGGAACGGAATCTACAGTTAGCGGTGGTATAAGGTCAAGGCAAAAAGAATAAGAAGGTTTTAACAAGTTCGACAGTAGTAACAGCTCTAAATATCATTAATTTAATCAAATTACAAGAGGACATTATGAGACTGGGCATCCAAATGGCAAATGACGTTCAACGCAAGCAAGTGCAAGTGATGCACATGGAAAAGAGGAACCCAAATACAGCTACATATGCAAGGTTCCACATTAGAGTCACCGACCAGGAAAGGGATCTAGGCATGATGATACATTGAAACCCTATGCTCAGTGCGCAGCAGAGCTAAGAAAGCAAATAGAATGTTTGGGTATTATCAAGAAAGGAATGAAAAACAAAAATTAGGATGTTATAATGCCTTTGTATCATTCCATGGGGCAACCGCACCTCGAATATTGTGTGCAGTTCTGGTCACCGCATCTCAAAAAAGATATAATGGAATTAGAAAAGGTACAGAGAAGGGAAACGAAAATGACAAAGGGTATGAGACAACTTCCCTATGAGGAACAGCTAAAGCAGCCAGGGCTCTTCAGCTTGGAGAGGAGACGGCTGAAGGAAGATATGATAGAAGTCTATAAAATAGAGTGGAGTGGAACAGGTAGACATGAATCACTTGTTTACTCTTTCCAAAAATACTAGGGCTAGGGGGTACATAATGAAGCTACAAATCGGAGAAAATATTTCTTCACTCAACATGTTATTAAACTCTGGAATTTGTGGCCAGAGAATATAGTAAAAGCAGTTAGCTTAACGCAGTTTTAAAAAGGTTTGGAAAGCTTCCTAAACATCCATAAGCCATTATTAAAAATGGACTTGGGAAGAATCCACTGCTTATTTCTAGGATAAGCAGAATAAAATGTATTGCACTATTTTGGGATCTTGCCAGATACTTGTAACCTGGATTGGCCACTGTTGGAAACTGGATACTGGGCTTGATGGACCTTCAGTCTGTCCCAGTATGGCAATATTTATGTACTTATGATACCATTTGAGAGTTCACAGCATGCATCTTATTTCAATCTATACCCATCTCACTTGTTCACTATGAAACATTAACTAAAGGAAGAGAACACCACTTTACTGTAATATCTGAATCTTGAACCTGAGTGATTTTATTTCCTAAACAGTCCACCAGCTGTTTATGGCTGCATGACAGGCTTGACATTGCAAAGGGGGAAGGGAGGGATGAAGGAGGATACCTGATCAAATGCACCAGAGTTTGAATTCTGACACTTTCCAGGATAATTTGTTGCTGATAGCAAAAAGTTATTTTTTTAATCCCTTGACTGCATACTTATAATTGCTTGCAGTTTCTTTACACAATAACATGAAATGGCCATCTATACCACTGCCCCCTACTTCCTGTTAACTCACACATAGAAACCCTCAAGAAACAAAGGCAAAATGTCTTACATGGGTTTGACCTGCAAAGGGGCTAAAGAACTGTTAAATTGTCTATATTGTTATATTCCAATATTCCACCAACAAATCTGCTGATGAATTATTATAAGCTACTAAGGTTTTGCTGTCCAAAGTAAGTACTGGCTCCACCAGTCACCTGGAAATGAGGCACTATATGGTCATCCTAAGTACAAATCCTAAGTTAAACCTAGTGCTGGGCTCGATGGACCCTTGGTCTTTTCCCAGTGTGGCATTACTTATGTACTAGTAAAGAAAATACATTTTAAAAGTTACAAACTATTTCTCAACTGACACAAACCAAGAAGCATAATACTAATACTGAATTCCCAAACAAATGCAGCAAGTATCAAACATGAACAACTTTTGCAGAAAGTATTATTGAAATCCAAAACAAGTCTGCAAGATGATCATCCAACACATCTCAAAGTTATCCAGGAGAAAGCAGGTGTCTAGTCACTTTACCATTTAACTTTTACTACAGCAAGTCTAAAATAAAGCAATAAGACCTATCCCTACCACAATCATAAACCCTGTTTCATACCATGATATTTTTTAGTCTCTTAATCACAGATATCCTGAAGGGCTTTTATTCGCATATTTTAAAAAAAGGAACAGGCTGTCATTTGCTACGATATGGGAAATGTCAATAACATATCCCATGTTATTGCATATTACTAAATGAAAATGAGTAAAAACATGACATTACCTTTTTCCCGTTTGCAAATAATAGTATCCACTTTTTATAGACCTCTCAAAATACACCTACCCAGCAAGTATCAAGTTTCACAGATACCTTAAGCCTCTTCTTTTTGTTTTGACATCAGTAGGTACATCATTTTGCAACAAAAAAAATGTATTTAATGCACATATTTTTATTGTTCTTTAGTTATTAAGGATAAACTAAATTAACTGTAACACTACAACCAACCATTGTTTGACCAATGCGAGGGAAGGTAGCATACGATAATATCATTTTCCCGATCTCAAAACTAATTTCCCTGCATGTTTATATCTACACAACTGCTTATTTTACTATGCATCATCCCTCAAGAGTCATCTCCACACTATAAGTGACACACACGAGGCAATAAAGTCACTTGTCACGAAATCTAACCCCTGCTGAAAGAAACGAACATGAAGTTCCCACTCCACCTCACGTTAGTTTTAGAAAAATAAATCACTGCCTATTCGCGTAGGAAATATGATGAATTCAAACTTCTGCGGAGCGCACATGGAAGAAAAATAATAATAATAAAACTTTGCCACTGAAGTTTAGATTAGACAACCACATGAAAAAAAACAAAATAATCCATGGATTACAACCTATTGCTCACAAGGCCAGCTCGCCCATGAGTGAGGCAGCAGTCTGCGCTTGACTCCGGGGCACGAGGTAGCACTGGAGAAAAGCACCGCACCCACTGCCAAACCCAAAAAGCAGTGCAGGCTCCCTCCGTGACTCGCACCTTCACGTACACACCTCCTTTTCGGGATGCTGCTTGAAGCCGCCGGCGCACTGCACGGGTGGAGAGAAAGCGCTTCCCGCGCCTGGGGCGGCTGTACATGTCCCGAAATGATCTTGAGTCGGCGCTGGGCAAGCTGACTAGAAGTGCCTGACGCCATGCTTCTGTGTAGGTAGTTTGAAGGGCCGGGGTGAAAGGTCATAACAGGAAGGAAAGCGATGATGCATCCCAGCTTGCACAGCGCCAATGTTCCTAGGCACCGATTCACTAGAGCTGGATAAGAAGGCGGGGCAATTTTCTCAGCAGAGGCTGTTATTGCTGCTGTGCGACCCCGTTCGGCACCTGTCGCAGCAAGCACTGTCAGAGCTGTGTGAACATGCGTAGTACAGTAACCTCAAGACAGGAGGAGAGAGGTTATAAACCGTATTCTGTATCAGTTTACTAGAGGACTTGGCAAGATAGTTTTAGTTTATGTTTGAAAACGTATAGAGTGCATGGGACGAGATGTTCAAAAACACAGAAGCACCGATAAGATGTTTATTTAGGGGGTGCTCAAGCTCCACCCCAACCGTTCCCCCAGCTCTACCCCAGGGCCCAGACCAACCTCCTTGGCTTAGACAGACCCTACCTCAGCTCCACCCCAAGATAATACCACCCACGAAATTAGATGGATGCAGCTGCATTATTGTCATCTTCCAAAAGCACTCTAGGGACAGGACAATACCCAGTTTACCGGAATGTAACTCACCTTGAGCTACTACTGAAAAAAGGTGTGAACAAGATGTAAATAAGGTATTTAGTTTGCATTGATTCTTTCCTTAGCAGTTACATATTACTCGACTTTATTATTTTAACATTTTTCTTGAAAGACAGCTGCCAGAGTCCTGATTTTTACGGGGGTCTTTTACAAAGATGCGCTAGTGTTTTTAGTGAGTGCTAAAAATAAGCATGCATTAAACGTTAGAGATGCCCATATGGGCTTCTCTAGCATTTAGTGCGCACTAAAAACGCTAGTACGCCTATGACCAACACACCTACCCACATAATGAAAGAAACCATCTCTGGCCTATTAGCCTGGACACATGGGGGTGCTAAAGAAAGAGAAAGGCACTGTTGATTAGAGAATAACATAGGGATGGGGGACCTGCGGTAAAAGGAAAATTGGCGCATTTACTGTGGATGCAGGGAGCAAAACATTTTACCGCCCCATGGGAACAATAAAAAGCTGTGGCTTCCGTGGTTTAAAAAAAAACTGCAGTTGCCGCTCCCGCAGGTCCAGCATCTCCATGCCTGCCTGCCTTCCTCCCACTCATCCCCCCCCCAGTATCTCTCCCTTATACAGGCAGCCAACAGCGATCTCCACAAGCCTGCTCCTGGGCCTCCTGCCTGCTGGGTTCTGCCTTCTGATGCAACTTGGTGTTTAGCGAAAACAGGAAGTTGTATCAGAAGGCAGAACCCGGCATAGAGAAGGCCCTGGAGCAGGCCTGTGGAGATCACTGTTGGCTGGCTGCATAACACACCTACCGTAGTGGGAGGGGGAAGAAGAAGACAAAAGTGCCAGACCTCCTGGGGGGAGGGGAGCACTGGAAATGTGGGAGGGGGCACTAGACCATGGGGAAGGGAGGAGGCACAGGAAATGTGGGAGGGAGAACTGATGGACCCACAGGGGGGCTGGAGGGAAGGGAAAAGAGGAAGGCACCAGACCCATGGGGGGGCTGGAGGAAAGGGAGAGTGGTGCTAAACTTCCCGAGCCTGTACGTCTAGCCCCCTCTTTGGCTGTTTCAAGTTCAAACTTAAAGCCCACCTCTTTACCACTGCTTTTGACTCCTAACCACTGCTCACTTGCCCTGTCCTTTATCCTCACCTCTTTATTCCCTTGCCCTTAATTGTTCTGTCTGTCTGTCTGCCTGTCTTATCTAGATTGTAAGCTCTTTGAGCAGGGACTGTCTTTTTGTGTATGATGTATTATAAGTAGTAATAGTAGTAGTAGTGCTGATCCACCGGGGGGGGGGGGGGGGGGGGGGGCTGGCTGTAGGGAAAGGGAGAGAGATCCTGGACCCATAAAGGGGCTGGAAGGGAGAGTGGTGCTGAACCTAAGGGGGGCTGGAATGAAGGAAGAGAGACGCCGGACCCATGGGGGCTGGAAGGAAGGGAGAGAGGCGTTGGACCCATGGGGGGGCTAGAGGGAAAGGAGAGAGGTGCTGGACCTATAGGGCGGGCTGGTGGGCAGGGAGAGAGACGCTGGACCCAAGGGAGGGGGGCTGCTGGAGGGAAGGGAGAGAGGTGCTGGACCTGTAGGGATGAAGGGAAAGAGATGCTGAACCAAGGGGATGATGGAAGAGGGAGTGAAATACTGAACACACAGCATAAGTACATAAGTAATGCCATACTGGGAAAAGACTAAGGGTCCATCGAGCCCAGCATCTTGTCCACGACAGCGGCCAATCCAGGCCAAGGGCACCTGGCAAGCTTCCCAAACGTACAAACATTCTATACATGTTATTCCTGGGATTTTGGATTTTTCCAAGTCTGTTAGTAGCGGTTTATGGACTTGTCCTTTAGGAAACCGTCCAACCCCTTTTTAAACTCTGCTAAGCTAACTGCCTTCACCACATTTTCCGGCAATGAATTCCAGAGTTTAATTACACGTTGGGTGAAGAAAATTTTTCTCCGATTTGTTTTAAATTTACTACACTGTAGTTTAATCGCATGCTCCCTAGTCCTAGTATTTTTGGAAAGCGTAAACAGACGCTTCACATCCACCTGTTCCACTCCACTCATTATTTTATATACCTCTATCATGTCTCCCCTCAGCCGTCTCTTCTCCAAGCTGAATAGCCCTAGCCTCCTTAGTGTTTCTTCATAGGGAAGTCGTCCCATCCCCGCTATCATTTTAGTCGCCTTTCGCTGCACCTTTTCCAATTGTACTATATCTTTCTTGAGATGCGGCGACCAGAATTGAACACAATACTCAAGGTGCGGTCGCACCATGGAGCGATACAACGGCATTATAACATCCTCACACCTGTTTTCCATACCTTTCCTAATAATACCCAACATTCTATTCGCTTCCTAGCTGCAGCAGCACACTGAGCAGAAGGTTTCAGTGTGTTATCGACGACGACGACACCCAGATCCATTTCTTGGTCCATAACTCCTAACGTGGAACCTTGCATGACGTAGCTATAATTCGGGTTCTTTTTTCCCACATGCATCACCTTGCACTTGCTCACATTAAACGTCATCTGCCATTTAGCCGCCCAGTCTCCCAGTCTCGTAAGGTCCTCTTGTAATTTTTCACAATCCTGTCGCGAGTTAACGACTTTGAATAACTTTGTGTAATCAGCAAATTTATTTACCTCGCTAGTTACTCCCATCTCTAAATCATTTATAAATATATTAAAAAGCAGCAATCCTAGCACAGACCCCTGAGGAACCCCACTAACTACCCTTCTCCATTGTGAATACTGCCCATTTAACCCCACTCTCTGTTTCCTATCCTTCAACCAGTTTTTAATCCACAATAGGACATTTCCTCCTATCCCATGACCCTCCAATTTCCTCTGTAGCCTTTCATGAGGTACCTTGTCAAACGCCTTTTGAAATCCAGATACACAATATCAACCGGCTCCCCTTTGTCCACATGTTTGTTTACTCCTTCAAGAATTGAAGTAAATTGGTCAGGCAAGATTTCCCACGCAAAAGCTGTGCTGACTCGGTCTCAGTAATCCATGTCCTCGGATGTGCTCTGTAATTTTGTTTTTAATAATAGCCTCTACCATTTTCCCCGGCACCGACGTCAGACTCACCGGTCTATAATTTCCCGGATCTCCCCTGGAGCCTTTTTAAAAAATGGGCGTTACATTGGCCACCCTCCAATCTTCCGGTACCACGCTCGATTTTAGCAGAGGGAGGGAAGGAGACACATTGGTGTGAGGGAGGAAGAGAAGGGAGAAGCTGGACACAGGGAGGTATACAGAAACAGAGGGGAGATGATGGGCATGGAGAGGAGCTTAGGGACAGGAACACAAAGGGGAGATGCCGCATGTGGAATGTATATGGACACAGAGTAGCAATGGCATACATGGGAGGGGTATATGGACAGAGAGGAAGATGATAGACATGGAGAATAGGAACACAAAAGGGAGATGCTGGACTTGGGGGGGGGGCATAGGGACACAGAAAAGTGATGCTGGACCCAGGTGGAGGCGATAGGGACATAGTGTGGTTATGATGAATGTGGGGAGATGGATACAGAGGAGATGCTTGACAGGGAAGTATAGGGGTCACAGAGAAGAGAGATCCTGAACATGGGGAAACATAGGTACACAGAGATGGAAGATGGATGGTGAGCATGAAGAAAGAAGAAATGTCAAATGGGCAGGAGACCCTGGTAAGTGAGTTAAGAGACGAAAGAGGGAAACAGAAACCAGAGCCTGGGACCAACATGATTTGAAAAATAAAATGATCAGACAATAAAAGATAGAAAAAATAATTGTATTTTCTATTTTGTGATTAGAATATGTCAGATATGAAAAGTGTATCCTACCAGAGCTGGTGTTAGATATGGCTCGGGCCCAGGACAGACATTTGGGAGGGGACCCTACCAGGCCGTGCCTTCTTCAGCTTCTTGCCCTCATTGCACTTCCCTAAATCTATCGCTGGTATGTGTCATCTTTATATTTTGCATGGAGTAGGAGGAAATGCATCTCTAGTTCTTTGGTGTTGTACTACATGCGAGGTGTTGCTTCTTGAGATTTTGGTTTAATTTATGTTTATCATTTTTGGTCAGCTATTATGTATTTGGCATTTGTGTTCTGTGTGTGTGACTGAGGTGTTCTGTGAGCATGAATGTTCTATGTACATTCTGTAGTAATTTGGCTTGTTCAGTTTTCCCAATAGCGGAGGAGATATTTGTGAGGGGGAGGAGAGACAGGTGTTTTGTTGATCCTTGTACTGTAGTGTTTGTGATTTATAAATGACAGTTGTACAGAATATTGTTTCTTTTTATACTTTAATACAATTATTTAAATATAAAATCATAACTGTTCAAGGCTTGTGCAGATGAGATCAGACAGCACTCACGGGAATGGGACGGGGACAGGAACAGAGCTTGTGGGGAGGGGACAGTGTCAAACTTTGTCCTCGTGTCATTCTCTATGCTGATCGCCTCTCTGTTTCCCTGATGGTTGAATCTGTCAAAAGAATTTGTTCGTGCAACACAACTTTTAACCATGTGTCATGCAAAGATTTTCACATGTATCTCAGAAGCCATAAGAAAATAAAAATAGCCGTACTGGCAGGGCCCTGCCTAGGGTCTCTGGTGTCCCCCTGCAGACTATCAGTTGTCCCCCCCCCCCCCCCCCCCCCCCCATGTGGCACAAGATGCAAAGGAAATAGGAGCTGAAAGATGGAGTGCATCTTTGTGGGATTGCTCAACAAATAGAGGGCTTACAACCACTTAGCTTTTCGTGCTTTCATGTTCACGAAATTAGTAATTAAATCTTTGATATCTAACTGGGCACATATATCATTCTCAATAGCAATCATGGCAAGGCTTACAAGCCTTCCTTGCGAAATACTTGATCGCAAATCATTTTTTATGATTTTTAACCGTGAAAATGATCGCTCACCATTTGCTACACTGCCAGGAATAGTCAGCAATATTCTTAGAAACAAATTGCTATTGTGAAGGAGAGGACCTGGGGTAGATAAGATGGAAGTGGAAGAGGAAGACGGGAGGCGGCTCACGAGCAGATGTAGGCAGAACAGAGCCTTGCCTCCATTCCATCCCCAGAGAGCGAGAGAAGTAGTAATGCCCCCTAGAAAAGGGTGGAGGAAAAAGGACTACATTACCCAGCATCTCCCGAGAGAGAGCAGAGCAAGGTTCGTGACCCCTGTAAAATGGAGGAGAGGAAGAGACTACATTCCCAGCAACCTCGGGGCAAAGCCTGGTACAGAGATTACCTTCCCCAGCAGGAACAGGGGGAGAACTCTAACAAGGAAAGGGTGGTGCCCCTGCAGGGTAATCAAGGGAAAGAGGAACAGCTGCAAAGTGGGTGGGACGGGGAGCCCATGGAGTATCAAGAAGCTGGGCAGAGAGAAAGGGAGGAGAGCGAGGAAGAGCCTATGGACCTCTCAGCCTGGGCTCACTCCTTAGGTAACAAATAAGGGACCAGGTAACTTCATGGTATGGTAACTGGGCTAAGAGAGGAAAGAGGAAAGGTCATGTGGGAGGATGGGTCAGTGCTTAGAGAG
This sequence comes from Microcaecilia unicolor, assembly GCF_901765095.1. NCBI lineage: Eukaryota > Metazoa > Chordata > Amphibia > Gymnophiona > Siphonopidae > Microcaecilia > Microcaecilia unicolor. The sequence continues at coordinate 220,190,786 of NC_044037.1, forward strand.
AGTGACCCAGATGGGTGGGCCTTTTCATTTTCCAGAGCTCAGGCTGTGAATGAACTTTGAGTTTAAAGAGTTCTGGTTGAGGAGGGATGAGAGATTTTCTCGGAGTGGGCTCAGCCCAGCAGGAAGAAGGTGGAGTGTGAACTGTGGCTAAGAAGCCTAAAAGAAGCTGAAGGGGTTTGAGCTGTGTGCTGAAGCCTCAAGAACTGTGTTTGTTTGGTTTTTTGGAACTGCTTGCAGTGTTTTGCCCCCTCCCAAGGGAGAGGGGGGGGGGAAAGAAGACCCAGGGCTATAAAACTGACTAAAAGGAGCCCAGCTGGGTGCTGGAAGCCTGGGAGTTAAAAGTTGTTTTTTTTTTTTCTTGCTGTGCTTGTACCCCTGAGAGGAGCAACAGGGGGAATTGTGAGTTTTTTTGTTGATTCAAGTATTGTGTCTTTTTGCACTGCTGGACTGTTGGATCCCAAGCAAAATAAAGAACTTGTTAAGTTTACTTTGAAGTTGATTTCGTTGAGCCCTGCCCTGTGGACTGCAGTGAACCAGGAGGTTGGGCAGCAAGGGTGAAGGGGAGATCCCGAGGACCCTCAGGCAGAGGGGAGGATCATTTTCACACTATACATTGCAAAATAAGATAGCAGATGTAAATTCTCAAAGTGGACATATTCCAAACACTAAAATTAAAATAAAATTATTTTTTCTACCTTTGTTGTCTGGTGACTTGATCATGCTGGCCCAGTACCTGATTCTGCTGCTATCTGTCCTCTTAACTCTGTTTCCAGGGCTTCCTTTCCATTTTTTTTATTTACTTTCCTCCTTTCTTCATTTCTTGCCTTACATCTGTAAGTAAAAGCTGGGTCCTCTGCAGACTGTCTAGTGGATCCAGCTTCTGCCTATTTTCTCCATCCATGTGCAGGTTTTCTCCCTTTTCCCTCATCTCATCTCCTTCCTCTCTCTTCCCTTCCCTCCATCCATGCCCAGCATTTCATCTCTCTCCCTTCCCCTCCATCCATGTCCATCCTTGTCCCTCTCTGCCATTCCCTCCCCTCAATCCATATCCAGCAATTCTCCTCTCTCCCCTCCCCTCCATTTCCAGCAATGTCTCCCTCCTCCCTGGGCCCTGCCCTCCCATCCATGTCCATCCTTGTCCCTCTCTGCCCTTCCCTCCTCCATCCATATCCAGCAATTCTCCTCTCTCCCCTCCCCTCCATTTCCAGCAATTTCTCCTCTCTCCCTGGGCTCTGCCCTCCATTCATGTCCATCCTTGTCCCTCTCTGCCCTTCCCTCCTCCATCCATATCCAGCAATTCTCTTCTCTCCTCTCCCCTCCATTTCCAGCAATTTCTCCTCTCTCCCTGGGCCCTGCCCTCCAATCCATGTCCCTCTCTGCCCTTCCCTCCTCCATCCATATCCAGCAATTCTCCTCTCTCCAGCAATTTCTCTTCTTTCCCTGGGCCCTGACCTCCCATCCATGTCCATACTTGTCCTTCTCTGCCCTTCCCTCCTCCATCCATATCCAGCAATTCTCCTCTCTCCCCTCCCCTCCATTTCCAGCAATTGCTCCTCTCTCCCTGGGCCCTGCCCTCCCATCCATGTCCATCCTGTCCCTCTCTGCCCTTTCCTCCTCCAATCCCTCCTTATCCAGCAATTCTCCTCTCTCCCCGCCCTCTCATGTCCACCTGCCCGCCCTCTGAGTCTGGTTTCTTGTATTTAATTTAAATTTACCTCCATCGTGGCAGCAGCTGCGCAACGTCAGTGAAAGCGCTGCCGACGTCTCCAGCCTTCCCTTCCCCGCTCGTTCATTCCCTCAGTGTCCCGCCTTCTTCTGACATCATTTCCCTTGCGAGGGCAGGACACTGAGGGAACGAACGAGCGCGAAGGGAAGGCTGGAGACGTCGGCAGCGCTTTCACTGACGCTGCTCAGCTGCTACGACATCAGAGGTAAATTTAAGGGCTGCTGTCGGGGTCCGGGAGCTGCGGTAAGCAGCGAGGATAAGCATGCGCGTCGGCACCCCCCTGCGGTGCTTACCCCGCTTACCGTGTTGGCACGGCCCTGCATACTGGGTCAGACCAATGGTCCATCTAGCCCAGTATCCTGTTTCCAGCAGTGGCCAAGCAACCCAAATAGTGGCAACATTCTATGATACCAATCCCCAAGGCAAGCAGTGACTTTCCCATGTCTGTCTCAATAGCAGACTATGGACTTTCTTCTCCAGGAACTTGTCCAAACCTTTTTTAACCCCAGATACACTAACCGCTGTTACTGCATCCTCTGGCAAAGAGTTCCACAGCTTAACTATTGTTGAATGAAAAAATATTCCTCCTATTTGTTTTAGAAGTATTTCCATGCAACTTCCTTGAGTGTCCCATAGTCTTTGTACTTTTGGAAAGAGTCAAAAATTGATTAATTTCTACTCTTTTTACACCAATCAAGATTTTGTAGACCTCAGTCATATCTCCCCCCTTATCCATCTCTTTTCCAGCCACAGTTGGTGAGGGATAGCTGCACTTCTGATAAGTCAAACTCAAATCCGGACATTTTTGAAAAGTAGATTATTATCTACTGCTGTACTGTTAAGTCAGTCACTATTTGATGTGCTTTCATTAACTAAAAGACATCTACACATTTGGTACAATTAAATACAGTGCACTCCATTTAAGTGCACGTCGGATATGCGCATGCTCTGTTTAACTGCATGCTGTACTTCGGTCCCATTTTTGGCACCATCAGTTTCTATGGGGATAAACTTCGGTTTAGCACACCATTGATAAGTGAAAGATTCGCTTATATGCATGGTTCAAGACCGCTCCTCTGCAGGAAAGACTCCGCATAAGCGCGTGCATGGAATATGGAACCCGATTGGCACGTGACAACCAACGAGATTTCAAATTTACTGCCTCTTTTACTGCCACAGGCAGAATAAGCGAAAGAATGTTTTTAGAGCGCACACTGGGGTCGTCGTCGTCGTAGTGGAACTGTAGGACTTTAACACTGGCTGAACGAATAGAAGTTCTTAAAAAATTAGAAAACAAAGTCAAGTATCTGTTGCTAAAAAATATGGTGTCAATCCCAGGCAAATTTCACGTATCTTGAAGCAGAAAGACCAGCTTCTAGAAGACTGGCAAAACAATACAAATCCACAACGGAAATGAAAACGGGTGGGAAAAGCTGAGGAGGTAGAAGATGCTCTTCCTCGATGGTTTTCTCAAGTCAGGAGCAGACAGTTTCCTGTCAGTTGTCCACTGCTTATGGAGAAAGCTAACCAACTAGCTGAAAGTATTGGACTAACTGAATTCAAAGCCACTGTTGGATGGTTGGAAAGATGGAAGGAGAGGAACAAGATAAAATTCAAGAAACAGCATGGTGGGAAACAAGACTCTGATGACTTTGGTACTGAAAATTGGGTTGTTTCAATTCTTCCTACCATCTTGAACGAGTTTGCACCTCGTGACATTTTCAATGCTGACAAAAACGATCTCTACTGGCGAGCAATTCCTGATGGAACACTTGCATTCAAACAAGCTGAAACTACTGGAGGTAAAACGTCGAAGGACCGACTGATGATCCTCCTTTGCTGTAATATGGATGAGAGTGAGAAGTTGGAACCCCTCGTCATTGGAAAGAGCAAACAGCCCCGTTGCTTCAAGAAAGTTAAGCGACTTCCTGTGTCATGCGAGGCTAACGCAAATTCATGGATGACTGGGGAAATTTGGAAGCAGTGGCTAAAGAAGTTAGACACTAGAATGCGGGCACAAAAGCATCAGATTTTGCTACTTTGAGTTAATTGTGCTGCACACGGGGATGATGTCAGGCTGTCTAACGTCAAGGTGGTCTTCCTGCCACCAAACACTGTAGGAGTATTTGCTGTGATCTCACCCACCCGGTGTGCACATGAGAGCACCTTTACAGCCAACATGGACGCTGCAACCTTTCACCTATATGTCTGACTACCAACTGTGCAGAAGTCAGCATTTCAGCTTGTAATAGATTTACTGAAGCCTGCACCACCTCCAAGGTCACTCTGTATCGGGGGAGAATGCATGTCCCTGAGAGAGAGAGAGCTTACGAGATAAGACGGACAATGGAAGCTTCATACAGATGCTGGGAGTACATGGTGGGATTATTTCTGATTGGCTCCCAGAAAACTGATGGGTCGGAGAAGCGGGAACAGAAGGAGAAGAAAGTCAGTTGGCGGGAAGAACGGAAGAAAGAAGAACAGAAGAAAAGAAGAGGAGAGGACTTGCATTTCGGCAAGCACCTGATTTACCTGAGAGACTTACTGATAATACCTGGCAAAGCTTTTCCCCAGGTTACAGCTGTCTACAGGATCTATACTGAGTCTGTATCATCTGTTGCTGAGCAAGACAAGTGCATCACCTAAGCTCGTGGGACCTTGCTGAGACATTCAGCTGAGGTATCGGAAGGAACCTGATCTGGTGACCGGAACGGTGAGATCATAGCTTACTTCCTTCAGGCTGGGTTAGATAATTGGTCTGTGCTCGGACCCATCAGATGCGTGACGTCAGGATTTATGATCTCTACTCGCTGTTAGCCTAGTATAAGATTTGTGTGGTAATCATTAGGATCTCGGTATTGTGTTTATCTGTCATTACAGATTAGCCAATAGGATAATCATAGTTATTCTCTATATTTTTGGTATCATTGTGCATGCAATCAGGAATTGCTGATGCTATAAGCTGATAAGGATTTTTCTATATTTTTGTATATAACACTGTATAAATAAACTAATATATTCCATTGGTCTGTCCGTTATTTTCCATGTAGCGAATGTCGGGCGGAGGCCACACCCCCTAGACATAAGCGAGTACGTATGTAGGAATTGGCCTCTTACAAAATCTATATAACCACCTACAAATTGGGGGCGTTCGTCCGGGACGGTTGGTGCAAGAATAGCAGAAGTTAAAACTTTTCTGGGTCTTTTCAGAAAGCTGGTTTAACCTTCTGTTTCTCTTTGCACGAACTGCAGTTCCACCCTAGCTGACGGCAGACCTTTGTTTATACAGCGGTGTTTTATTGCTGTAATTGGTTGACAGATTTATTACTCTGAGCTCCAAAAGAGAAAAAACGGTTTCTCTAACTCTGTAAGGAAGGAAAACAGGGTGTGTTTAGTCTTTAACATGGCGACCGGCACGGTTGGCACATTGCCTGAAATGCTCCTAAGTGAACAGGAGAAGGGCGTGCTGAAAATATTACTGCCACTCTCTCATAGTAAGACGAAACCAGCACCTCCTACAGTAGAGTCTGTACGTGCTTTATTTAGTAGCAGTTCACCGAATAGCTCAGAAGTATATGCTACGGTTTTAAATACAATTATAAAAGAGAAACAGCATTTGTCACAATGGATGCTTTGTGAACTGGGCGTGTCTCTTTTGGCAGTTAAAGACTCTTTGATGAATGAGATAAGAGAGGTATCTGTACCTCTAACAGATCGCATAGCGGATTTGCAGTTAGATTTGTCCCAGACTAGGGAAACTGTCCAGGAGCGAGATAGCGAGTTAGCTGCATTACGAGTTGATTTAGAGACTGCCAAATCTGCTTTAGCAGGGACCAATGTAAGCCCCGCCCCACCTCACTCCTCTGAAGAGATGTGTACGGAGTGCCAGACACTGTATGATAAGTGTAAAACTTTGCAGTGTGACCTATCTGATTGTGAAGCACGTAATTACACATTAAAGCAAGAATTGCCCAGTACCTCGTGTCTTTTGATTCGTTGCAAGAGAAATTTTCTCGTTTGACTGGTGCTTTACACAACCAGACTAGGGAAACAGATAAGTTGCAGACATTATATCGGGAGCTAAAACAGGTCTCAGAAGGTGTTCAGAGCGAGTTGCGCAGGGAGCTAGTGACCACTCAAGAAGAATCTGTGTCTGTGTTTCAAGATTGGCACGCGGCCAAGCTAGAGTTGGCGGAGTTAAAAGAGAAGCAGGAGACAGTCTCACTGCAATTACAATGTACAGTGAAGGACAGAGATTCATTGTCTAAAGCATTAGATGAGTGCACTGTAAAGATTTCCACAATGCAGCAAGAGCTTACGCACATGGCGCAGGAAGAAGTACCGTATACCTTAGAGTTCCCCGACAGTTTTGCTGCGGGTCACCCAAGCCCAGCTCCCGAAATGAACCGTTACGTGAGCCGGGAGGGACCCGAGTTAAACACACCCATTGGGGGCATGGCTTCGGCTCTTTCCCGCCCCTCTGTACAATCCAGCCCCATAGTGGCTGGTGACCGAAGCAGCAGACCCGAGACAGTGACACACCCATTGGGGGCACGGGACCAGGGACGGCCTGCTGAAATCATCAGCTCACTTGGTCAGGTGCCTAGCTCAGGGTTTCAGCCTTCGGCAGATCCACCCAGTTTTAGCAATACACCTGCCCCGAGGTTCTCTACACCTGGTAGTGATCAGCGGCATGTCAGGCCGGAACCCAAGAAAGGAATGTCTATGGAGAGGCAAGCATATATTATAAAGATGCTACGCACCGTAATAGCGCCTTTTAAAGAGTCTGCCTCGGTATCCATAGAAACCCATCTTAAGGCAGTGCATGAACTCCTGCAGACCATGCACGTCTCTTCTGAGGATGACATCAGAGCCCTCCTCAAATGGACCTTTAGTACCGAGTGCCATGAAGTTCTAGATTTGATCATGTCCGATAACCCCGATTTACGGTCAGTGGAGCAAGCCTTAGCGAAGCGCTACGGTCTCTTTGCCAACTCTCTTGAAGCTAAGCGTGCAGCGTATACTATTAGTTGTAATCCGGAGGAGAGTCCGCGGGAGTGGGCCCATCGCTTGAAGCGTGCATTTTACCAAGGGGGGGTGCCGCCTGATTCTAAAGATCTTGAATTTGGTGATTTCAGGGAACTTTTTATACAGGGTCTGCCTGATCCGATAAAGATTCCCTTGGCAGGAAAAAACGCAGAACCCTATTCCAGCCTTCTAAAGCAGGCTGAAGGAATTTTTGAAATCTGCCGCGCCAAGCCAATCGCAGAGACTCCGAAACCGGCATCCAAGAGTCGCAACAGGGTGATACCACCCGCTGTTTGTGCGGTCACTTCCACGCTTTCTCTGGAAAACAAAGCGCCGAGACCAACTACGCCGCCGGGCTCTCAGGCCCTGCCGCGGAATGCAGCGCCTCCAATTGCACAGGAGGGACAGCAACAACCTAGAAAGAAGCGGTTTAATCAGAAGAAGTGGAATGCAGAGAAGATCCGTGCTATGCAAGCTCAGCTGGACCAATTGATGGCAAGATGTTCAATCGCGGAGTCTAGCAGTGCACCTAAGACACCTTCATCTCATAAAAAGGTCAAATTCCAGAAGCAGAAGGACCAGTCTTCTAGACCGCCGACCCCTCCGGGGCTGAGTGTTAAATCTGTTGAGGTGGAACAGCCATCCTCTTCGGAGGAAGAACAAGCATGACTAGACGTGGCCACAAAACCTGTTACCGCAAGCGTCCCCACGGTCCACGTGGATGCGTTGTCGTCCTTCAGTGAGGAGTCCCCAGGGAACCATGCTGCGTCGCAGCCCTCGAACCCGGAAGGGCCTCTTTCAAAAGACTCATCCCAGGAAGTCAGGTATTTTCTAGGTAAGCTTATATCTAAAGGTTACAGATATACCGTGGAGTTGTTAATTCAACAAGTACTTTCCTGTGAAGGTCTCCTGGATACAGCATCAGAGGTGACTTTGGTCACCCAGGGCCTGTTTCAGAAACTCGAGGCATCTCTAGGGGGGGGTCAGGATGTGCTGCGTGTCACCCCGTGCGACTTGTCACTGGTGGCCTATGGCAATCAAAGTATTGGAACTGTGGGACAGGTTTGGCTATCTTTACAGCTTGGACAGATGACCGTCAGGCACCCTGCCATCATCACTACCAGTGAGGGTGAAGAATTTCTGATTGGAAATGACCTTTTGAAGAGATTTCGGCCTGTTTTGGATTATGACGAGGAAACGATCTGGTCTAAAGTCACTCGACCCCTTAAATATGTGCGAGGGAGATACTGGCGTACAGTCGGTGATGCCAACTCTGTGGAGCTACAGGACACTCCCCTGCGGACTGATCTCTGGTGTTCCGCGGATCCGCCCATGCGGGGGCCTCCGTTGACAGAGGCACCAAAAGGGGGTCAGATGCATGAAGAGCTGGTGCAACAAGCGGACCATCTAGAGATTGTTTCACAGGACTCAGCATCACTTGAAATCTCATCTCCTATCTCTGGTTCTGATTTTGCTCATCCTTGCAAGGTGACTGTCATCACCCAGAAAGGTGATGAATTCACCATACCAGTTCAGGTGGCTAACACCCAATTGCTTCAAGCTACTTTACTGTTCACTAGTGATCTCTCCTACATCAGTGACTCGTTGTACAGCCAAATTCGTAAGTCTGTACAACTTCCCTTCAGCAGATGTTCCTCTACTTCGGTACAGGTACCGGGACAAGGCTCCAAGCCGCTTGACGGAATATGTGGCCTTCCCTTGACTGTGGGAAAGAAGACATTCACTCACCACTTCTCTATTGTCCGGGGCTTGAGGGAACCCTTATGTTTGGGGTCAGATTGCCTTGCACGACTGGGAGTTTATGTGGACCTGGTGAATCTAGTCCTGTGGAGTAGAATGCAGAACAACCCAGTGGAACTTGAACCTACGGCTGTTTGTTTGAAGTCTGGACAGACCATTCCCCAGGTCTGTGAGGTAGTCTGTGACAAGGATGTAACCATTCCAGGTAGGGTACGGGATTTTTCCCTCAAGCTTCGCCTCGCTCAAGGACAACGTCTGCTGGATGAGGTAGTGTTCTTTAACCCACATGCCCACTTTCGAGACCTTGGATTGGCAATTGGTGTTCTGCCATGTTTGGAGGTCACCGGTACCACCTTATACCTGTTGGTCACCAATCCACAGTCTGCTGAAGTTGAGCTATCTGCTGGAGATTCTTTTGGCTTTCTGGTTGGCCAGTCTTTCCATGATGTCGAGGTAAGTTTGCCTATCCTTGGCAGGCTGCCTTCTTCTTGGGACACCTGCCAGGGGGGGGAGACGACTGACAGTTGGTTTACCTCTCCCAGGGGCCTCATATCTCTCGAGTTTGTTTGGCCCTATGATGCGACGTGTGCTCAGGTACAGGTGGAAGATGACTTCTTGTTTCTGTCCAGGGAAATGTCTGTACCTCAGAAGCCTCGAAGGGTGAATTCTGTGGAAACCTCAACCTTGCAGGAGGACATTGAAGAACAGGTGGAAATTTCATCCAACCAACCTTTCTCAGAGTTTGATGCTATGGTGAAAGAGCAAGTGGAACAGGCTGATGCTTGTGCTACTCACACAGAGAAGAGGAAGTTGACTCAGTTGTTGTACAATTACAAGGACCTTTTTGCTGTAGATTCGTATGACTGTGGACTTACGAACCTACATGTCACCAGAGTGCCTACGGAACCTGGTAGCAAGCCTGTCTTTGTGCGTCAGTATAAGATTCCATTGGCTTCCTATGAGTCTGTACAAGAGATTCTCAACACTTTGGAGACCAGGGGTATCATCAGACAATGCAACAGCACGTACAACTCCCCTCTGTGGCCCATCTTGAAAAAGAATAACAGCTGGAGAATCGCTCTGGATTACCGTCAGTTGAATAAGCGAGTACCCTTGTCCCGGTGGCCTATGGCTCCACTGGATCAGAACCTTGCAACCATCATGGGGGCTAAGTATTTCACCAGCCTGGATTTGGCATCAGGGTTTTGGACAGTACCAGTCCATCCCCACGATCAGCATAAACTGGCTTTTACGTTTGGGAAGAAGCAGTATACGTGGAACAGGACACCCTTTGGGTTTCTCAATTCACCTGCTGAATTCAACATTTTCCTACACAAAGCCCTACCAGATGCTGAAGCTCGAGGAACAGTGGTCTATGTGGATGACATTCTGATCAAGAGTCCTACCTTTCAGGAACACCTGGAGGAGATGGAGCATGTCTTCACACAGTTGGCAGATGCTGGAGCGAAACTGACTCTTGCCAAAGGACAATGGTGCAGGAAATCACTGAATTACTTAGGGTATGAAATTTCTGCTGAGGGTCTGCGACCCCAGAAGAAGCGAGTGCAGTCTTTACAACAGTTGAAACAGCCCACCAATATCACTGAACTTCGTTCCTTTCTAGGAATTTGCAACTACTCCAGACAGTTCATAGATGAGTATGCGGAGATCACCCGACCGTTGGTCAAGTTGTTGAAGAAAGATACACCTTGGGTCTGGGGGCCAGAACAGAAATCTGCTATGCAGGAGCTGAAAGACAAGCTTAGCTGCTTCCCATGCCTCGCATACCCCGAGGGAGGTCGTGAGTTCTACGTGGACTTGGGATATTCCCAACACTCTATGAGTGCTGTCCTATATCAGAAGTATGACACGGATAAGAGGGTAGTGGCGTATGCCAGTAAAGGACTAACGGATGTGGAGAGGAAGTATTCCGACTGTGAGAAAGCACTCCTGTCTACCGTTTGGGCTTTGCAACACTTCAGAAGTTACATCCAAGGTGAGAAGCTAATTGTGGAGACTTGCCACCAGCCCATCAGTTTCTTGGGTAGTGACCGAATTAAGACCGGTCGAGTGTCAAACAGCAAAATAGTCTCCTGGACATTGGCTCTTCAAGGCTGGCCTCTGGAGGTAAGGTATGCTCAGAAACATCGTAACGCAGTAGCCCAAGGTATGGCTGACCTACATGATTGTGCAGAACAGGATTCCATTGCAGGTATTCCCGAAGCAGATGTTCCCCCGCTAGAGAAAGAACCTCATCGACACCATCTGTATGATGAACAGACTTGTGCTACCATGCCTAAGGTCTATGTAGATGGTTGTGCTTACCGTCGTGATACAGTCAAGGAATTGGTTGCAGGAGTAGGAGTGGTATGGGATCCAACCAATCTTGAAGAGACCCTGAAGCACAGCTTGGGCTCGCGAACTAATCAGTACGCTGAGATTGTGGCAGCTCTGGTGGCGGTACAGTCTGCAATTCAGAAAGGAGTCCGACAGTTGGTCATATGTACGGATTCGGACTATGTGAGACAGAATTTTGTGTCCCATTTGCCCATCTGGAAGCAGAAAAATATGTTAAATTCCAAAGGAAAACCAGTACATCATGGAAACTTGATCCAGATTTTAGATCAACTGGTAAAGGACCATGACATGACCATCTATTGGAAGAAGGTCAAGGGTCATGCAAAAGTTGACAGTCCCGACAAGCTGGGAAACGACTTGGCCGATCACCTGGCCAAGGAGGGTGCGCTTACAGGAGAATTATGGCGACCCCCAGATGTGGAGACTGCGGCTGTCCATGCGGTCACCCGATGACAGGCGAAGCAGTCCAACGACACGCCGGTGGTGCAGGGAAGTCCCATCCTTTGATCTTGTCATGGCACAGAAATCCGACCCGGTGATCGGTAGATTTTATGAGTACATATGGAATCCGCAAGACTGTTCCCTGACGGAAGAACACAAGCAAGATGAGGAAATGAGGATACTCTACGCCTCCCGAGAGAAGTTCAAACTTCACAAGGACCTGCTTATTCGGACGAGTAAGCATGGCATTGAGCAATGGGTGGTGCCTAAAGAATATCGAGGCATTATGTTGCAGCATGCCCATGACGAACCATGTGCTGGACATCGAGGGGAGAATATCACCTATGAGACCCTAAAGCAAGTAGCTTATTGGCCTCACATGCGACAGGATGTACAGTTGTACACGCGAGGGTGTTTGACCTGTTGTCGTTTCCAGCCATCTTCACCATCTCACCGAGCACCACTTAGGAAGAAGGGTATCGCCATGCCCTGGTCGGATATCCAGATTGATTGGGTTGGTCCTGTAGTTTGATCCACTCGTGGTAACAAGTACTTGCTCACAGTCACCTGCTTGTTCACCAAGTGGTTGGAGTGTCTGCCTGCACCCAACTGCACGGCAGAAACCACGGCTACCTTACTACTGAATCATGTGTTCAGCCGGTGGGGTTTGCCTATGCGAGTGGATTCAGACCAAGGTTCTCAGTTCACGGCAGAGGTGATTCAACATATGTGGAAGATGCTTGGAGTAAAGAGTAAGTTGCACATAGCTTACCGACCTCAATCTTCGGGACAGGTGGAAAGAGCTAATCGCACCATCGTGACCATTCTGAAGAAGTATGTGTCATCCTCAGGTAAGAATTGGGACCTTGTCTTACCATTGGTCCTTATGGCGATTCGTTCCACACCCCACCGTTCCACCGGAGTGTCTCCTTTTGAGATGATGACAGGTAGGGAAATGACATTACCAATTCATTTGTTGTACAGGACTAATGATGTGAACTTGTCCAGTGCTACCTCCACTCATGAATATGTCACCCATTTGCGTAAGCATTTGCAAAGTGCCTTTGCCTTTGCTCAGAAAAATTTGGAAAGTAGCGCTAGAGGTAGAAAAGCCTATTATGATCAAGGGACTACCTCTAAAGAATACCAAATTGGCGACAAGGTATTCTACTTCAATTTTGCCAGAAACAAGGTTAAAGAAAGGAAGTTTCTGCCTAGTTGGCGTGGTCCATTCCCAATAGTGGAAAAAGCTTCACCTGTGGCTTACCAAATTTGCCTCAAGAAAAATACTAAGGGTGAAGACACCCTTAAATGGGTCCACATCAATCAGTTGAGACCACGTCATCCCAGTCATTTGATTCCAGACGTATGTGTTGATGACACGAACTGTACTAACACCCCAACAGCATAGTCTGTTTTCTTTGTACCTTGCAGATGCAGAAAAGAACCCTGATGATCGTGTTCTTGATCTCCGTGCTGCTGGGATCGTGGTCCAAGGTGATCGAACCTGGTCCCATGTCTGGAGTTGTTCTGCAAGATACCCCTGGCTTCCTGATTACCCAGTCCCAGATTGTTCCACAGAAAGTAGTTGTGTCCCTTGACCCAATGCATGTACTACTGAAACATTTCAATATGAGTAACTTATCTCTGTCTGCTGTTACCCATTCCTGGTTTCTCAATTATATGCAAAATGCCCGTGCACAAGTGAAGAACATTTTGCATCAACTGGACAAAGTCATGGTACAACCTATGCAACCTTATAATTCCAGGTCCAGATCTAAGCGTTTTCTTGGTCTGGCCGGTGGTTTGATTTTTTCGGCCATTGGTTCACTTTTTGGTATTTCCATGTCTGTTGCCAACGTAGTTTCTGTCCAAAAGCTGCAGGCCAATATACAAGCCATCCAAGCAGACTTGAAAGCCATCGAGACCAAATTGGTAGTCCAACAGAGCCAACTTGTGGCCCAGGGTAAAACTATTGCTGATACAGTCACTCTTGTGAATTTACATACACATAAAATTAGTGCTAACACAGCTGATTTGTTGACAATTAAAGGTACCATGAATGAAGACCGTGTGTTTATACAACCTGTTAAGGACCTTATCCAGGATTTATTTAGGGAAGTAGATACTAGTGTTAGTAAGCTAATGCAGGGACAGATACCAACGTACCTGATACCATCTGATGTTGTTAAAGATGCCTTTGCCAAAGTTACCCGTTTGTCTATTGAACCTTTTCAAATTCAAATCGCATTTCATTTAGGTACTGCCTTTCCACTTTATTTGGATATGGAGCGTATGGAAATTGCCTTCATCCTTAATTTGCCATTTATTATGCCTGAGAATGTATACCAGCTTAAACAAGTTGTAAATGTAGGTACTTGGCATAAGAATTTGTACCTTAATGTTGATACACCTAAGTATGTTGCTTACCAACAGGATGCTCCGCAACATTATTTGGTCCCTAACTTAGACCTTTGCCACAAAACTAAAGATGTTAATTGGCTATGCCCTGGTAAACCTTTCCTGAAAGACACAACAGAAGCTCTTTGTGGCTTGTCCACAGAGAATGTCCAAGAGAAGTGTAAGGTTACCGTGTCAAAATATGACGATTTTTCTGATACCACTGTAGCTGTACTGGATACGGTATGGTTAGTTAGCACACCTAGTACGGAACTTACTGTCACCTTTCAGAAGCATGATGTAATCAACCGTTACACTCTTCCTTGCAATGTTTGTGTGATCGCTGTACCCAAGTATGCTGTTGCTCATGTAGGAGGAGTTTCCCTGTTTTATCTTGACACAGACCCGGTTGTTCCTGAGTTGGAAGTGCTTGATGTATTTCGTGGACATCCTATTGACTTTGCTATGGACCTTATACCCTTTTTACAGTCCAAAGACTCTCACACTGTTGAATTATCTGTTGACCATGAGACTCTCGAGGTTGCAGATTACAAACGTCGTTCATCTGATGTCACCCAGTTCCACATGTCCACTCACGTTGTCATCCCACTTTTGACCATCTCGTGGTTCATCATGTTCCTGTGTGCTGTAGTGTTTTGGAGAGACCTTCGTCATTTACGCTATCGCGTAAACACTTTGTCACCTACGGCGATGAGATTGCAAGACTTTATGTAGTTACATCTGACCAGCGTTTTGCCAACAATTTATTCCGTTTTCACTTTTCTGTACTAATATGCTTTGCTTTGCATGATGTGATTTTCATGATCTATGTGATTATGGTTCATGATTTGTTTGATTAATTTTCATGTGTTAAGACTTTTAACTAACTGCACATGCGGGTTCTATTATTCAGTATTTTGCTGTATTAGCATTTTTGATTTCCTTGTGAACATTATTTTGCTTAATAGAACTGTTGGAAGTGTGTTAGTTTGCATTAGTTGAGATTTACTTTGAAACTTTTTGTAGTTGACCATGAAGTTGTACCTGGATCCTGACTGAACTGTCTGGCTTATTTTTGTAGTTAGGTTGGAGAAGGCCTTTACTCCTTTGTAGTAATTTCCATCTCCAAGGGGGGGAATCTGTAGGAGTATTTGCTGTGATCTCACCCACCCAGTGTGCACATGAGAGCACCTTTACAGCCAACATGGACGCTGCAACCTTTCACCTATATGTCTGACTACCAACTGTGCAGAAGTCAGCATTTCAGCTTGTAATAGATTTACTGAAGCCTGCACCACCTCCAAGGTCACTCTGTATCGGGGGAGAATGCATGTCCCTGAGAGAGAGAGAGCTTACGAGATAAGACGGACAATGGAAGCTTCATACAGATGCTGGGAGTACATGGTGGGATTATTTCTGATTGGCTCCCAGAAAACTGATGGGTCGGAGAAGCGGGAACAGAAGGAGAAGAAAGTCAGTTGGCGGGAAGAACGGAAGAAAGAAGAACAGAAGAAAAGAAGAGGAGAGGACTTGCATTTCGGCAAGCACCTGATTTACCTGAGAGACTTACTGATAATACCTGGCAAAGCTTTTCCCCAGGTTACAGCTGTCTACAGGATCTATACTGAGTCTGTATCATCTGTTGCTGTTGCTGAGCAAGACAAGTGCATCACCTAAGCTCGTGGGACCTTGCTGAGACATTCAGCTGAGGTATCGGAAGGAACCTGATCTGGTGACCGGAACGGTGAGATCATAGCTTACTTCCTTCAGGCTGGGTTAGATAATTGGTCTGTGCTCGGACCCATCAGATGCGTGACGTCAGGATTTATGATCTCTACTCGCTGTTAGCCTAGTATAAGATTTGTGTGGTAATCATTAGGATCTCGGTATTGTGTTTATCTGTCATTACAGATTAGCCAATAGGATAATCATAGTTATTCTCTATATTTTTGGTATCATTGTGCATGCAATCAGGAATTGCTGATGCTATAAGCTGATAAGGATTTTTCTATATTTTTGTATATAACACTGTATAAATAAACTAATATATTCCATTGGTCTGTCCGTTATTTTCCATGTAGCGAATGTCGGGCGGAGGCCACACCCCCTAGACATAAGCGAGTACGTATGTAGGAATTGGCCTCTTACAAAATCTATATAACCACCTACAACACTACCTCTCTGATCCAACCTATGGATCAGGACATAATAGCCAATTTCAAACAACATTATCGGGCTCTTGTGCTACATCATCTGATGAGCGTTATGGATGACCAGACTGGCAAGGATAAATGTGCTGTTGAACTGGCTCGTAATCTATCACTGTTGGATTCCCTACATATGCAGAAAGAAGCCTGGAATCATGTAACACAGGCAACCATTGTGAACTGCTACAAGCGGGCAAGCTTTGTTATGGATGTGGAGAGGGACAAAACAGATGCAGCTGTTGCAAACACATCAGATGAAGAGGTTATTGACATCCCAGCCGGTGTTACTGAAGAGGAGTTTCATCACTACGTAGCTGTTGATTATGATCTACAAACAGCTGAAGACAGCACTGATGTCGAGATATGCGCCTACACGCAGGCAACAAGGGCTGATGATGGAACAGATGGCGAAATGAGCATCGAGGCACATGCTGACGAAATTCAACAACCTCCTCCTGTCACTTTTGCAAGAGCGCTGGAGAGTCTCAACACCGTGCGGGCCTATCTGGATTTTTTTCCAGAACTGATAACATAAATGACCACTGTACCTTGTCGAATGCTTTCTCTGCATCAAGTGCCAGAAGAAGCATAGGTATCTCTTCAGTTCTTGCACAATAAATTAGATGCTGAGCTTTTCTGATATTATCAAAAGTTTGTCTGCCTGTAATAAATCCAGCTTGATTCTCATGGATAAGAATAAGTAGTACTCGCTGGAGGCGTTTTGCTAAGATTTTTGTGAAAAGTTTATAATCAGTGTTATGTACAGAAATTGGTTGATATGAGCCACATTGAAGAGGCTCCGTTCTTGACTTCAATAATAACATGATCCTTGTCAAGCGCCAAGTTGCTGGCAACTCCATAGACCCCTCCAAATCATTAAACACTCTAATAGCAGAGCTAACATTGTTTTAAAACTTTGAAAGAATTTATTGGTAAAGCCTTCAGGACCTAGTGACTTGCCATTAGGTAGGTCTCTAATAGCTTCATCTACATTTTCTAAATCAATTGGTTTGAAAAGCATCTCTCCAGCTGGTCTAGATAGATCAGGCAATACTACCCTGTTTAGATAGGCTGAAATCTCAGTACTATCTGGGAATATATCAAGGAATATAGAAGTGTTGATAAAATTCCACAAAAGGCTTTAGAATATCCTCCATAGAGGTATAAAGGTTCACCTGCGCATCTGCTATACAGGATATAAAATTGCGGGTAGTTTGCTTTTTTAGTTTGAAGGTCAGGAGACGACTCGAGTGATTGCCAAATTCAAAGTAAGCCTGATGCACCTGCTGTACCTGCTTAAGTGCTCAGCTATGCTTGCTAGCTGTAATTCTTGGAGCTCCATATGAAGCTGGTGCATCTGCATCTCCAAATCAGCTATACCAACCTGTTACTTAGCTTCATTATCTACTTGTGCTAATTGGGATCGCAAGGAGCTTTCTCTCGCTTTCTGGGTTTTAGTGACATAAACTTGTAGAGCAATCAATTTCCCCTGCATTACTGCTTTCAGGCCTCACCGCAATATAGTAGCTGACACCTCTCCAGTATCATTAAGATGAATATAATCAGGCAATTCGTGTTTCAGCTGGGTAAGTTGTTAATGAGGATTTAAGAGGGCATCATTAAGTCTCCAATACCAAATCTCTCATTTATGTGTATGAGGCCCCAAACAAAGAACCACCAGAGCATGATTGGACCAAGTGCAGGAAGCAATATAATCCGTCCATACTCTCTGAAGTAGCGTTGGGGTTCCCAACCAAAATCAATTCAGGAATGGCTAGTATGTGTCTGAGAAAAGTATGTGCAGTCCCGTGTTAGGGAGTTAACACAACTCCAGAAATCCATCAAATTCCAGTGTCACAGAAATTGGAGCAACAAGGCTCAATCTCTATGAGCATATCATATCTCTGGGGTTGAGTTGTCTAAGCCAGAATTAAATGTCAAATTAAAATCTCCTCACAGTAATAGGATCCCCTCATCATATTTAAATAAAAGCTGATCAAGCCATTGTATATATGCTTCATAGTCCTTATTAAAATATTAACAACAGTATAAACAGTAGTATCAAAGGAAAGAGTTATCAGAATATATTGCCCCCCCCCCCCCACCCCGAGTCCTGGACAACACACTTTATGTGCTTTTAGTTGCCACCAAGACCCCTTTAGTCTTATCATGTAAAGTATTAGATGCAAAGTAGATATATGGATAGTTAACATATTTGCAGAGTCTCTCATGGTTCTGTCTCAAATGCATCTGCTGTATAACTGCAATATCCACTTTTAAGTGCATTAACTCATGAAAGAGGAGATTTAATTTTGCTGGAGAGTTTAAGCCCCTCACATTGAAAGACACCAAAGTATAGTCATCCATCAAGTAAATCTATATGTACCACCAGAGAAGCCATAGAACACAATAAACTAGTATAACCGATATGGTCAACCACTCCCCATATCCTCCTGACTGCCACAGCCCCTCTTCTCTCCCCTTTCCCTTCCCCCCTCCCAGCCCGCCCCACAACCTGTGCTTAAAGAACACTGATCTCCTTCATATAGAAGCAAATCGGTACAAGGAGGAAGTGTGCCCATAGTGAAAGCCAGATAGCGCTCAGAGTGCTAGGCAAGGTCAAAAACAGCTTAATATCAGCGGAACAATGTCAGAGCCCAAAGCACTGCAATAACAAGAGGATTGTAGAGGAAAAAGATCCATTAACTGTCCAATTCTGCCATAATAAAAAGTAAAATATCACTCAAGGCAAGTGGGTAGTAGATTGTTGGTGCTGTAAATGTTTGTTGCCTTTCGTCACCTGTTGCCATGAGGGACGTGCCTGTGGCTTCATGGAAATCATAGCTGTGCGTGTAGGGGAAAGTGTCACTTCTGTTTCTGGAAGGATGTCCTTAGCCTCTGACACTGAATGAACTTTATGAAGCTTGCCTTATTTATAAAACAACAACGCAAACGAATGCCGCCATTTATACTTTATTTCTTGCTCCTGGAGGTATGCAGTGAGAGGACGCAGATCTGCCCATCACTGCAGTGTTGCTGCCACCAGGTCCTGATACACCTCGACTGAGTACATGTCCCAATTGAAATGCTCCAACTTACGAGGTTCAAGAGATCTACCTCTGATAGACCTGGTGTAAAATACAGAATTCATAGAGACAGATGTCTCACTATTTAGCCAAAAAAATAACCCTACACATCCTGAGGGAACTAAATGGGAAAGTACAAAAAGGTCAATAAGTTCTTAAATGTCACCATAGCCCACCCCATTAAAGCCCTACTTTCTCTCTGCTTATCCTCCTTCTCATGTCCTCCCTGTCCTGCCCCCAGACACCCCTCCTCTTGTTTTCTCCTCTTGTCCACAGTCTAGTGTTACCATATTTGTGGAGGCAAAAAAAAATGGTTGCTACCTTTGCTAAAGAAATACAGTGCAATCCCCTTAAGTGCAAGGGTCTGTGACCAAAGAAATGCATGCAGTTAACCAGAGCATGCACTTAACTGTTGTGACCCAAAGAAGCTTGACATCTGATAAACATATGTTCAGTACTGTTTATTATTATACGTACAGTATACAGTCTCCGTTAACTGACATTAGGCTTACTTGAAGCAGGGGGGTCCAGAGCCTGAGGTGAGGGGCACATTTTAGCCCCCCCCCGCCATTGCTGACCCCGCCACCGCCAACTTTGCTCCCCCCCCCCCCGCCGCCGACCATCTTGACCCCCCTCCTGCTGCCAACCTGCCGTCGCCTACCTTTGCTGGTGGGGGACCCCAACCCCCGCCAGCCAAGGTCCTCTTCTTCCCACGCAAGGCTTCCTTCTGTTTCTGACATCCTGCCTAGGATCAATGGCAGAAACTGGGTTTTCCATGAGCCCAGGCTGCCTGATACGCTTCCTCTCTGCTGAAGCTTCAGGCAGTTTCTTCAAGAGTGGATCAGACAAAAGTTTCCTACGATATTCCTCCAGAGTCATGAAAAGGTCAGGAACAATCATACGGCCAGATCCAAACTTCACAAGGGAAACTAGAGCTGGCGGCCCAGCAGGTAGGGTGATCTTGCCGAGCTCATGGCCTTTGCATACTGTCGCGTTTTCAAAGCTGGAACTAGGTTTGTGAGCCCTTGGGCCACTGCCAAGGAGCGGCAGTGGCAGGCAAAACCACCCCACACCGGAGACTAGGCAGAACAGGACTGGAACTCCGGACTGGAGTTGCAGCAGAGGCAACAAGCAGGAATAAGCAGAGCAGGCACACTTAAACTTCACCTGCACTTGGCCGCTTTTCAACAGGAGTTGAGCCCCTGGCTGCAGGTGGCAGGCAGGACTTACTGGGCAAGCAGGACTGGATACCCCACTAGGCTGAACCAGGACTGAGGGTCTGAGGGGAAAGGAACATACAGAGGCAGCAGGGCAAGGAAGGGAAAGCTAACGGGCAGGACTGAAAGCTGCAAGCAGCCACTAAAACAGGGAACAAACACTGATAACAAGACACAGAACTGAAAACTGCAGAGCAGCCACAAAGACACAAACAGACAAAGACTAAACACAAAACTATAACCCAGAGACAGGACTAGCAAACAAACAACAACCTAATCTAACTACCCACTGACTAACTAAAACAGACAAGAATCAAAGCAAGGAACCAGACCGAGCAGAAGTGCAAACAGCACCCCAACAAACCTCAGGGCCTTAGGTGATGCAAAGGCAGAGAATTTCCAACTGTCTAATAAGCCCAGCAGCAGCTGAGGCTCAAGCTGCAGCAATCACCAGGCAACTACGGGTGCTGTGTAGGTTCAATCCAAGCAAGCAAGTCTGGCATCCCGGAAGATCTGGAACGGGTGACAGTAACCAGACAGTCCATTGCAGCCACCAGGTCTGGCCACCAGGTGGCGAGGAGAGCATGAAACATGGGCACAACCGTGACAGTACCTCACCCCTCAAGCCCCCCCCCCCCGACCTCCACGGGGAATTCAGGTCTCCACGGGTAACAATAGTGAAACCTATGGAGGGGCTTCAAAACTGGACCATGGTTTGCTGGACTGGAACTTGAACTCGGCTGGGACTGAGCAACTTGGCTGGAACTGAAACTTGACTTGGACTCAGCATCATCTTGGCTGGACTTCAAACTCGGAGTGGACTCAGCATCATCTTGGCTGGCACTCAAACTCGGCAAAGGCTCGGCTAGGAGTGCCACTTGAACAGGAATCGAAGGCTCAGTTAGAAGCGCCACTTGAACTGGACTCAGAGGCTTGACTGGAAGCGTTACTCGGACTGGAATTGGTGGCTCGGTTCCAGGTGTGACTTGTACGGGACTCCAAGGCTTGAGTGGGAGCGCAAATTGACCTGGGATTGGAGGTTTGGTTCGAAGCGCTACCCGGACTGGAATCGGAGGCTCGGTCTGAAGCATCACTCGGATTGGACTCCGAGGCTTGAGAGGAAGTGCCACTTGAACTGGGATTGGAGATTCGGTTAGAAGCATCACTCGGACAGGAGTCAGAGCTTGGCTGGAGCTGGAACTCGGCTTGGACTCCTAAGCAATTCGGCTGAGAGCGTCCCTCAGGATGGACTGATGGTACGCCTGGACCTCAGGATTTGCAAGACGCTGCCTTTCGATAGCAGCTTCCTGAGTTTCCCACAGAGCGGGGTCGGAGAGACGTAGGTGGCGATATTCCCAGAGTGGGGTCCTAGGATCATTGGCAGAAACTGGGTTTTCCACGAGCCCAAGCTGCCTGATACGCTTCCTCTCTGCTGAAGCTTCAGGCAGTTTCTTCAAGAGTGGATCTGACAAAAGTTTCCTACGATATTCCTCCAGAGTCATGAAAAGCTCAGGAACAATCATACGGCCAGATCCAAACTTCACAAGGGAAACTAGAGCAGAAGTTCTAGGCTGGAGGCCCAGCAGGTAGGGTGATCTTGCCGAGCTCATGGCCTTTGCATACTGTCGCGTTTTCAAAGCTGGAACTAGGTTTGTGAGCCCTTGGGCCACTGCCGAGGAGCGGCAGTGGCAGGCAAAACCACCCCACACCGGCAACTAGGCAGAACAGGACTGGAACCCCGGACTGGAGTTGCAGCAGAGGCAAAAAAGCAGGAATAAGCAGAGCAGGCACACTTAAACTTCACCTGCACTTGGCCGCTTTTCACCAGGAGTTGAGCCCCTGGCTGCAGATGGCCGGCAGGACTTACTGGGCAAGCAGGACTGGATACCCCACTAGGCTGAACCAGGACTGAGGGTCAGAGGGGAAAGGCACATACAGGGGCACCAGGGCAAGGAAGGGAAAGCTAACGGGCAGGACTGAAAGCTGCAAGCAGCCACTAAAACAGGGAACAAACACTGATAACAAAACACAGAACTGAAAGCTACAGAGCAGCCACAAAGACACAAACAGACAAAGACTAAACACAAAACTATAACCCAGAGACAGGACTAGCAAACAAACAACAACCTAATCTAACTACCCACTGACTAACTAAAACAGACAAGAATCAAGGCAAGGAACCAGACTGAGCAGAAGTGCAAACAGCACCCCAACAAACCTCAGGGCCTTAGGCGATGCAAAGGCAGAGAATTTCCAACTGACTAATAAGCCCAGCAGCAGCTGAGGCTCAGCTGCAGCAATCACCAGGCAACTACGGGTGCTGTGTAGGTTCAATCCAAGCAAGCAAATCTGGCAGCCCGGAAGATCCGGACCGGACTGGGCTGAAATCTGGAACGGGTGACAGTAACCAGACAGTCCATTGCAGCCACCAGGTGGCGAGGAGAGCACGAAACATGGGCACAACCGTGACAGACGTCCATCTTCTTTCAAAAATATGGTTTTCCCCACCTCTGGATTTGGACGTTTTACAAAGACATCCAAATCCAAACTTAGACGTTTCTTTTTCGAAAATATCCCTCTATGTCACCCATTAACTGTTATGGTCCCACATGCAGTGGAGGGCTTATTGTTGCAGCATAACAAATAATATTTTTCTAACGAGCATCTTAACCATTATGAAATTATATTACTTACAGCAGAGAACATCAGACTACAGAGGTGTTCCATACTCAAACCTGCAACGCTGTTACCGGTTCTTGCAGAAAACGAGCCTCATCATGATTACTGTCAGCTGGTGGAACCTGTGGAAAAACCCTGACCAGATCTCATTGACATTGCTCTGCCTAAAGCAGGCTATGTGCTGCTCACTGATGGATCTTCTTTCCTGCACAAGGGGACCAGTTACTGGGTATACTGTTACAACTAAAGTATAGGTATGGGAAGCTATACCTCTGTTTTCTTCTACAGATGCTCAGGCAGCTGAACTAACAACTCTCACTCGAGTATGTATTCTCTCCAAAGGAGCATCAGCTACCATTTATACAGACTCTAAGTATGCATTTGGAATATGCCATGCCATAGGTCAGCTTTGGAAGGAGTGTGGATTTGTGACATAATCAGGACAACCTATTTAAGAATGTAAGTATTGCCATAGTGGGACAAACTATGGTGCATCAAGCCAGCAACCTGCTTCCAACAGTGGCTAAATCCAGGTTCCTCAGCGACCCTCCAGACCGGTCAAGACGCGTGGGTTATGCTCGCCTACCAGCAACCTGCTTCCAACAGTGGCTAAATCCAGGTTCCCACGCTATGAATGTACTACTACTACTATTTAGCATTTCTATAGCGCTACAAGCCGTATGCAGCGCTGCACAAACATAGAAGAAAGACAGTCCCTGCTCAAAGAGCTTACAAATGTAAGAGACCTTCTGCAAGCTATACTGCTTCCTTCTACATTAACTATTGGGCACTGCTGAGCTTACACTAGGGAGAACATGGACATTGCCTGGCGTAACTCCCTTGCTGATGCCGCCACATTGCAGCCTCTCTCTCCTTGTTTTAAAGTTCCAGCAATAGCATGTGACCTCCCCTCCCTTTCTACTGTCTACAAGACAGTGCTACCTGATGAACAGAGTTAATGGACTGAGGCATGTCAGGATGACCAGGGAGTATGGAAAGTTCCTGATAGGTGACCCATTGTACCCCACTATTTACTGCGAACCCTGGTAAGTGATATCCAGCAATCTGGATACTTGGGCCATGAGGCCATTGCACAACAGGTTTTGGCTTCTTGGTGTGCCTCTGGAATCCACAAAACTGGTGCTCAAGTGACTACTTTGTGCTCTACTTGTTCTGCTTTTAACCCCCAGCCACATCCTATTTCCCAACCAGGAGCTAAACCATTTCTACCCTTTTCAATGTCTTCAGATTGATTTCATTGAACTGTCAAAAGCCCAGCGTTGTAAACACTGTCTTGTTGTTGTGGATCAGCTGAATGGTTGGTCAGTGGCCTTCCTGTCCTGGAAGACGGACTCTAACGCTTTGGTAAAAGCATTGCTTAAGGACATTGTACCTCAGTTTGGTGTTCCTGATAGCATTGACTCAGATCTAGGTACCCATTTTAATGTAGAGACTCTGACATTCCTTTATCGTGCGCTAGGTATTACAGCCAAGTTCCATACCCCTTACCACCCTCAGTCATCTGGCAGAGCTGAGCGCATGAATTTGTCTATTAAGACTTTACTGGGAAAGATTTGTATCAAAACAAAACTGAAGTGGCCTGATGCTTTGCCACTTGTATTGTTTGCTTTGAGTACAAGACCTTGGAAATCTCATTGGTTATCTCCTTTTGAGTTGTTGTTTGTAAGACCTCCAGTATTGTATAAGAAATCATGGACACCCCTCTCTTCCTCACTGAGAGATGGGGGTGATTCACTAACCTCTTATGTTCTGTCTCTACAGCACTCCCTTGCTTCACTTCACAGAGTTGCATTGCTGGCACAACTGGTGCCATTGGACTGTGTGCTGCACTCCTACAGTCTGAGAGACTGGGTTTGGGTCAAGGTTGGGAAGTAAAAGAATTCACTTTTTCCAAGGTGGATTAGATTGTTCTAAGTGCTGCTGACAACTCATTCTGCCGTCAAGGTCACTGAGAGACCTGCTTGGATACATCACACTCATCTCAAGCTTGGGCATGATCCCGACATTTCTTATACTGAGATAGTTCCTCCTGCTGATCCTGTGGTTTCATCTGGTTCAGATTTCCCTGTGGTCTCTTCTGTTGCTCCTGACCATTCTACAGATTGGGTCCCTCCTCTTCAGGGGAATTACAGTGCAATCAACCCTCTTCCTCCTGACTTTTTTGATGACCTGTGGGACTATCCAAGTCCAGGACCCACTTAATCTGGACTGGGGATGGTGACTCAAAAAGTGTGTATTGTCAGTTATATACTAGTGCTGGAAAAAAAAAAGACAACTTACAAATTGTCTGATTTATTCATTTCTACCAGCAGATGGTGTATGGAACAATCTGTGACCAATATAACAGAAGCCTAACAATATAAAAAGAGATTTTTCAAGGAGCAGAGAATGCTAAGCAGTAAACGTATTGTAGCAGATATAGCTTATGAAAAGGAAGAGTTGCAAATATATATATATATATATATATATATATATACTGAATCCAGATAGCATTAAGATTGAAAAAATATTCAGTGCTGAACAGTGGTGTGGGCAGAGATGTGCTGTTATGAAATTACTATGAAATTACATTTCTGTTTAAGATGGCAATGGGAGTTCTATATATAAAATGTAAGTATTTTGAACAATGTATTTATAAAATAAGTTAAAAATAAAGTTTAGCCGGGGGAAGGCAAAAGGAGCCCTAGCAAGGATAGTAAGATGGC
The DNA here is from genome assembly GCF_901765095.1 of Microcaecilia unicolor. Classification (NCBI taxonomy): domain Eukaryota; kingdom Metazoa; phylum Chordata; class Amphibia; order Gymnophiona; family Siphonopidae; genus Microcaecilia; species Microcaecilia unicolor. The sequence continues at coordinate 220,216,415 of NC_044037.1, forward strand.
TGCTGAATCCCACTGTGTTCCCCTTGGTGGTACCTAGGATTAAAATGATGGCCTCCATCCTGGCCATGTGCATATGTTTAGTCTTACCACCACTTCTATGCCAGCCAAGTTGGTGTTGGGTGGATATGGGACCTACATCAGTCACAATGTTAGAGCAAGAGGTCAGTGTGAGTCACAATCCCCTCACCACAGAAGCAGGCAGGCAGACCCCAATTGCGTGGCCTTGAGACATTGATGGAGAGGTAAAGGCACAGTTGCAGCTGCTTATATGGGAAGATTTAACACAATTAACTTAAGGCCCTCAAGACCCTCTGCAGCACTTTTACCCCTGGCGCTGCAGCCAAAGGTGCACGAGACAGATGTTGGTGATAGCAGGACTCCAAAAAGTGGTGCATTGTCACAGTTGTGACAAGCTTGGAATGCAGTATCAGGGCTGGCATTGGAGGGGGGGGGGGGTGCAAACTGGGCAGTTACTATGCCCTCTCCCCCCATGCTATAGAGGGCCTCAAGCCTACCTAAATCTGAAGGAGATAGTCTCTGTTGGTAGTTTTTTTGTGGCTTCTTCCAATTTTCTACCGCAGGTCCCAGCATGCTTAACACTGAAGAGACGGCTAGACGAATTTCATATTTAATATAAACAGTTTATTTACAATTGTTCTGAATAGCTCAATGGGCTATTGCAGGAAGCATTTCTTGATAAGCAATATACAAGCCAGAATGAATGATCAAAACAAAGCAATGTAAAGCAAAGAAATCAGGATGCTATATACAGACAAAGAAATCAGAGTGCTTAAAGCAAATCAAAAATGCTATAGACAGAAAGAAAAATTCAAAATGCTTATTTCTTTGTTCCACTCTCCTTATAATCTTCTCATGATATCACGTGCTTGCAGGCTGTACCATACCATAAATCCTACAGCAGAACATATGCTGCATCTGGTTCCCATTATCCCACAGACTTTCTGGAGCCTGCCTTTGGCTGATGTGGGCCTCATGTCTCAGGAGATTTAGTTTAGTGTTGAAACAGCTTGTTCTGCATGATCTTTGAAGCTTTCCACTTCTATTATTTTATACTTTTATTCAACATTTTTATGCTTTTATTCAACATCCTCCCTTTGAGGACTGATATTCCAGGCCTCAACACATCTGTTTCAGCTCCAGTCTGTTTCCTTACCTCCCTTCTAAATCTCCTCCCCCTTGTTATTTATGATATGCTGTGCCTGCAAGCTCTGCCTTCTCATCATCTTTATACATCTTTCAATATTTCTGCTGACATATTAACGTTCTATTCATTCCTGATTTCAGTTACCATTATCATTTTAAAAGCATCCTGGCACATCTTTGCAAACATGCTAATACATGTTGCATTAAACAGATTCAATTGTACTAGGGTACAAAATTTATATTTCTTTTGAATACAGACAGTGAGTTTCATCAAAGGGAAGTACACTGTCATTCTTATGTTTCATATAAGAACAATTATAAGGATAATGCCCAATTGCATTAGTTAATGTGGCATTAAAAATTACACAAATTAAAAGCATAACATTCATTGAATCAGTTGTTACAACATTCTGCGTGTAAGTGCACTTTATCGGGGGAATGTGTTTAGTTGTCATACTATTAATCAGACACCAACATGATGTCTGTGGGCACTTGTCCATAAGCAAGGCTTGCTTATAAATAGTTTCATTTGTCCAATGAAGGTTTTCATCATCTCTTACACAGGTATTATTGGGATCACAGTCATGGTGCCCACTCAATTTTATCATTGTAGTCCCATACATCATAGCTGGCAAGGACAAGGATGTGGGCACATATGGTACAATCAGTCAAATTCAACATTTTGGCCGCTGCAACAAGTCTATTATCATATGTGTTCATTGTCCATTAACAAACAACAACATCCCAATACCATCATGTTTAGGGACATGATGTTTGTTTATTCTTTGTCCATTTCAATGTTATTAATTCGTCGAATATCTGCTAATGTATCCAAGAAGTATGACCTTCCAGACGGGCAGCAGTCTGAGTAAGGGCCGTGATAGCAAAAGGTCCTACATACACAGGATCCTTCCATGTTTTATGTGTAAAGTTCTTTCGTAGTACTAGATCACCTACTTTAAAAGCACAAACATCATTAGTAGTCCCTGCCTGTGATGCTACATTTGTTCGGATCATATCACTTGTCAGGTTCAACATAGGTTGTAGCTTTTACCAGTACTGAGCTGTGCTATCAGTACTTGCTGTCTGCATCGGGAAGAAATGACGTCCTGTCTGAATTTGGAATGGGGTCAATTTAGTACGCCCATTAGGTTGGGCCCTTATAACCATCAAAGCTAATGGTAACAAATCAAGCCAGGTATATGGTTTACCTGCTGTTTCCTTGTTTAAAGCCTTCAGTAATACTCTCAATTTAGTTTTTAAAATACCATTGTAGCGCTCCACCAAACCATTGGAGGTGGGGCAATACACTGATACTTTTCTGTGTGTTAAACCCATAATCGTTTCCATTTCTTTCAAAACACTGTTATTAAAATGTGTCCCGTTATCAGAAATTATTCTAGACGGACACCCATGTCTTGGCATAATATGAGTTACCAGGCATTGTACCACTTCATGTGCTGTCTCCCTTTTACATGGAAATGCTTCTATCCACCTTGAAAAGCATCCACCCAACTAACAAATACCTTTTTCCCTGCACTGGAACAATCATATCGGTGAAATCGATATACCATTCTTTTGCTGGGCTTCTGGTATTGGAAGTGTCCAGGCGATATTTTAGGACCTCGTTTAGGTATGTTAATATTGCATACCATGCAATTTTGCACAACCTGTTGAATCAGGTTATCAATTTTTAAAGTCCAAAATCTTTGCTCAAATTGTTGCCTCATTGTTTCCTTATTCCAATGCATGGTTGCATGCCACTCAGCCAATACCTTAATCGCCTGGCTCATTGGCATGCAAGGTAATCCTTCTTCTGCATTAAACCATTCACTTCCCAATTTCATACATCCTCTCTTCAACCATTTTTTCACTTTCCTGTCCCTCTGGCTGCCACATTTCAATCTTATCTACATTCGTAAGTGGCCCTTCCTGTGTCTGTCTAGTATTATACAAAATCTTTTCACTTTGCTTAACCACCTCCGTTGCTGCTGCATCAGCCATTGCATTACCTAGTGCTTCAAAGGTTGGCTTTTCAGTGTGGGCCGGGGTCCACACAACTGCAGTTTTTTCTACCTTCACGTTCCCTTCTTGCCAAAATTTCAAACAGCAATTTCCAATATGTGTAATGTTGTAGATTTTTACCTGCACTGGTTATCATCCCCCTACGCTGCCATTTTAATATATGATACTGTAGTGAACTTGCAACGTAACCACTATCAGTATATATAGTGACATTTTGAGTCATATCAGTGTGTTGTAAGGCTGTAATAACGGCTAAAAGTTCAGCATGCTGTGCAGTCTGATCAGGAGGGGTTTTATATTGTACTTGCATTATCTTTCTTAGATTCTCATCTACCTGCACACAGGCAAAGCCTGCAACAGTCCTTTCACAAGCTCCATCTGTAAACCATATTAATCCATCAGATAAGGGTTCAAAAGTAAGACAGTGAAATGTAGGGATTTCTATAGTATCGATCTCACCCTTTTGATCGACAGGAAAAAGCAGATCTATCTTATTTCTCTGTTCTTTAGTTAATGGTATTATTCTTATATCTTGTCCTAAAAGTACTGCTTGATATTTTCCAAATCTAGTGGCTGTCAATGCCGTCTGGCTAGGGCTCAACAGCGTTTTAATCGTGTGGTTGGTATGTATTACAATAGGAACAAAAGGCATTTGTGCTCTCCATTTACCTACTGCAGCCACTATAGCTGTCAGTAACTTTGGTATTTCTTTCATTCCTTTTGCCACATGATTAAAAGAGCCTGACAAAAAAGCTACTGGTGCATTTACTTCATTATTTTGATTAATCATAGCTGCCCAACTATTTCCCATGTCTTTTACCCACAAATGCACAGGTGATTGGATATCTATTACTGCTAACGGTCCTGGAGATAATAAATCCCTCACAATCTTAGCCAATACCATCTTATCCTGTTCTTCCAATACAATTAGTGTATTCTTTGGTGTGGCTGCGGGCAGTTTCAAATGTTTATAAAGTCTCATTACTTTTTGTGTATAATTTGGTATCCATTGTCTGCAGTAATTTAACATTCCCAAAACAGCACGTAACTGGGTAACTGTTTGCGGTACCGGGGTTTCATTTAAAATAGATATAACTTCCGGTATAATGACCTTATGTTCTGCTGAAACATTTTGTCCTAAAAAGGTGACAGTAGACTGAGCTATAACACATTTTTCCCTGTTACATTTATATCCTAACTCTCCTAATAACAAAAATAATTTTCTAGTCCAATCTAGGCATTCTGCTTCAGTCTCAGCAGACAGTAGAATATCATCTACATAGACAAACAATGACACCGTGTCAGGCAATGACTCCTGAAATCCTTTAAATCCATCATTAGTTGTTTTGAGAATACCGATGGACTATCAGTAAAGCCTTGAGGCATCCTAGTCCACCTGTATGCCTCATTCTGTACTATAAATGACGTCAAATCCCTAGACTCTGGATGAAGAGGTATTGAAAAGAATGCATTAGACAAGTCAATAACAGTGTTATATGCATATATATTCTGGGTATGCAAAAGTGTAGCAGGATTTGCACAAATCGGAAATTGATTTTTTGTAACCTCATTTAGCTCTCTTAAATCATGTACTATCCTTACATTGTTTTCTCCTTTCGGGACCGGAAACAATGGGGTATTGTACGGGGATACTGAAGGTTCAATAATACCACATTTCAATAATTTATCAATGTGTTCCAAGATTTTGGATACTAATTTAGGTCGTATGGGGTAAGGGTCTTGCTTCGGCCCCTTTGCCCCTTCTATTAATTCTATCTTATGGGGTTTTGCATTTATGGCTAGTCCATATGGTGAATCACTTGTACTCCAAATATGTTGTGGTAATTCTTCCATAACCCTTACTTTATTTTCATTATTCAACTGTTGAACCATGGTGAGCAAACTTGGTATTCTTTATTTCCAAAATCTAAACACAATCCTAATTGAGACAATAAGTCTCTACCACACAAATTTACTGGGCAATCAGGTGCCACTAAGAAGGGTACCACAGCCTCCCTTGAACCGTGCGGTTGGCATTCCAAGCGCACCAGAGTCGGTTCCGTTAGCCTTTTTCTTTGTTCTATCCCCGTAAATCCCACTGTTGTTCTATACTGATTTGAAAGCTTAACTCCCTGCGGTTTTGCACATAACACAGAGGTACTCGCCCCTGTATCTATCAAAAATCTCACAGGAGTTCCATATTTGCCAATTGTCAATGTAATAAAGGGTTCCCTTGTGTCTAATCTGAAAATCATTCCCTCTTCCTGACACTGGTCTGCTTCCAGTCAATAGCATTGGTCTGGAGTATTCTGCCAAGTTGGAAAAGCATTTACAGTACCCTGTCTCTGTACTGCCGCTCCTGGTCCCTGTGATTGCGTCGCTGGCTGCTGTATTGCAGTCTGCGGGGCACTCGCAGGTATCCCTACTACTTGTGGCATTAATCCTTGCTGCGTCTGCATTTGTACTTGGGGCATTCCTGCATTCTGATAACATTCTGAGGCATAGTGACCAAATTGCTGACATCCCCAACATTGTACATGTGCCCTTCTATTAGGTGATAGTACTGATCCTTGCATCCCTCGACCTCTACCCCTGCCTCTAACCATGCCTCGTCCCCTTGGTTGGTACGGCCGGCTATATCCCGGTTGTACATAGTAAATGACCTGTGGAGGTGAGGCAGAGGGCATCACCATTGTTTCCTGTTTTTTATTTCTATCCTGTTCCTTACTTTCCAAATCTTTAACTGCATAGTCATTAACTTAGAAGTTAATTTTGCCTGTTCTTTCTGAGGGGTTTCTATCATTTTCCGATGCACATTGCTAAAATGCATCAAAGTCTGTCTTATTTCTGGCCATGGTTTTGAAGGACAGAGCAATAACAGCATCCAAATTTTTTACGCATATTACCAGGCAAGGTAGACATAAAAAGATGCAAAAACACGGCAACATTATGAGCTACATCCGCATCCTGCCCTGTCTGTGCTTTATACAAGGTCAAACACTGCGTTAAGTGGGCTGCAAAATCAGTCTTTGGATCCCACTTACTACCGGTAATGGCTGAAAAATCAATGTGGTTGGGTACATAATATGCAACGCTGCAGAAAGCTGCGCCTTAATTTGTCCCGCGTAGATCTCCCCGTCGGCCGTATATGACGGCAGGCGCGGATATCCACATTGTACTGCCAATTGAGAAATATTAATGCCCGAGGCTGCACACAAAGCTTTAAAATCACCTATAGTCAATAGAGTGCCTGCTGTAACCTGTTCTATCCCTTCTAACCACATGCGGGCTCCTTTCACAACACTAGGAATTTTGGAAATCAACATTGTAACATCTACAGGAGTATATGGTTTATAATGCATGCGGTTTCCTCCTGCATCTATTCGTGTCATGACTGGGAAGGCTGATTGATTACATGCCCCCTCCATCAGCCCTTCCTTTCCTTTTTCCAATTTAGATGAGGAATGTAAGGAATGGGCAGCGTCCTCAGCCTCCATTTTGGCCAAAATCTTAAACCAATTATCCCAGTATTCTAAGCCTTCCCTTACGAAGGAATCTTTTCCTAAACCTGAACCATGGCGCAGTACTGCTGAGGCAAGGACTTCAATATCCTGTAATGTTCCAGGACCTCCCTGGTGGCATGGCATTTCAATACGGCGCGAATCAAAAAAATGTTTTGTTGCCCCCCACCAGTCCTCACCATATTTAGTGCAGCCTGTGTCAGCCATTTCTTTCTTAACATTCTCTTTCCGGAAGATAACAGGAACAGATTTATCTGTTACTTTGTCAACCTTCCAGGGAATATGTCCTTTTCTGGAGAGCATACCGAATTTTACCCTCAATTTGGAACTGCGTTGCCAAATCATATTGTTCTGATGTAATTAGAGTTTTCAAATCAGGGTAAGTGCCTGATTCTGCACTAGATTTTCCTTTTTCTTTCTGTCTCACCCATTTTTTTTCCTTTTTCTGTTCCCTAATCCCCACATCACTGTCCTCATTATCCCCTCCCTTTTCACTTTCTGAATCACTGGGGGGGTCATCAAGAGCCGAATACCCAGCGCATGGCACAGAGCGCTTTGGCTTTGATTCCTTCATTTTATCAGTCGCCCTTAGGGGGCACAACGTGTCCCTGCTAGATTCATACGACGGGGGATTATTTCTTTCTGCCTCTTTTTGTATCCTATCTACATCAGCATGAAACAGATCTGCTGCTAAAGAAAATAAATTCCAAATTGTAAGATGCTTCTCTAAGCTTTTCTTCTGCCTAGTTTTATTTTTATTTTCTTGTAAATAGCTCAGGAGAGATAATAATTTTGGACGATCAAACGATCCATCCTGAGACCAGCTCAAAACAGAATCTTTTGCATCATATTTGATCCATTTCTCATGTATCTTTTCAATCTGTTTTTTTTCTAATGGGAATAATTCTATAACATGCTGCAAAGGGGAGCCTTTTTTGAACTATCTAAATCTAAATACATAGCATATACAGGAGGCTTTTCTTTCTTATCTGCCCCTTTCCCTTTCATTGTATTCTGACTATTACAATTTCTCCTATAAGCCACAATCTACAAAAATATACTAATGCACTTAAACAAAGAAAATATACAAAAAAGAAAACTACAAAGCTAAACAAATATATCGGTAATAAGGCCACAGTGTAAGCTTACTCACGCGTGTTCTTATTTCTCTTTTAGCAAGCCCAGGAGTTATCACCTGTATGTCCACGTCAGTAGTTTGATCAATCCCACATCAATGGAGCACAGAAATCATCAGGTTTAAACAACGCTTGCTTTGCTTTCAATCCTGTAAAAAACTTCATTAACAACAACTTAATTTGTCCTTCGTCTCGCCTCTCTTTTCCGTGTGCGGCCTACTCCTGGCTGGCTCGCCACTTGAAGAGACGGCTAGACGAATTTCATATTTAATATAAACAGTTTATTTACAATTGTTCTGAATAGCTCAATGGGCTATTGCAGGAAGCATTTTCTTGATAAGCAATATACAAGCCAGAATGACTGATCAAAACAAAGCAATGTAAGCAAAGAAATCAGGATGCTATATACAGACAAAGAAATCAGAGTGCTTAAAGCAAATCAAAAATGCTATAGACAGACAAAGAAAAATTCAAATGCTTACTTATTTCTTTGTTCCACTCTCCTTATAATCTTCTCTGATATCACGTGCTTGCAGGCTGTACCATACCATAAATCCTACAGCAGAACATCTGCTGCATCTGGTTCCCATTATCCCACAGGACTTTCTGGAGCCTGCCTTTGGCTGATGTGGGCCTCATGTCTCAGGAGATTTAGTTTAGTGTTTGAAACAGCTTTGTTCTGCATGATCTTTGAAGCTTTCCACTTCTATTATTTTATACTTTATTCAACATTTTTATGCTTTATTCACAACACCGAACAGACTCTGGAGCTTGTATGTGAGAGTGCTGTGAAATGGATCCATGAACTGAGGTACAAAGTTGACAATGTTGGGAGAAAGTCGGTTCACTGACACTGAGTTATGCATGATGGACCCATGAGAAATCTCCAGTGAAAGACCTACAGTTTCTGCGTAAAGAAACACAGACTGCTTGAAGCATTCCATGTGCTGGACCTGAACCATAACACTGTTATGCGTTTTATGATAGTTTATTCTTAATTTCTGGCAACAAAGCCTGGTGTTACCAAGAAGGTTTTAGATACATAGGAGGATGGGGCAATACATATAAAAACAAAAGACTATATTGTAATGATAGTCTTCATCTCAGTGTGGCAGGAAAAAGAATCCTTGGTGAGAAATTGAGAAAATATGTGTATAGGCATTTAAACAAGAAGCTGAGGATGGCAGTTGGAAGCAGGGCAATTCAGGTAATCACCACCAGCAAAAAAACAAACAAACTACAACAATAGTAAAGAAAGCAATGAAAACAACGATCTTAGCAATTCACTTCTTAGAAATACCACAGTAGGTGAGACTAAACAACAAACTACACAGAAGATGCCACTGAAATGTAGCTGGAAAGCAATGACCACAAATGCTCGCAGTCTAAGCAACAAAGTTCATGATCTGCAAGCCCTGATGATAGAGGCAGATTTAGATGTTATCGCTATCACGGAGACATGGTTCAATGATTTCCATGAATGGGACGCAAACATACCGTTGCTATACTCTATTTAGGAAGGATATAGATGCTCAAAAAGGAGTAGCTCTGTATGTCAGAAACAATATTAAGTGACTGAAATTACAGGGAATCTGGGAAAAGGAAGAAGCAATATGGATTGCTTTGAAAAGACGGAACCTTAGTCCACATGGGTGTTGCCTACAGACCTCCGACACAATCTAAGCAGCTTGATAAAGATCTGGTGGCAGATGTCCAAAAGTTGGGAAAGAAAGGGGCAAGTGCTGTAACTGGGTGATTTCAACTTGCCGGATGTGGACTGGAAAATTCCATCTGCAGAATTGGAAAGAAGTAGGGAGATAGTGGATGCCTTTCAAAGTGCTCTGCTCAGACAAGTGGTGATAGACCCCACAAGGGAAGGAGCAATGCTGGATCTGGTGCTCACAAATGGGGAAACTGTGTCACGTCAGAGTAGGTGCTCACCTGAACAGTACTGATCATCAAACAGTTTGGTTTCATACAGCGCCTAGAGTAGAGAGCAGCCACTCGAAACTCAAAGTCCTGGATTTCAAACATACTGACTTTAACAAAATGGGAGCGTACATGAAGAAAAAGCTGAGGGGATGGGAAGACTTATGAGAAGTGGAAAGACAGTGGTCCAGGCTGAAAATAACTATTTTTCCTTGTCATCAAGCAGATGAAGCCATTACGTATGGGTTATGTCCATCAACCAGCAGGGGAGATAGAGAGCACTCAAACTTTCACAGTGCCTTCTTGGCCAGCTAGCTCCACTGCCTCTTCAGTATTCTCTATCTCCCTTAGCAGGGTGGCTGCAGCTTGTTCGAGCTCCAGAAAATCTGCCGGGAGGTGGTTCCTGGCTTGCCAGTTGTTAACCGGGGTGTTGGAGGCTATAGCAGATTCACTTTAAAGGCACAATAGGTTAGCCCTTTCCCTGCCTTACCCATAACTCCGGGATGTGGACATATTGCCTTGGTTTTCCCTGTCCTTACCCACCAACAGTGGATGCAGGCATATAGGTTCGCCCTTCCCTGCCTTTCACACTCATCTGAGCCTCCGGAGTCTTCAATACCTTGCTTTCCTCACAGCTTAAAAAAAAAAAAAAAAAAAAGTCGCGTCGCATTTTTTAAACGCAGAGACGCTGGAACAGAGGTTTTTGACCTTGATTTTCAGTAGGATCGTAGTTGTACACTAGATCCTTTGAGGTAAGAGTGTTTTCAACTCCTCCGGGGTGGGGCGCGCGATCGGGCGATTTGGGCGCGAAACCGCCATTTTGGATTTACCGCCGTTTTTTTTCGGCGATGGCTGCGGACAATGTAAAGCGCTGTTCCACTTGTGGCAAGCGCAAATCAGCAGCAGGCTCTGTAACATCGTGCTGTATTGGCGTAGGAGCTGGCCCGAGCATGGCGAGCGATGTTTCTTCCCGCTCTGAGCTGGCAGCGGGCGCCATTTTGCTTACACCGCATGGCGCAGCCTCCATGGACATGGAGAGACCTGAGCCGGGTGGGGCACCTCGAGAGAGGTTATTTCAGGAGTGGCTAGCACCGGACAGGATTTGGGTGCCCAGGGTGAGATTTTCTCCCCGGATTTTGTGCTTTTGCTGCATAAAGCATACATGATGAAAAGAGCCCTTCCTCAAGGGTCGTCTGAGGCTCCTCTGATTGCCCCCCCCCCCCCCCGATGGATTCTGGCCTGGGACTGCCCAGTGAGGCTTTTTTCCCGGATGCTTGGCCTAAAGATAAGCGCAGAAGGGTTAATTCCCCTTCAGATTGTGGTGCAACCTTCCCCCCCCCACCCCCCCCCGTGGTCGGGGTGTGAGGATTCGGAGAACTCTGACAGACGTCAGGTGCGGATTTACCACAGGATCTGGATGATCCCTCCGCGGTGAGGATTTTCCACCGTGATGAGCTGCCAGCGCTTATTTCAGATACCCTGCAGGCCCTCTCGATTGAAGATCCTGAGAGTGGCATGGCCTCCTCGGGTAATCCCAGGATGGCTAGTACCAAGAAAGCTGCTCGGGCCTTCCCTTTGCATGACTCCATCCTAGAGCTTGTTTCGGCTCAGTGGGCTGACCCCGAGGGACCTTTGAGAGTTTCCAGGTCTATGGGGCAGTTATACCCTCTGCGTGAGGGACATATGGCTCGTTTTCAAATGCCTACAGTGGATGCCCTAGTCACTGCGGTGACAAAGAGAACTACCCTCCCTGTTGAAGGAGGTGTTGCCCTGAAGGATGTTCAAGACCGTAGGCTGGAAACAGCATTGAAACGGTCCTTTGAAATTGCAGGTCTCACTGTTCGGGCGTCTGCATGCAGCTGTTATGCTGTGAGAGCCTGCCTAGCTTGGCTGCAACAGGCAGTGGCTCAGCCCGGAGATGGAGCGGAGCCCTTCTTGGATGTGGCTCCGTGGATGGAGGTGGTCTTGTTCTTTCTGGCTGATGCCCTTTATGACCTTGTCAGAGCTTCGGCTAAACAAATGGCAGTAGCAGTGGCGGCTCGCCGTCGTCTGTGGCTACGACACTGGGCAGCGGACATGGCCTCTAAGCAAAGGTTGGTGAAGTTGCCTTTTCAAGGGCTTCTCCTATTTGGTGAGGAGTTAGAGAAAATTGTGAAAGGCCTGGGTGATCCAAAACCCCAGCGCTTGCCCGAAGATAGGCAGAGGCCTTCGTCTAAGGGCCAGGCGGTCCACTCCTCATACAGACCTCGCTTCCGTGAAGCTAGAAGGTACCGCCCGGGGCATTCTGCTGGGTTCACTTCTCGTGCCCGTGGTCAGCAGAGGAACTCCTTTAGCTCGGACAAGCATTCCGCAGCTGGTGGCTCAAGACCAGGAGTTCAGGGGCGACCCTCTCAATGATGGTGCGCCGGCCCTCTCCTCGATGCCTGTCATCGGAGGACGGCTTTCCCTCTTTGTCAAGGAGTGGGCCAAGATTTCCTCAGATCAGTGGGTTCTGGATCTGATCAGAGATGGATACAGAATAGAATTCAACGCCCCAGTAAGAGACGTGTTTGTGGAGTCCCGATGCGGTTCTGCCGTCAAACGGGCGGCGGTGGAGGAGACTTTACAAGGTCTGATTCAGTTAGGGGCAGTGACCCCGGTGCCTCCCGCCGAGCAAGGCTGCGGCCGATACTCCATCTACTTTGTGGTGCCGCGAAAAGGTGGGTCCTTTCGCCCTATTCTGGACTTAAAAGAAGTGAACAAGTCCTTGAGAGTGCGGCATTTCCACATGGAATCCCTGCGCTCCGTCATTGCGGCGGTTCAGCCAGGAGAGTTTCTCACGTCTCTAGACCTGAAAGAAGCTTACTGCACATTCCGATTTGGCCCCCGCACCAGAAGTTTCTGAGGTTTGCGGTGTTGGGAAAACATTTCCAGTTCAGGGCCTTGCCTTTTGGCCTCGCCACAGCTCCCCGAACCTTTTCGAAGGTAATGGTGGTAGTAGCTGCTTTTCTCAGGCGAGAAGGTATCAGGGTTCACCCGTACCTAGACGACTGGCTCATCAGAGCAGACTCTGCAACAGAGAGCTTACAAGCTACAGCCAGAGTGGTCTCAGTACTGCAATCTCTAGGCTGGGTCGTCAATATGGCCAAAAGTCACCTGTCCCCTTCACAATCTCTAGAGTTTTGGGGGCCAGGTTCGACACAGTCTCGGGCTATGTGTTCCTACCCGAGCCAAGGCGGTGCAAGCTTCAGAATCAGGTCCGTCTGCTCCTGAGGATGCCCCGCCCGCGAGCTTGGGACATTGTCCAGCTGCTGGGATCGATGACAGCCACGATGGAAGTGGTACCCTGGGCGAGAGTGCACCTGAGACCTCTACAGTATTCCCTACTCCGGAGATGGTCTCCTATTCTCAGGATTACCAATACAGACTTACTTGGCTCCCTGCGGCCTGTCTTAGCATGGAGTGGTGGCTCTCGGACAGCATGCTGCGGCGAGGAATGCCGCTGACGCTCCCCGTTTGGTGCCTAGTGGTAACAGATGCCAGCCTGAAGGGCTGGGGTGCACACTGCAAGGGGAAGCACGCCCAGGGTCTATGGACAACCGAGGAGTCGGAGTGGTCCATCAACCGCCTAGAGTTCAAAGCGGTGTTTCAGGTGCTTCTGGCCTTTCAAGTGACCCTGGAAGGATTGGCTGTCAGAGTGATGTCGGACAACACGACAACGGTGGCCTATATAAATTGACAAGGCGGAACAAGGTGCAGAGCACTAGCCGCGCAGGCCGAACTGATTTGCCACTGGGCCGAGCTGCATCTTCAGTGTCTGTCGGCAGCTCATATTGCAGGTCAGAGCAATGTGCAGGCCGATTATCTGAGCAGGCATCAGATTGATCCAGCAGAATGGAATCTGGCAGACGAAGTATTCCTGCAGATCTGTGCCAAATGGGGCAAGCCCGTGATGGATCTAATGGCGACAAGTGCCAATACCAAAGTCCCATGCTTCTTCAGCAGACGGAGAGATCCTCGCTCGGCGGGGTTGGATGCCTTGGCTCAACCCTGGCCTCTAGGTCTACTTTATGTTTTTCCCCCATGGCCCTTGATAGGGCGCCTGCTCTTGCGGATTCGGCTGCACCCAGGAGAAGTGGTCCTCATCGCCCCGGATTGGCCAAGGAGACCTTGGTATGCAGACCTCCGACAGATGCTCCTGGATGGCTCCTCTGCCGTTACCTCTGGTACCGAACCTTGTTGACTCAGGGACCGGTAGCCATGGAGGACGCCGGCCGCTTTGGGTCTTACGGCATGGCTATTGAGAGGGCGCAATTGAGGGATAAAGGTTATTCCAATAAAGTTATTTCCACTCTCCTGCAAGCAGCAAGCGGGTCCACTTCCGTGGCTTATGCCAGGATTTGGTGCCTGTTTGAGTCTTGGTGTGCTTAAAGAGCCATTGTTCCAATGCTGGGCTCCTGTCTCGCCGATTCTGGACTTTTTGCAGGAAGGTGTACAAAAAGGCTTGGCCTATAATCCCTGCGGGTGCAGGTGGCAGCGTTGGCCTCCCTTCGTGGTAAGGTGGAAGGCGTGTCTTTGGCTGCTCACCCAGATGTGGGTGCTTCGGCTCCGACCTCCAGTGCAAGCACCCTGTCCAGCTTGGAACCTGGGGCTAGTTTTGAAAACCCTGCAGGCATCTCCTTTTGAGCCGCTTCGGCGAGCATTGGAGAAAGACTTGACACTGAAGGCCGTTTTTCTGGTGGCCATTACCTCGGCGAGACGGGTGTCAGAGCTCCAGGCGCTGTCCTGTAGAGACCCATTTCTGCAATTTTCAGAGTCTGGAGTCACAGTTCGGACCGTGCCTTCCTTTATGCCTAAGGTGGTTTCAGCCTTTCACTTAAACCAGCCTATTTTCTTGCCCTCTTTTTCAGAGGAAGAGTTTCCAGAATCTTTTGGGCAGCTGCATCTTTTGGATGTGCGCAGGACTCTGCTGCAGTATCTGCGAGTTACTAACTCTTTCAGGACTTCTGATCATCTGTTTGTTTTGCTATCCGGTTCTCGCAGAGGGTCTCCAGCGTCTAAAGCCACTATTGCCCGCTGGCTCAAAGAAACTATCTTTTCAGCTTATCTGCTGGCCGGCAGGGTTCCGCCTGTAGCCTTTAAGGCGCATTCTACTAGAGCGATTTCTTCCTCTTGGGCTGAAACTGGAGCACTCTCTCTTCAAGAGATATGCAGTGCAGCAACATGGGCTTCTAAGCTCTCCTTCACCCGACATTACAGGCTGGATGTGGCTGCCAGGAGGGATGCGCGTTTTGGTGCACAAGTGCTAGCGCGTGGTGTGGCTTGTTCCCACCCTATATAGGGATTGCTTTGTTACATCCCATACGTAATGGCTTCATCTGCTTGATGACAAGGAAGGGAAAATTAGGTTCTTACCTTGGTAATTTTCTTTCCTTTAGTCATAGCAGATGAAGCCATGAGCCCTCCCTGTATGATTGTCTGTATGCTGTGAATCTGTTTTCAGGTTCTGTTCTAATTCCTGAAGTTCCTTCCTTGGGAGAAAGTTGGAAAACAATCTTCAGGATTCATGTTCAGTTTAAATTTAGGAGGATGTGTTCATTCCCTCCAGGAGGCGCGTGTGTTCCCCTCCAGTTCTATAAATAGGAGGATGAGTTCATTCCCTCCAGTGTGTTGGGAGGATGTGTGATTCCCTCCAAGAGGCGCGTGTGTTCCCCTCCACTTATACAATAAGGAGGATGCGTTTATTCCCTCCAGGAGGATGTGCATTCCCTCCTTTATGAGTTTCATGCCCTTGTGATGGGCCATCGTTCGCTGTGAGGAAAGCTCTTGTGATTCCCATTGCGGTTTGCCATACTGCTTTGGAAGCTTGAAATACTGAAGAGGCAGTGGAGCTAGGTGGCCAAGAGGGCACTGTGAAAGTTTGAGTGCTCTCTATCTCCCCTGCTGGTTGATGGACATAACCCATATGTAATGGCTTCATCTGCTATGACTAAAGGAAAGAAAATTACCAAGGTAAGAACCTAATTTTCCCATTTATTTGTAACATTTGTATCCCGCATTTTCCCACCCATTAGCAGGCTCAATGTGGTTTACAAAATACCGTAAAGGCGAACGCCAAGTCCGGTAGGGGTAAACAAATATAGATTGAAATAGGGGTCAGGTAAGGTTAGGGTATAAGGTACAATAAGGGTCAACAATAATAAGGAATATATAATGTACAATACGATCTAAGGTTATGTTGTGTTGCAGAGTTGAAGCATTTAAGTAGGGTCATTGGGATAGGCCTTGCAAAACAGGTAAGTCTTTAAGATGGTCGTAAATAGTTTTCACAGTCTTTGGTAGTGCATTCCACATTTGTGTGCCTAAATAGAAGAAATTGGATGCATAGGTTGATTTATATCTTAGTCCTATGCAGCTCGGATAATGGAGGTTCAAATGGCTACTGACTTTTACATGAGGAGAGTAAATAAAAGCAAGAAGAAAAGGAAACTGATATGGTTCTCCAAATAAGTGGCTGAGAAATTAAAGGCAAAAGACGTGGCGTTCATGAAATACAGGAAAACTCAAGAGGAACACAGGAAAGTATACCGGGAGAAGCTGAAAGAAGCCAAGAGGGAGATAAGTCTAGTGAAAGCAGAGGCGGAAAAACAACTGGCTAGGAATGCAAGGAAGTGAGACAAAAGGTTTTTCAGATATATTAGTGAAAGAAGGAAGGCTAGAAATGGAATTGTGAGACTGAAAGATGCTATGTGGAGAGTGATGATTAAAAAGCAAACGTGATAAACAAATACTTCTGTGTTCACGGAATAAAATCCTAGAGAAGGTCCACGATCGGCTGGTAAAGGTACATATAAGAATGGAGTGGATATCACACCATTCACAGAAGTATGTGTTTATGAACAACTTGAAAAATTGAAGGTGAACAAAGACAAGGGACCAGATGCAATCCATCCCAGGATGTTGAGAGAGCTTAGAGAGATTCTGGCGGGTCCTCTTAAAGATTTGTTTAATAAATCCTTGGAAACGGAAGAGGTTCCGCAGGATTGGAGAACAGCAGATGCGGTCCCTCTTCACAAAGGTGGTGACAGAGAAGAAGTGGGGAATTACAAGATCCGAGGCAACATGGGTTTTATCAAAAGTAATCGTTGCAAACCGAATTTGATTGAATTCTTTGATTGGGCGACCAGAAAACTGGATCTATGACGTGTGCTAGATGTAATCTACTTGGATTTCAGCAAAGCCTTTGACATGGTCCCTCATAGAAGGCTCTTAAATAAACTTGAAAGGCTGGAGTTAGGATTAGAAGCTGGTTGACAGACAGACACTAGAGGGTTGTGTCAATGGAATTCACTCGGATGATAGCAAGATTTGTAACGGAGTGCACACCCTGGAGGGAGTAGAAAATCTGAAAACGGATCTGGAAAAGTTAGAAGAATGGTATAACATTTGGCAATTAAAATTTAATGCAAAAAAAGTGCTAAGTGATACATTTAGGGAGTAGACAGGGCCGCCGAGAGGAGGGGCAAAATTCCCCAGGCCTCCAAGGGGGACCTGGCATAGGACCCCAGGTCTGTCTCTCTCCTGCTCCTATCAGGAACTGGTCCGGCACAGTGGAGCAGGTGAGAGATAGACTGCATCGCTGGTTCCCCCCTTGGAGGCTGGGGAGGAGCAGATGCACTAATGTAGGGGGCGGGATCCCCCCACATCAGTGCATCTCCTCCTCCCTAGCCTCCAAGCGGGGCCCGGCACCGGGATCTGATGGCAGTCCAAGAGTGAGTGAGGGTCTGCGTTCCAGTTTGGGCCTGGCAGCTGCATCCCAAGTGTGGGGGGGCGGGGCACAGCAGCTGCATTACAAGTGGGGGGGGGCAGTGGCTGCATCCCAAGTGGGGGGGGGGGGGGGGGGGCGGCGGCGGCCCTGCCCCGGGCCTGGCTCTGTTTCTCGGCAGCCCTGGGAGTAGAAATCCAAGGGACCTGTATGTCCTAGGAGATGAGATGCACAGCACAGAGAGGGACCTTGGTGTGATTGTATCTGAGGAACTTAAAGCAAAAAAAAACAGTGTGACAGTGTGACAAAGTAGTGGCCATAGCCAGAAGGATGATAGGTTGCATCAAGTGAGGAGTAACTAGCAGAAGAAAGGAGGTGTTGATGCCTCTGTACAAGTTGTTGGTGAGGCCACACCTGGAGTATTGTGTTTAGTTTTGGAGGCCGTATCTTGATAAGGATATAAAAAGACTAGTGGTCCAGAGGATAGCATCAAAAATGATATGGGGCCTGTGCCATATGAGAAGAGACTGGAAAGACCTGAATATTGTATAGCCTAGAGGAAAGAAGGGACAGGGGAGATATGATACAAATGTTTAAATACTTGTAAGGTACTAATATAGAAACAAATCTCTTCCAGAGGAGGGGAAATGGTAAAACTAGAGGATATGAGCTGAGGTTGTGGGGTAGTAGACTTAGGAGTAATATCAGGAAATTCTTTTTCACGGAGAGGGTGGTCGATGCCTGGAATGCCCTCCCAAGGGAGGTGGTAGAGACAAATACAGTGATAGAATTCAAAAAGGCTTGGGATTAACACAGAGGAACCCTATGTAGAAAACAAAAATAAATATATATAAAAAAACTTAAATGGCTGCAGGGGGTGGATGTATGAGTGACACATGGACGGCTACTCTGGCTGTGAAGAACTAAGGCTGGTGCCAGGCAGACTTTGTAGGTCTGTGTCTGTATATGACAATCCAGTTTAGGATAGGCTGGAAAGAGCTTCAATGACAACTTCAGTAGCTGGAACCGAGGACAGTGCTGGGCAGTCTTTTACGGTCTGGGTCCTGCAAATGACAAGACAGATTTGGGTAGACTGGAGTGAGCTTTGACAGCAACTCCAGTAGGTGGAACATAAGGACAGAGCCAGGTGGACTTCTATGGTCAATGTCCCAGAAACACCAAAGAAAGACTTGTGATAAAGTATATAATATCACATTAATTGTTGATTTAATCATGAATTGATAATGAGTGTGACTGTTGGGCAGACTGGATGGACTATTCAGGTCTTTATCTGCTGTCATTTACTATATTAGTATTTTACAGAGGGATCCAACTTTGACTAATTGGAGGAGACACAAAAACAAACCATAAACAGCTGTTACCACTGCTGAAATGTGGTGACAGCTGTTTATGGTTGGGAAAGCCAGCTACTCCTCTGTCCCTGCCAAATTCAGTAGAACTGTAAGAGATCCCATTGAAGAGAAAGTGAAAGGAATGGAATCCATTGGTAAGGCTAGTACTATGGCAGGAGTGAGAGGTGATGACTCCCCATTTATACAGTCTGACTTAGTGGAACTTCTTAAAGAAATCAAATAGATTTGAATGGATCTCTCTAAAGTTGTGGGTGAGCTCAAATCAGAGATGAAGGCAGTGGATTTAAGGATTACTCTGAATTAAGTCTGCTCAGATTGAATCTACTGCTCTATTCTACAAGAAATTTAAATCTATAGAGACTCTTGCAAAAGAAACCAGAGAACATCAGGGTAACTTGGAGAATAGGCAGAGGAGATACTATTTGCATATTTTTGGGATCCCTGAGCCACAGGACTCAATGGAGGATGTCTTATCGATTGTGCAAGAGATTTATGCCTTCTCTATGCCAGGGACCCCACAACCAGTCTGCCTAAAGATAGCCCATATAAGTTTGGATAGAAGAGTAGGTAAAAACAGCAACCTTTGGCTGATTGCCTGCTTACATCACAGACAAACGGGAGCTAATGAACAACAATAGAGGTTGGCATACTAGGAAAGTGATACACAGATACACACTGAAAAAGAGACACATTCAACCCCTAACACAATAGCTGCAAGATAGGAACACCTGATATCACATTTGTGCTGTTGTTTGACTGTAATAGCACCAAAAAAGTCAAGGAGCTAGAGGAGTGGTTGGATTTGTTGGAAGAGCTTAACATCCAAAGTGAGTTGAAGCAGTGATGGGACTCTCCAAGAATGGAATGTAAGATATCCACCCCTAAGTGTCACAAAATGGCAAGTGGACAGAGATCACAGCAGGTAAGGAGATGGAGGATAAATTAATTGACCCATCCAACCCAGTGTGATTCCTGTTACAGACTCCATGGTGTAGATTTCTTCATATCACATGAAGGATTGTAGAATCTGATGTGCTCTCTTGAATGTTCTCACTTGAGGACACTATCTGGGAGGGATGAGGAGGAACTTTATGGAGGAGTGAATGAGAGAGATAAATGGGTAGGCTGAGAGGTGTGGTCAAATCTGACTAATATTATATTAGTATGTTCTGGTTGTGTGTTAAGGGGGGTGTCCCTAAATTCATATAATGTTGAAATAGTAGGGAGAGGTTAAAGACATAGGTAGGAGGTCTGGGTAGAATTATGCCTTACGATGAGCATATGAAGATGAGGAGTTTTATAGCAGATGGTAAGGTTGGTAACCTAGAATAACTCACAATCAGGATTCCGATCCCACCATAGTACCGAAACTGTCCTGGTCACCCTCCTGGCCAAATTCAAACAGGAGATAGCCATAGGTAACAGCATACTCCTCCAGTTCGACATGTCGAGCGCATTCGACATGGTAAACCACAACATACTACTAAGACTACTTGGTCACTTCGGGATTGAAGGAAATGTACTTAACTGGATCAAAGGCTTTCTAACCACCAGAACTTATCAAGTAAAATCAAACTCAAACATATCACCACCGTTGGAAAGCTGTCTGCGGAGCACCTCAAGGATCACCATTATCACCAATACTCTTCAACATGATGATGATTCCACTGGCACAGTCCTTATCCAATCAAGGCCTTAACCTGTTCATTTACACAGACGATGTTACAATATACATCCCGTTCAGACATGACTTGACAGAAATAACCAATAAAATCAATGATGGCCTGAACATTATGGACTCCTGGGCAAACTAATTCCAACTGAAACTGAACACTGAAAAAACACACTGCCTCATCCTATCCTCCCAACACAACAAGTACAAACCCACAACCATAAACACCCCAGGACACACCCTCCCTACCTCAGACAGCTTGAAAATACTCGGCGTCACACTCGACCGCAACCTTACTCTTGAGAGCCAGGTAAACTATGTAATAAAGAAAATGTTCTGTTCAATGTGGAAGCTCAACCAAAACCTTTCTTCCCAAGAGAAACCTTTCGAAACCTAATACAATCAATGGTCCTAAGTCATGCAGACTATTGCAACGGAATCTACATGGGATGCAAAGAACAACTCACAAAAAAAACTCCAGACCGCCCAAAATACAGCAGCCAGATTGATATTCAGCAAAACAAGATTCGAAAGTGCAAAACCACTTCGAGAAAAGCTGCACTGGCTCCCAATCAAAGAACGGATCATCTTCAAAATCTGCACTTTAGTCCATAAAATTATATACGGCGTAGTCCCAGGATACATGATAGACCTTATAGATCTACCAATAAGAAACAGAGCCAGATCGTCAAGATCATACCTAAACCTACACTACCCAAATTGCAAAGGACTAAAATACAAAACAACTCACGCATCCGGCTTCTCCTACATAAGCGCACAACTATGGAATGGCCTCCCAAAAGTGGGGAAAACAATCCATGGCCACCTAAACTTCAGGAAATCACTAAAAACCAACCTCTTCCAAAAGGCCTATCCCAATGACCCCACGTAAATCTCTTCACCCAGGAACATAACATGACTAATGATCGTACCGGACATCATGCAATTTTCATCCCTTCCGATCCTCCACATATACCTCATTCGATCTCTATACAACCAGTATTTTTTATCAACCGACTGGGCAAACGCCTTTGATGGTATTATGTAAGCCACATTGAGCCTGCAAATAGGTGGGAAAATGTGGGGTACAAATGCAATAAACAAATAAATAAATATAATGTTGAAATAGTAGGGAGAGGTTAAAGAAATAGGTAGGAGATCTGGGTAGAATTATGCCTTATGATGAGCATATGAAGATGAGGAGTTTTATAGCAGATGTAAGGTTGGTAACCTAGAATATTTGGGGGCCTAACGGGCCTGTGAAGATGAAGAGAATACTATCACAACTGAAAAGTTAAGGAGGAATGTTGGGTATTTGCAAGAGACCCATTTAAATCAACAGGAACACTTAAAACTATTTTCTACTGATAAATCACATAAGAGAGGGTAGCTATTTTAATTTGCACACTTTCCTATTAAAGCAACACACTCCCTCAGGCCACTTTATAATTTTATATTTCCACATTTTTATTGATGACAGAGCAAAGGAAACATCACCAACATTATAAACATCTCCATAAGGCCAAGAATAAGTATCCCACAAGAACAACAGCTGATAAAAAGCATCATCAACTTTTAACAGTTTTCCTCCCCACTCCCTCTCCCCTACCTCTGCCAAAAATCCACTCCCGCTTTCTAGTGAGATGAGCAGAGTTGAACTTGTAAAATAACAAACTACCCCACTCCATAAAGTTACAAATACAATTTAATAAAGAAATCCTCCCTCACCTGAACAACTGGTGGCACCAACCGCCTGGTTTCTTAAGGCGGACGGAGACCAAAGATCCTACACTGAACTAACCCCCCCCCCCCCCCATTACCCCAGAACACAACCCTCTGACCTGGAATTAACGGTGCTACAAAAGACTAAACAAAAGACCCCAGCCCCTAGGCGACAATATATCAAGATAAGCCTCCCACACTTTGAGAAAGTGAGTCTTCCTCTTGAAAAAATTCCCGCTTCCCAAGAGGCAAGCAGATGGACCTGATTCTGCCAATGCCAGAAGGTCGGAGGTAGAGGAGAAAACCCAAAATTGCGATATACATTTCTGACCTACCAAGGTAAGCTTTCAGAACAACAACCTTTGAGGTTCCTTGGAAAATGCCCACCTGATCCAATACCAGCAATTCCACTGAGCCTTGGATAGAACCAGTGGCGTACCAAGGGCAGGGCAGTGGGGGCGGTTCACCCTGGGTGCACGCCGCTGGAGGGGTGCAGAAAGCAGCCATGCGGCTGTCGAATCCGCTGGTTCCCTGCTCCCTCTGCCGTGGAACAGGTTACTTCCTGTTCCGGGAAGGGGGGGAGAAATGCCGCTGCACCCGGTGGGGGAGGGGGGTGTGCAGTGTCGATCCGCCCCGGGTGGCAGCCGGCCAAGGATCGCCACTGGATAGAACAACTAAAAAAAAAACAGCTGCCCTGTTGTGGTAGGTTATTTATATGTTTCCAGACATGGTGAGAGTTACACACTTGAAAATGAAAGTTTTTTTGCAGTTGAAAACTAAGGTCATGGCTATTGGAGATACTTTCTTTCTCAAGTTCCTGAGTAAATGTTTGATTACATATCAGAATCATCATTCTGTACTTCAGTAAATGTTTTGCTACTTTTACTTGTAAAGAAGTACAGGATAACATTTGTTACTTTTACTGAAGTAATAATTTTGCCAATTTTAACCACTTTTACTCAGTTACATCTGATGCTTGCAGTTAAAAGTAACAAATAAAAGCAGAAGGGAGATAGATGTAAATGATTCCTCGGTAAACCAAATGAAACAGCAAAACTCAGAACAGAGTTTGCTATTGCAAATATTGTCACACAAGCAGTGGATCATCTCATCTTAAATTTTGCTGTTCAGTGAATATAAACTATAAGAATAGTGGAGATGTCCGTGCTTGTCTCCAGTCAAACAGAACATTGATGAGTTGGGTTTTAAGTGGTGGTGAAGCTGAAACTGGTAGCAATTCTAGGTGAATAGACATATGTCTCTACCACAACAGACTGCTCGTCATCCCATGGGAAATATTACATTGGGGTAACTGTCCACTGGATGATAACATACATAACATAGTAACATAGTAGATGACGGCAGAAAAAGACCTGCACGGTCCATCCAGTCTGCCCAACAAGATAACTCATATTTGCTGCTTTTTGTGTATACCCTACTTTGATTTGTACCTGTGCTCTTCAGGGCACAGACCGTATAAGTCTGCCCAGCCCTATCCTCACCTCCCAACCACCAGCCCTGCCTCCCAACCACCGGCTCTGGCACAGACCGTATAAGTCTGCCCAGCACTATCCTCACCTCCCAACCACCAGTCCCGCTTCCCACCACCGGCTTTGGCACAGACCGTATAAGTCTGCCCAGCACTATCCCCGCCTCCCAACCACCAGCCCCGCCTCCCAATCTTGACTAAGCTCCTGAGGATCCATTCCTTCGGCACAGGATTCCTTTATGCTTATCCCACGCATGTTTGAACTCCATTACCGTTTTCATTTCCACCACCTCCCGCGGGAGGGCATTCCAAGCATCCACTACTCTCTCTGTGAAAAAATACTTCCTGACATTTTTCTTGAGTCTGCCCCCCTTCAATCTCATTTCATGTCCTCTCGTTCTACCATCTTCCCATCTCCGGAAAAGGTTCGTTTGCGGATTAATACCTTTCAAATATTTGAACGTCTGTATCATATCACCCCTGTTTCTCCTTTCCTCCACAGTATACATGTTTAGTTCAGCAAGTCTCTCCTCATACATCTTGTAACGCAAATCCCATACCATTCTCGTAGCTTTTCTTTGCACCGCTTCAATTCTTTTTACATCTTTAACAAGATACGGCCTCCAAAACTGAACACAATACTCCAGGTGGGGCCTCACCAACGACTTATACAGGGGATTCAACACCCCCTTTCTTCTGCTGGTCACACCTCTCTCTATACAGCCTAACAACCTTCTAGCTACGGCCACCGCCTTGTCACACTGTTTCGTCGCCTTCAAATCCTCAGATACTATCACCCCAAGATCCCTCTCTCCGCCCGTACCTATCAGACTCTCCCCGCCTAACACATACGTCTCCAGTGGATTTCTATTCCCTAAGTGCATCACTTTGCATTTCTTCGCATTGAATTTTAATTGCCAAACCTTAGACCATTCTTCTAGCTTCCTCAGATCCTTTTTCATGTTTTCCACTCCCTCCCGGGTGTCTGTAGGGAGGAAGTCTGCTTGCCTGGCCTTAAGACTGAAAGGTTCCCACACATTTGATGTTCTTTCATCAATTGTCCAAGATATTCAGAGTTTGTCATCAGATGAAAAACTGTTAGAACAACAGACAATGATTCCAACTTTGTGAAAGCCTTATTTGTAATTGGACAGAATGACAATGATAATAAAGAGAAAGATGAAATGCAAGTGATGAGTTAAACAGCACTACTTCTAATGCAGATGATGACAATAATGGCGACTTCCATATAGCAAAGAGTAGTTTATCAAGTGTTTTAGAGATTCCCTTGATCATAACCTGAAGACCCAGTCAGAAGACATCAGTAATTTTGCAACCTGGACTGATCTGAAGGAACTTTTTAATCAGATTGAACAATCCACGTTCTGCTACTGCAGTTGCTGAACCTTTTTAGCTGTGCTGGATTAATGACTCACAAGCACACTCACATAAGTGACAGTCATTTTAAATCGTTTAGTTTTACTAGAAGCAAAGTGGATTGAATTGTAGAGCAATAAAGTTGTGATAAAAACATTAACAATAGTTGCCTTCATTGTAGTTGCAGTACATAAGTATTGCCATACTGAGACAGACCAAAGGCCCATCAAGCCCAGCATCCTGTTTCCAACAATGGCCAATCCAGGTCACAAATACCTGGCAAGATCCCAAAAAGTACAAAACATTTTAAGCTGCTTATCCCAGAAATAAGCAGTGGAGTTTCCCCAAGTCCATTTTAATAATGGTCTATGGACTTTTCCTTTAGGAAGCCGTCCAAACCTTTTTTAAACTCCATTAAGCTAACCGCCTTTACTACATTCTCTGGCAACGAATTCCAGAGTTTAATTACAAATTGCGTGAAGAAAGATTTTCTCCAATTTGTTTTAAGTTTACTACTTTGTAGCTTCATCGAATGCCCCCTAGTCCTAGTATTTTTGGAAAGTGTAAATAGACGCTTCACGTCTACCCTTTCCACTCCACTAATTATTTTCTAGACCTCTATCATATCTCCCCTCAGTCGTCTTTTCTCCAAGCTGAAGAACCCTAGCCGCTTTAGCCTTTGCTCATAGGGAAGTCGTCCCATCCCCTTTATCATTTTGTCTCCCTTCTCTGCACCTTTTCTAATTCCACTATATCTTTTTTGAGATGCGGTGACCAGAGGTGTGGTCGCAAAATGGACCGATACAAAGGCATTATAACCAGTGGCGTAGCTAGGTGGGGCGCAGGGGCTGTTCTGAAAAAATGGCGCCTATGCACCAATAAATATTTTTTTTCCTGCTGCTTCCCTCCCAATTCTTAATCTTTTCTAGTCTCTTCTGCCTGCGTGGTCACTGTTTACTTCCCTGAAGCCTTCTCCCTCCTGCGCAGCGCCGGCGAATGCGATTCACAGTCAGCCTTCAGTGCCAGCATCGGGGCTTCTCCTCAGGCGCGTCCCATCTCTGCGGAAAACAGGAAGTTGTAATAGAGTAGGCGGGACGTGCCTGAGGAGAAGCCCCGACGCTGGCACTGAAGGCTGACTGTGAATCGCATTCGCCGGCGCTGCGCAGGAGGGAGAAGGCTTCAGCGAAGTAAACAGTGACCACGCGGGCAGAAGAGGTGAAAGATGCAACGCTCGGGGGGAGGGGGGCCGGAGAAGGAAGAAAGCTGCCCGTGGGGGGGGGGGGGGGGGGGCTGGACTGGAGTCCCGCGTATGCTTTCAGTTTGTTTTTACTGCTAATACCGTGCTGCTCTTCCGACGAACTTGAAAGATGTTGAAGAAGATGATCAGGAGAGAAAGGGGAAGAGACAAAAGGGGATGACACTGAATGTTGGGATGAAGAGACAGACAAAAGGGATTCAGAAATGTAATGCTTGATGAGAGAGTGATGGGGGGGGGGGGGGGGGACAGAGACTGCACCATGGTGGATGGGATAGCAGAGAAAGAGAGGGGAGAGTAAAGGTAGAGAGAGAGATGGGTGATACTTGATTTGGGGGGGGGGGGGGGCAGAGACTTCACCATGCTGGATGAGGTACCAGAGAGAGAGAGAAAGAAATACTGGATGAGAAGAAGAGAGATAATGATTTGGGGGGGGGGGGGGGGGAGACAGGATAATGATGGAAGTGGAGATGGGATGATGCTGGATGAGAAGGAAGATTAAGAGATGATGCTAGATGGGGGATGAGAAGGAGACAATGATGCTGAGTGCGGGGCAGAAAGAGAGACAGACAGGGTGATGATTATGGGGGAGGAGAGAGGGGGTGATTTTGGATAGGGAGGAAGAGGGTGAGATCAGGGCCGTGCCTAGGGTCTCTGGCGCCCCCCTGCAGACTATCAGTTGGCGCCCCCCCCCCCCCCCCCCCGTGAAAATGATCACGCCCCCCCCCCCCCCCATGAAAATGATCGCTCACCACTTGCCACACTGAAAGGAATTGTCAGCAATATTCTTAGAAACAAATTGCTATACATTGCAAATAAGATAGCAGATGTAAATTCTCAAAGTGGACATATTCCAAACGCTAAAATGAAAATAAAATAATTTTTTTCTACCTTTGTTGTCTGGTGACTTTCTTTTTTCAATCATGCTGGTCCAGTATCTGATTCTGCTGCTATATGTCCTCTTAACTCCATTTCCAGGGCTTCCTTTCCATTTATTTCTTTACTTTTCTCCTTTCTTCTTCACTTCTTGCTCTATATCCATTTCCAGCAATTTCTCCTCTCTCCCTGGGTCCTGCCCTCCCATCCATGTCCATTCTTGTCCCTCTCTGCCCTTCCCTCCTCCATCCATAGCCAGCAATCCTCCTCTCTCCCCTCCCCTCCATTTCCAGCAATTTGTCCTCTCCCTGGGCCCCCATATCCATCCTTGTCCCTCTCTGCCCTTCCCTCCTCCATCCATAGCCAGCAATCCTTGCCTCCTCTATCCCCTCCCCTCCATTTCCAGCAATTTGTCCTCTCCTTGGGCCCTGCCCTCCCATCCATGCCTCTCTGCCCTTCCCTCCGCACCCTGGGGCCTTTAAATCTTTTACTTCCGGTCGCAGCAGCGTCAGTGAAAGCGGCGCGCTGCCGACGTCTCCCTTCCCTTTGCGCTCTTGGTTCCCTCAGTGTCCGCCTTCTTCTGACGTCAGAAGAAGGCAGGACACTGATGGAACCAACGAGTGCAAGGCAAGGGAGACGTCGGCAGCAGTGCGTAGCTAGGGTAGTTGACACCCGGGGCCGGTCATTGTTTAACACCCCCCCCCCCCCCAAATCCAGTACTAGGCATGCCGAGAATACAAAACACTCACGACCTATAGAGCAATTTTACCATACCATAAGCAGTCGTTTCTACGAGTCACACAAGGGAAAGGAAAGCATCTTAAACACTAGTGAGCACTAGAACATCAATTCACCTATTGTAAAACGAAAACAGACAGATTAGTACAGATCGTCGATCCTGCACAGTCAATGCCAACCGAAAGCCATGTCTTTTTCACAAATAGATACACCCTAATCCACTATAGAATAAGTAATCATAAACTTTCTATTTAGACAAAAATTAAACTGAACCCCCGATGCCAGACTCTGTATACAATGCAACACCACAGAAACAGAAACTGTCCCCTAGTACTGTGCAAAATATAAAGACAGCAGATGTAAATTTGAAAAAACTAACAAATACCAATCACCACTTTACAAATTAACAAATAGAAATAAAACAAATACAGAAAATAAAATAATACCATTTTATTGGACTAATACATTTAGCTTCCAGAGGCCAAAATCTCCTTCCTCAGGTCAATACAGTATAGTGCTGTTACAGTATCCTATCCTGATCTGAGGAAGGGGGTTTTGTTCTCTGAAAGTTAAGTCAAAATGTATTAAAATTAGTCCAATAAAAAGATTACCTTATTTACATGTTCTATTTATAAACATTTATTAACACAGCTAAAATACTATATCCTAAAGCAAATAATAAAAATATATATTTACAGTTTGTTGTCTTTGGTTTCTGCTTTCCTCATCTTCTTTTCACCGTCTTCCTTCCATCCAGCATCTGTCTTCGCTCTCTCTCTGCTCTCCAGTGTCTGCCCTCTCTAATGTCCCTTCCATCCACATCTGCCCTCTATTTCTGCTCCTTCCATCCACCATCTGCCCCAGTCTGCCATCTCTCTCTCCCCCTTCCATCCACCATCTGCCCTCTCTCTCTCCTTTCCCTCTAGCATTTGCCCTCTATCTCTGCCCCCTTCCATCCACTTTCTGCTCTTTCACTCCCTTCTATCCACTGTCTGCCCTTTCTCTCTGCTCCTTCGATTCACCATTTGCCCTCTCTCTTTCCTCCTCCCATCCATTCAGGGTCTGCCCTCCCTCTCACTCCCCATTCCATCCAGGATCTATCCCCCCTCTCTCACTGCCCCCTCTTTTCGGCTCCCAGTTCCCACCTGCGGCTGCCCCTAGTTCCAGATCCATTGATTCTCCCATCCACCCCTGCCCCAGGCATGACCCCATTCTCCCTCCTGCTCACTTTTCAGACCCCAGTTCCAGCTCCATGCCCCTTCTCCCATCTGTCTCCCACCCAGTCCCTTCTGCCCATCCGAGTCCCCCTCACCCCATCTGTCTCCCACCCAGTCCCTTCTGCTATCCAAGTGCCCCCACCCTCACCCTCACCCCATCATCTGTCTCCCACCCAGTCCCTTCTGCCCATCCGAGTCCCCCTCACCCCATCTGTCTCCCACCCAGTCCCTTCTGCTATCCAAGTGCCCCGCACCCTCACCCCATCATCTGTCTCCCACCCAGTCCCTTCTGCCCATCCGAGTCCCCCTCACCCCATCTGTCTCCCACCTAGTCCCTTCTGCTATCCAAGTGCCCCCCACCCTCACCCCATCTGTCTCCCACCCAGTCCCTTCTGCCCATCCGAGTCCCCCTCACCCCATCTGGCTCCCACCCAGTCCCTTCTGCCCATCCGAGTCCCCCTCACCCAGTCCCTTCTGCCCATCCGAGTCCCCCTCACCCCATCTGTCTCCCACCCAGTCCCTTCTGCTATCGGAGTCCTCCCCCACCTTCACGGTCACCCCATCTGTCCCCCACCCTCACCCTGCCTCGTCTTCTCCCTGCCACCCGTTTTTAAAAAGAAATTGCCGACGCGATAGCGAGCGCAGCACCTCGTGTGGAAGTAAAGGAAGCGGATCCGATCATCTCATTGGGCCTTCCCTCACTGTCCCGCCCTAGAGGAAATAGGAAGTTGCGTCAGAGGAGGGCGGGACAGTGAGGGAAGGCCCAATGAGATGATCGGATCCGCTTCCTTTACTTCCACACGAGGTGCTGCGCTCGCTATCGCGTCGGCAAATAAATTTAAAGGGCTGGTGCGGGGGGGGGTGTGCCAGGATGAAGACAGCGGGAGCGGCGGCACCCCCATTTCTGGTGACACCCGGGGCGACCAAAAGATTTAAAGGCCTCGGCGGGGCGAGGGTAAGCTCCGCGGCGGCGCCCTCCAGAGGTGGGCGCCCCCCTGCGGCGCTTACCTCGCTTACCGCATCGGCACGGCCCTGGGTGAGATGGATGGGGGAAGAGAGACAGGGAGATGGTGGATGGGATCAGAGATAGATGGGGTGAAGCTGAATTGGATGGAAGAGAGAGAGGGCAATGATGGATGGGGGAAGAGAGAAAAAGACACTAATGCTGAATGGGGGAGCAGAGAGATATGGGACAATTCTGGATAACAGGGAAGAGAGAAAGATGGAGCAATGCTGAATATGGGGAAGTGACAATGAAAGAGATGGGATGATGCTGGTTGGCAGGGGGCGAAAGAAAGAGAGTGGAGATGCATTTAGGTGGGGAAGAGAAAGAGATACTAAGAGGAGATGCTGCATAGTGGAGGAGGGAGAAGGGGAAAATAAGAAACAGAGGAGATGTTATATGACAGGAGGAAAGAGTTAACGAAAGACTGGGGAATAAGAGAAAGGGGAATAGATGGGTTTGAGTGAGGGAAACATGGAAAAATGTAGGTAGATTCAGTGAAAAAAGGGAGCTTAAAGACTGGATAGTAAGAATTAATAAAATCTAAATGGATAGAAATGCAGAAAAAATAGATGAAAGCTCAAAGATGAGTGTCAAGACATAAATGTAGTGGAGGAAGTATAGAAGAAAGGAGAGAGAAAAAAAGGAGAAATGGACAGAAAACCCTGGCAAGAGAGTTAAGAGAAGACTGAAGAAGCAGAAACCAGAGAAACTAAATGACCAGACAAAGGTAGAAAAAGAATTTTATTTGTAATTCTGATTAAATTAGTGTGGTAGCCACGGTAGGGCTTCTTTTACAAAACTGTGCAAGCGATTCATGCATGGCAATTGAGAGGAAATCCATTGGAATTGAATGGGCTTCCTCTCATTTGCTACACCAGGAATCGCTAGTGCGTTTTAGTAAAAGAGGCCCTTAACTCTAAAAGTTAATAAAAATAAAAAATTTAAAAAAATGGAAAATTAGGTGATATTTTTTATTGGACCAACTTAATATATTTTTTGACCAGCTTTCAGAGGTGAAAACCACCTTCCTCAGGTCAGGACAGTATACCATAAAAGCATTATACCACCCTGGCCTGAGGAAAGAAGTTTTGGTCTTTGAAAGCTAATAAAAAAAACATGTTAAGTTAGTGCAATGAAAATATATCACCTTATGTTTTGGTTTTTTTATTTATTTGTATTTGTTAATTTCTAATGTAGTGATTGGAATATATTAGTTTTTGAAATTTGCAGCTGCAATCTTTGTTTTGCACACATCACTGTTTCTTTATTTCTGGTGTTGCAATGTATTCAATGTCTGGCATCTTGGAGGTTCAGATTAATATGTGTCTATATATTTATATTTTTAGGTTATGGTTACTTATTCTGTATATGATTAGGGTCTGTATGTTCTGTGTGTGTGAAGGAGGCTAGGTATTCGGTTAAGCATTGAATGTCTGTGTACGATCAGTCTGTATTAATCTGGCTTGTTAATCTTTTTCAATAGGTATATTGATGTTCTAGTACCCACTACAATATTTATGTTGCTGATTTTTCCTAGGTAGACCCTTGTTGTGAGATTCCTAGATGTTAGTGCTATTATAGTAGAGTTGCTCTACTGTTCCCGAATGACTTTTGTAGGTTTTTATATTACTTCACAATATGCCTGGTATTGGATGTTGCGTTTGTATTTAGCTCATACCTCTCATAGTAGTAGCCAACAGGAAGATGCTGGACTGGGAGCTAGGACTGACTAGGAGTCCAGTGTTAAAGTACCTGCATATATTTGCAGAATACTGCAAATACTGTTCTGTTTAATAATTTGCATTATTGTCATACATTATTTGAATTTTTGGCACATAATTCTCTGGAGTGTATTCAGTGTGCATAATACATACCATCAGTAATAGGGATACTAGGGGGAAATAGCTGGTGCATATGCACCAGAGACACAGCGAAGGGGTCCTTCACTGCTGTGTTCAAAAGTACCCCTACTATCCCTTTACTGCTTATGTGGGTATTGTCCCCACACTAAGGATTTTAACTAACCACACCCTAGCCTCCCAAAACAGCTGAGTCACTGACTGCATATGCCTAAGAGGATTTTAACCCTCCCCTCTCTCCCAGTCCTTCATCCTTGCACTGGCGCCTATTTTAGAAAAGTCTGCTCTCCCTGACGTCAAAACCTGGCTACGCCTCTGATTATAACGTCCTCATTTTTGTTTTTCATTCCTTTCCTAATAATACCTAACATTCTATTTGCTTTCTTAGCCGCTGCAGCACACTGAGCAGACGGTTTAAAAGTATCATCAACTACGACACCTAGATCCCTTTCTTGGTCGGTGACTCCTAATGTAGAACCTTGCATTACGTAGCTAAAGTTCAGGTTCCTCTTTCCCACATGCATCACTTTGCACTTGCTCACATTAAACATCATCTGCCATGTAGACGCCCAGTCTCCCAATACTTTTTACTCAAAAAGTATTATATTACGTAATAACTGTTTTACTTAAGTAATTTTTTTGAGTTCTTCAGTGTACTTTTTACTTAAGTATTAAAATATACATTTATTTTTACT
The DNA here is from genome assembly GCF_901765095.1 of Microcaecilia unicolor. Taxonomy (NCBI): domain Eukaryota; kingdom Metazoa; phylum Chordata; class Amphibia; order Gymnophiona; family Siphonopidae; genus Microcaecilia; species Microcaecilia unicolor. The sequence goes on from NC_044037.1 coordinate 220,249,213, forward strand.
TACTTTGAACAACACTGCTAATTCACCTGCAGTTGAGCTGGGGAATGGTTTAATGGTACGGAATAGAGATCCGGGGTGTTGGGAGTTTACTACAACCTTTTTTTTAGTACTGCTTAATTTTGGGAGCACCCGCAATAACCATGCTGCACTCCAGTTGTTTTATTGAATGCAATAGAACTTTATTGGAATTTCTGAAGCTGGCAGGTGAACACTTCAGAACTTTAATATGATGAACTTATCCACTCTTCAAAAGTTTAAATTCTGTACATGTTTACACAGACCTTTGTCCTTTACCCATCCTGTTGTGTCAGCAATGGTTGATTCTCCTACATCCGATATCAATTAATTTCTTTCAAGCACAGACCCTTTAGGCTGCCCTTCTTTCAACAATGCACCTTGCAGGGGTATGCTCTGGCCTTGGACTGGCTTCCCATGCTCTGGTCCTGCTTCCAGACTGGATTCCCCTAATCCACCTAAAGCTGTCTCCTTTCTAGTTGCCACTTATAGGGGAAGCAACTATGCCTTTATTCAGCCTTCACTCCAGGACCCCTCAATACTTCTCTCAGAGTCCTCCTCTAACAGGTAAAGGCACTCAAAAACCTTGTGATGTGTACCTCCTTGCAATCCCTTTTACTATTCTTCAGCTCCACACCTAATATCAATCTCTACAGGGAAAGCACTTTATTTCTGCAACTTTCTCTGCCAACCCCTCCTCTGGGTAGGCCTACAAGGCCATACTCCAGCCCTCTGGCAAGGGACCTCTTTTCCTCCCCCTCCCTGGCCTCTAGTAATAACCAGAGTTTTATCATTTTATTTTAGGCATTTATACGGACTAACAACAGCAATCATACCACCCTAATTATAAGAACAGCGCTGAAATGAAGCTAAAGGCCAAAATGGGAAAAGTAAAAAAAAAAAAAAAAAAAACTGGTTCCATCTGGATTTATCAAACCCCAGCGTATGAGGGTGGGGGTGCACTAGATTAAGTGGTTGAAGGTTATTATTTGTACATTTTGTTCTATAACTCACCTAATCACCATCCAAGCGTGCAAATAAGGTCTGAGGCTTATCTGCGAGAAACAGACCAAAAGCACAAAAGCGGAACAGAGAAATAAGCACCACCTCCCAAAGTCTAAATGGTAGTAGCGATGCTACGCTTGCTCCCGTCCTAGTTCTGCTCTGTTCGAGTTCCTTCCTCACGTGTTTGCTCTGCTGGGGCTCACGCCCCCACCATAGCCGACCGAACTCATTTGTCGTCATAGGAGGGGGCGGAGACAGAAAGCGCAGAGAAGTCAGTGATTGGTTGCTTTGACTCTGCTGGGCAGGGCTGGAGGAATGACCTTTAAGTAGGTTTTTTTTTTTTTTTGCACAGTTTCTCTCTAGTTTCCTATTTCCTTTTGTAGAGGACAGAATTGGGAATCGGGTTAAAGTGCGTTAGAAGCAGGAGGGTTATAGCTGGTGATTCCTCGCTCGGAGTATTAACAGGCGACTTGGACAAAACTGATCTGTAGCTATTGGGGCTTTGATTCTTGGATTTACGAGTTGCGTGGGGAAACGATCACAGCGGGATCCAACATGATGGAAATCGAGTTGCCTCCAGTACAGCAGACGCAACAGGTGATTGGAAGAGAGAAGTTAAGGGAATATTTATTGGGGGCAAGAGAGGTTGAAGGCCAGAAACGCAAACGCGTCCGTGATGGGCCTGAGAAACCACCACTGTCTTCTCCCTTTCCATTGAACCAGTGGCTGTCACTCATGTATCTTTGTAAACTTGTGAATTAGAGGAGGGGAAGCTGCTGATTCACAGAGAATGGGATGAAGGCAGAGTGCCGCATCTTCTTATCCTTCGTCGCCCTTTCCCGGGACCAGTTGGCGAGGAGTCGGACATCTAGTCCTACTCGCAGCTACGGCCCCGCCCCCTCTACTCTCCGTCCTTTTTCCTGTGCGACTGCTGGGGCTCCCTAAGGGGGGAAGGGACCTTACAGTGCCAGCAAGTAGACTGAAGATTCGTTCGGTTGTCGGTAGTACCTTTGGCAGGGCCTTGCCCCGTGGTGGCGTGCGAGCTGAAGCTTGCACAATCCTAGACCTGCCGGCTCTATCTGCCAGTACCTTACGTAAAATAAAGCGCTGGGAACGAAATAATCCATTTTACAGTAACTGCCAGGGTAATATTGGCAGGTTACTTTTTGCTTAAGATTAAGTTTACAGGGCAATTTTGTGTAAATTAAAAGTGAAAATATTACTCGCTTCCCAAGTTGTCACTGTTTCTCCTCCTCACGCCCCCTCCAAGAAACTTTTTTTTCCCCCAAGGACAAATCTGTTAGGAAATGGTTTTGAACTGTAGGAAGGAAAAATAAAGGTTTATCTTACAGTATCCGTTACAACAAGGTTTAAAATAAACTTGTGCATACATTGCCTAAATATTTGTTGGAGTGGAGAAACAGCAAAAGACATATAGAGGTATATAGAGAAAGGAGTAGTGTGAGCAGCAAGGCTCTTCCAAAAACACCAGGAAGACGAATATATGTAGAAGAAAACTTTATTCTTCTTTCTTCTACATATATTGTCTTCCTGGTGGTTTTGGAAGAGCCTTGCTGGTCACACTACAACTCTCTCTAAACATTTGTTGAAATTATTTACTTGGTAAGAGAACCTTTGGCAGTGGGTCCCCTACCAAGGTACAGTTGAAGGCCTCTCCCCTCATATTCATGCTTTTACTTTCCTTTTCCTACTTCTCTGTAGTCCAGCTTCTTCCCTTCCCTGTCTTCCCCCCACCCCCAGGTGTCCAGCATCTCACCTTCCCCAAGGTGTTCAGTGGCACTCTTACCAACCCTCACCAGGCATCCGATGTACTGCATAAAATTAACAGGGTACACTTTGTGGTAGTATAAAACATTCAAAGAAAGCTGTGATTCTATTGTGTTGGAGAAAAGCCCTCAGAAACCAAAGGCACCCATCTGAGCACAGCAAATTTGAACAGTTTAGGGCAAGCCGAACCATTAGGCAGACCAACTCTCTGCTTTCAGCTTAAGTACCCAGTGCAGGGGCTTGAGAATCACTGCTCAAAGCCTGTCAGATCCCACCTCCTCCAAAACATGGAGCAGGTGGAGAGGCTCAAGGCCCCATTCAGGGCATGATGGCTTGTCTAGGCAGACATCAGTGGTTGTGCTCAGACAGCTTCATATAATTTTAGGGTATCCTGTTATTTTTACAAAGTACATCCAGTACCTGGTGAGGCTAGTGAAAGGAAGACAATGACACCTTGGGAAAAGGAGGTGTGGAAGGTGAGATGCTGGACATATTGGGAGGTGGGGGTAGGATAGGGAAGGGCAAAGGCTGAACTACAGAGGAATAAGGAAAGGGAGTGTGCCTACTTATTTTTATGAAGTACATTGGGTAGGTAATAGAAATATGTGGAGGCCCTGAGATAGAGCTCATCTGCATTTGACTTCTGTGACCTTGAGCAGAAACCTTTCTATCTGAACTCCTGTTTGGTTGTATTGCTCCTGCTTTGGGCCTTATTCTTATGTCTCCATTTTTATTCTGTTTTTCTTTTTAATATATGTTTGCATCTCTGACTGAAATGTGTTTATGGCCTAATTGCTTGTTTCAGCATGTTCTTCCTTTCTCACATTTTTTGATTATATTATATAATTCAGTGCATTCATGTGATCAACATAGTTTGTACCCCATACAGTTCTATCCAGAGGAATTGAAGCGAGGTAGATCAAGAGGTGTTTTCAAATATTTAGAGTACTGGATATTTCTTCAGGAAGGAACTAATCCCCCTCCCCTATATATTAATAACCTTGAATGGCTTTTGTTTGTTCTACCTGGTAGTTTAAGCACACACAAGATTTGGAGGCGAGTCTTTTTGAATTGAAAGGAAGCTCTGGAATGAGGGGGCATAGGATGAAGGTGAATGTGGACAGACTCAGGAGTAACCTGAGGAAGTATTTCTTCACAGAAAAGGTGGTGAATTTGTGGAATGGCCACCTGGTGGAGGTTGTAGAGACAAACCACCCTGTTCACTAAGCTGCGCGACAATGCTGACACAGCATTAGCACCTGGCAGCTGCTAGCATGGCTTAGTAAATGGGGAGAAGACTGTAACTGAATTCAAGAAAAGTTGGGACAAGTATAGGATCTCTTAAGTGAGAGGAAGGGTTGGTATGGATAGACAGACTGGATAGGCCATATGGTCTTTTATCTGCTTTAATTTTTCTGTTTCCTATTTGTTTTTTTTGGGTTTTTTTTGGGGGGGGGGGGTCAAAGGCTTTGTTGTGCTGCCCATTTAAAAAAAAAAAAAAAAAGATTCCTGATCTTCCAGAAAGTGTTGTGCATTTGTAAGTTTGGTTTAAAATTTTGGAGAGCTACTCAACATCCAACTACTCTGATTACTTTTACCATATTTATGGTCTGCCTTCTTTGGGAAGGTGAAAGTTTTTTTGTTTATTGTTTGAAATGCTATAAAGTGAATTTGTTAATGCATAATACTGCATGCCTACTCACCACCCCGTGCTATAAAATAATTTCTATTTTTTAGTGCAGGGATCGAGATGCAGCAATACGATGGGATTCCTCAGTGCACCCTGTGACGGTGCTGTTTTGCCACATGCTACCTTCACTGTAGCCCTACCACCTTTTAGTAAAAGGGCACCATAGTTAGGCATCTTCATTACTTCTAGTCATTTTTCTGTGACATAATGTGAACAATTATAAGTAACCAGTAAAGAATTATGGATGTATACTGGAGTGTTTTTGCTTGGTGGGGATCCTCTTTCCACATAAAAGATAAATAGAAGAAATGCAAATAGTAATTACCTGTGTTATTATGTAGTTACAAAATTATAGGTTCTGCTTCTGGCAATATTGGACAGTGTACTTAAGGGTCTGATTTTAATAAGCTTTATTCCTCCCCCCCCCCCTAGCCTAATTTACTATGACTCCACCCCCCTGTAAAATTATTTATCAAGTTTTATATACTGTCTTACTGAGCAGCTCATTCACAGTGGTTTGCATAAGTTAATGAAATAAAACCAGACTGAAAATAAGAAACATGAATAAGTTAGCCTGAAAGCCCAAACTTTGTCACTAACCTAAGTACATTGTGAGGTGTACATACATAAGTAATGCCACACTGGGAAAAGACCAAGGGTCCATCGAGCCCAGCATCCTGTCCACGACAGCGGCCAATCCAGGCCAAGGGCACCTGGCAAGCTTCCCAAACGTACAAACATTCTATACATGTTATTCCTGGAATTATGGATTTTTCCCAAGTCCATTTAGTAGTGGTTTATGGACTTGTCCTTTAGGAAACCATCTAACCCCTTTTTGAAATCTGCCAATCTAACCGCCTTCACCATGTTCTCTGACAATGAATTCCAGAGTTTAATTATGCGTTGGGTGAAGACAAATTTCCTCCAATTTGTTTTAAATTTACTACACTGTAGTTTCATCGCATGCCCCCTAGTCCTAGTATTTTTGGAAAGCGTGAGCAGACGCTTCACATCCACCTGTTCTGCTCCACTCATTATTTTATATATCTCTATCGTCTCCCCTCAGCCGTCTCTTCTCCAAGCTGAAAAGCCCTAGCCTCCTTAGTCTTTCTTCATAGGGAAATCGTCCCATCCCCGCTATCATTTTAGTCGCCCTTGGCTGCACCTTTTCCAATTCTACTATATCTTTCTTGAGATGCGGCAACCAGAATTGATCACAATACTCAAGGTGCGGTCGCACCATGGAGCGATACAACGGCATTATAACATCCTCACACCTGTTTTCCATACCTTTCCTAATAATACCCAACATTCTGTTCACTTTCCTAGCCGCAGCAGCACACTGAGCAGAAGGTTTCAGTGTATTATCGACTACGACACCCAGATCCCTTTCTTGGTCCGTAACTCCTAACGTGGAATCTTGCATGACGTAGCTATAATTTGGTTTCTTTTTTCCCACATGCATCACCTTGCCCTTGCTCACATTAAACGTCATCTGCCATTTAGCCGCCCAGTCTCCCAGTCTCGTAAGGTCCTCTTTAACATTGCTTTTGACTCGTAACCACTTGTAACCACTCGCCTCCACCTACCCTCCTCTCTTCCTTCCCGTTCACATTAATTGATTTGATTTGCTTACTTTATTTATTTTTTTTGTCTATTAGATTGTAAGCTCTTTGAGCAGGGACTGTCTTTCTTCTATGTTTGTGCAGCGCTGCATACGCCTTGTAGCGCTATAGAAGTGCTAAATAGTAGTAGTAGTAGTCCTTCTGTAATTTTTCACAATCCTGTCGCGAGTTAACGACTTTGAATAACTTTGTCATCAGCAAATTTAATTACCTTGCTAGTTACTCCCATCTCTAAATCATATATAAATATATTAAAAAGCAGCGGTCCTAGCACAGACCCCTGAGGAACCTCACTAACTACCCTTCACCATTGTGAATACTGCCTATTTAACCCCACTCTCTGTTTCCTATCCTTCAACCAGTTTGTAATCCACAGTAGGACATTTCCTCCTATCCCATGACCCTCCAATTTCCTCTGTAGCCTTTCATGAGGTACCTTGTCAAACGCCTTTTGAAAATCCAGATACACAATATCAACCGGCTACCCTTTGTCCACATGTTTGTTTACTCCTTCAAAGAATTGAAGTAAATTGGTCAGGCAAGATTTCCCCACACACAAGCCGTGCTGATTTGGTCTCAGTAATCCATGTCCTTGGATGTGCTCTGTAATTTTATTTTTGATAATAGCCTCTACCATTTTCCCCGGCACCGACGTCAGACTCACCGGTCTATAATTTCCTGCATCTCCCATGGAACCTTTTTTAAAAATCGGTGTTACATTGGCCACCCTCCAATCTTCCAGTACCACACTCGATTTTAAGGATAAATTGCATATCACTAACAGTTGCTCCGCAAGCTAATTTTTCAGTTCTGTCAGTGTTTTCCAGGCCTATGGAAAATGTCTCTCAGTAGCTCAGTAGTTGTTTTTGGACTTCAGACAAGATAAATTAGTCTAAAAGTGCAAGATAAAAATGAAATAGAATTCCTCCCCATCTGTCTATAGGTTGTGAGTATCTGGTTGTGAATTTTTGTGCTGAAAGCTTTTTTTCTCACTTTTAGAATGCTTTGTGAATCAAATCGCTCTCCAGGCAAAGATGAAAGATAGAGGGATTTTTGCATTATTTATTTATTTTTAAATATAGTTTTAGGTTTTGAAATATCTGCTTTAGATTGTTAAATAGTCAAACTCATTGTGTAATAATGCAGCATTCCATATCATCAAGCTGATCAATCCATAGACTGGTGGGTTGTGTCCATCTACCAGCAGGTGGAGATAGAGAGCAAACTTTTGCCTCCCTATATGTGGTCATGTGCTGCCGGAAACTCCTCAGTATGTTCTCTATCTCAGCAGGTGGTGGTCACACACAGCAGCAGCTCTGGCTAGGCCTCCAAGCCTAATCCTTAGGTTTTGTTGAGGCCTGGGGTTGAGGGCTCTTTTGAGCAAGTGCAAACCTGGTGGTGCCAGGTCCCTCCTTTTCTCCACCCTCCCGCTGGCTCCGTTTAAAAAAAAAATATATATATTTTTAAACGTCTTTAAAGGCGTTTAATTCGACGTTTCTTTAAACGTTCATTGCAGCTACTCACTGGGACACCAGTTCGTTACAGCTCGGAGCGGCAAGCAGGTAATTTTACCTTTTTATAGCGGGCAGGGGGTTCCCCGATTCTTCTCCTCGTGGCAATGGCGTCGGAGGGCGAGGGCGCAAAGGGTCGCTCCCCGGATCGCTGGAGCGCTTCTAGAGGGGATGCGGGGGTTTTACAACCTGATTCGCCCTTGATGGGTGATAGTTTAGTGACCGATGAATGTCCCGGTCGTTCCTCCGGCGTGGCGGTTTTTTCCCGCCATAAACGCCCATCCCCCGCTCCTCGCCTCCGCCATCTTGGCCGGCCACGCGGCTCGGACGGCTTCTTCGGGGCCGCCCTTGAGGTTGGAGACATTAATGCCATGAACGCCCTTAATTTGGGCGACGGCACAAAAGCGGCTAAAGTTAAGCGCCGTTCTTCCCGCGCGGCTCCTTCACGGAGTTTCGCGCCGGATGCCATTTTGGATGCGCAGCATGTCTCTCCCCGCTATTGCGAGCGCCGGTTGAGAGTGCGTCTAGGGCTGTTGCCCAGGCTGCGGAAGTGCACAGTCTGGGGGGTTTCTCCCCCGAGTTTGTTTTGCTGCTGCATCAGGCTTTCCTCATGCAAACGCTGCCCCTGCTCCCTCTTCTGATAAAGAGGTTGAGGTTCCCAGAGGTAAACGCCCTCGGGTTGATTTCCAGGCCTTGGAGGACTTTGTCTCCTCCGATGTAGATGAGGGCAGCGTGTCTGAGGTCTCCCAACGATCCTTTGCGGATTCCTTGGAGGAGATAGATCCCCGCTCGGATGGAGCGGATGACCCCTCTGCAGCGCGGCTTTTTAGCCCAGAGGATTTGCCCAACCTGTTGTTACAGGCCATGGACACTTTGAAGATTTCCTCTCCGGAGGACGTCTCTCCCTCAGCCCCTGTTGGCTCTGCCATTATGCTGGGGACGAAGCGCCCGCCTAGAACCTTCCACGTGCATGATGCCATGCACACCTTAATTGCGGCTCAATGGGATGTCCCGGAAACGAGCCTTAAAGTGGCTAGGGCTATGTCCCGCCTCTATCCTTTGGCTGTGAGTGAACGTGAGGCCTATCTGTGGCCTACCGTGGATTCTTTAATCACTGCGGTGACTAAGAAAACGGCGTTGCCGGTGGAAGGTGGCACGGCCCTAAAGGACGCCCAAGACAGAAGATTGGAGGCGGCCTTAAGGTCGTCCTTTGAGGCAGCTGCTTTAAGTTTGCAGGCCTCAGTTTGCGGCTCCTATGTGGCCAGGGCGTGCCGGACTATGGTGCAGCGGGCTTCCCCCTCGGATCATTCCTTGAGGGCTGATTGGCCGGCCCTGGAATCGGGCTTAGCCTATTTGGCAGACTTGCTGTATGATGTCTGGAGAGCCTCAGCTAAAGGCATGGCTCAGACAGTCTCTGCGCGGCGGTGGCTTTGGCTGAAACATTGGTCTGCTGACCACGCCTCTAAATCCCGCCTGGCTAGATTGCCTTTTAAAGGCAAGCTGCTCTTTGGGGTCGAGCTGGACAAAATCGTGACCGATCTCGGCACGTCTAAGGGCAAGAAATTACCAGAGGTCAGGGCTCGGGTTAGTACTCGTCCCGATACCTCCAGAGGACGGTTGCAGGAAGCCCATCGGTACCGCCCGGGCAAGTCGGGTTCCTCTGCCCCCTCTTCCTTCAAGAGGAATTTCTCCCCCAAGCAGCATTCCTTTCGCAGAGACCGCCGTCCCGGAGGTGCTCCCTCCGGTCCTCCCCCAGGGTCTCGTACCCAATGACGGGGCCTTGGTCCACGCCCCAGTGCAGATTGGAGGACGGCTGTCCTCGTTTCTGGGCGAGTGGACCACTATAACTTCAGACGCGTGGGTGCTGGAAGTCATCAGAGACGGCTACAAGCTAGAGTTCTGCCAACCCTTAAGAGACGGGTTTGTACTCTCTCCCTGCAAGTCTCCGGTCAAGCTGTGGTAGTGCAGCAGACCTTGGACAACCTGATCCACCTGGGTGCGGTCGTTCCGGTGCCAAAAAATCAGATTGGCAAGGGACGTTACTCCATTTACTTTGTGGTTCCAAAGAAAGGAGGTTCTGTCCGGCCTATCCTCGACCTCAAAGGGGTCAATCGGGCCTGGAAAGTGAGGCACTTTCGCATGGAGACTCTCCGCTCTGTTATAGCGGCAGTGAAGGCAGGAGAGTTCTTGGCTTCCTTGGACATCAAGGAAGCGTACCTGCATATTCCCATCTGGCCTCCTCTCCAACGCTTTCTGCGTTTTACAGTCCTGAGACGACACTTCCAGTTCAGAGCCCTCCCTTTCGGGTTGGCTACTGCTCCGCGGACCTTTTCCAAAGTAATGGGGGTCATAGCGGCCTTCCTGCTAAAGGAAGGAGTACAAGTCCATCCTTATCTGGACGACTGGTTGATCCGAGCCCCCTCTTATGCTGAGTGCGGCAAAGCTATGGACCGGGTAGTTGCTCTTTTGAGCTCCCTGGGATGGATCATCAACTGGAAAAAGAGCCAGCTGCGCCCGACTCAGTCCCTGGTGTATCTGGGAGTTCGATTCGACACCCAAGTGGGCAGAGTGTTCCTGCCAGACAATCGGATTGTCAAGCTTCAGGCTCAGGTGGACTAGTTCCTAGTAGCCTCTCCTATTCGGGCTTGGGACTACGTGCAGCTGTTGGGCTCTATGACGGCCACGATGGAAGTAGTGCCCTGGGCCAGGGCTCATATGAGACCACTACAGCTATCTCTGCTGCTGCGCTGGACTCCGATGTCGGAGGATTATGCTGTGCGCCTTCCCGTGGACCCAGCAGTGCGCAAGGCGCTGAGCTGGTGGACGCAGACAGACAAGTTGTCTGCAGGATTGCCTCTGGTGACCCCGGAGTGGATTGTCGTCACGACAGACGCCTCTTTGATGGGCTGGGGAGCCCACTGCTTGGGAAGGACAGCGCAGGGGCTCTAGTCTCCTGCAGAGGCAAGTGGTCTATCAACCTCCTGGAACTCAGAGCCATTCGGTTGGTGTTATTGGAGTTCATCCCGGTACTGGTGTTGAAGCCTGTACGGGTCCTGTCGGACAATGCCACGGCTGTGGCCTATATCAACCGCCAGGGAGGTACCAAGAGCGCCCCTCTAGCCAGTGGGCGGAAGCGAACCTGGAGCAGCTTTCAGCGGCCCACATTGCCGGAGTCATGAATGTCAAGGCGGACTTTCTCAGTCGCCATACCTTGGAGCCCGGAGAGTGGCAACTATCTGCTCAGGCGTTCTTGGACATCACGAAGCGCTGGGGCCAGCCGAGCCTAGATCTGATGGCGTCATCGGCCAATTGCCAAGTGCCGCGCTTTTTCAGCAGAGGACGGGACCCTCGATCCCTGGGAGTAGATGCTCTTCTCCAACAGTGGCCGACACAAGAGCTCCTCTATGTGTTCCCGCCCTGGCCCATGTTGGGCAGGGTGCTAGACCGGGTGGCAAAGCATCCCGGCAGGGTAATCCTGGTGGGTCCGGATTGGCCCAGACGTCCCTGGTATGCGGACTTGTTCAGGCTCTCAGTCGACGATCCTCTGCGGCTGTCAGTGGAGCAGGGCCTGTTACATCAGGGTCCCGTGGTGATGGAGGATCCCTCTCCCTTTGGTCTTACGGCCTGGCTATTGAGCGGCAGCGTCTGAGGAAGAAGGGCTTCTCAGACAAGGTCATCGCCACTATGCTGAGAGCGAGGAAGCGCTCTACTTCTACTGCTTACGCCAGGGTTTGGCGTATCTTTGCAGCATGGTGTGAAGCAGGCTCACTTTCTCCCTTCACTGCTCCAATTTCTTCAGTGTTGGCGTTCCTGCAAGAAGGTCTGGAGAAAGGCCTGTCGCTCAGTTCCCTTAAAGTCCAGGTAGCGGCTCTGGCTTGCTTCAGGGGCTGCCTGAAGGGTGCTTCCCTGGCTTCGCAGCCAGATGTGGTGCGCTTTCTCAAGGGAGTTAATCACCTGCGCCCTCCTCTGCACTCAGTGGTGCCTGCGTGGAATCTCAACCTGGTGCTAAGAGCATTGCAGAAGCCGCCTTTGGAACCCTTGTCGAGGGCATCTCTGAAAGACCTGACGTTGAAAGCAGTCTTTTTGGTGGCTATCACTTCAGCCAGAAGAGTTTCTGAGCTCCAGGCGCTCTCATGTCGAGAGCCTTTTCTGCAGTTCACTGAGGCAGGAGTGACTATTCGCACAGTGCCTTCCTTCCTGCCCAAGATTGGTTCTCGCTTCCATGTGAATCAGCAGCTCTGTCTCCCTTCCTTTCGTAGGGAGGACTACCCAGAGGAGTACTCCGCTCTTGAATATCTGGATGTGAGACGAGTCATCATCAGATACTTGGAAGTGACCAATGATTTCCGGAAATCGGATCATCTGTTTGTCCTGTTTGCAGGTCCTCGTAAGGGTCTGCAGGCTGCTAAGCCTACAGTGGCAAGATGGGTCCAGGAAGCCATTGCAGCGGCTTATGTGGCCGCGGGGAAGGTGCCGCCTATCCAGCTGAAGGCTCACTCCACGAGAGCTCAGGCGGCCTCGATGGCAGAGGCCGGATCCGTCTCCTTGGAAGAGATATGCAAGGCGGCAACGTGGGCTTCGGCTCATACATTCTCCAAGCATTACCGTTTGACTGTGGCTGCACGGGCGGAGGCCCGGTTTGGAGCTTCAGTGTTGAGGTCAGGGATTTCTATGTCCCGCCCTGGGTGAGTACTGCTTCGGTACATCCCACCAGTCTATGGATTGATCAGCTTGATGATATGGAAGGTAAAATTATGTATAATCATACCTGATAATTTTCTTTCCATTAATCATAGCTGATCAATCCATAGCCCCTCCCAGATATCTGTACTGTTTATATTCTGGTTGAATTTAGGTTCAAGTTTAGCCTTCAGTTACTTCAGGAGGACTTCGTGTTCAAGTTCTTCTTTCACTTGGATTCTTCAAGAGTTGAGACGAGTTTGTGTTACAGTGAGCTGCTGCATTCCTCTCCCCTCCGTTTTACGGGGCTGGATTGAGACATAAATTCTGCCGGCACTCCCTCCCGCTTCGTGCGGCTGTAGGGCAGCTTTGTACCCCTCCCGCTTCGGCGGTGTTAGGGTCAGTCAGCTCCTCCCGCGGTTGCGGTTGCAGGATAAGCCAGATCCCCCCGCATCGGCGGGTGTGGTGTCCCTCCCCCGCTCCGCGGGGATGAGCTGGACGGATTCCCCTCCCCCACTTGTGTGGGGATGAGCTGGGTTAATTCCCCTCCCCCGTTTCGGCGGTGGTGAGCTGGGCAGAGTGTCCCTTCGTGGGTGTAATTCTCTGAGTCCTGCGGATGGAGCTTTGATATCGACATACTGAGGAGTTTCCGGCAGCACATGACCACATATAGGGAGGCAAAAGTTTGCTCTCTATCTCCACCTGCTGGTAGATGGACACAACCCACCAGTCTATGGATTGATCAGCTATGATTAATGGAAAGAAAATTATCAGGTATGATTATACATAATTTTACCTTTATTTGGTTACTTCTCCAAACAATGGAAGATCTTAGGATGAGAACAAGAGAGGGGTAGGCTTGAGCATAATGTAGGACAGTGGTTCTCGACCCAGTTCTTGGTGCACAGCCAGCAAATTGGGTTTTCAGGATATGCGCGAAAGAGAGATTTGCATACAATGGAGACAGTGTACACAAATATCTTGCATATATTTATTGTGGGAAGAGTTGACTGGCTAGGTGTTACTCAAGGATTGGGTTGTGAGAACCACAGATCTAGGGAAATATTTCTGTATGGAGATACCAGTAGAGGTGGTGGAGATGAGAATGATATCTGAAGAAGAGAAAGGGATTATGGAGCTTAGTAATTAATATAGATGGGCAGACTGGATATGTCATATGTGGTCTTTGTTGTTATTTTTTCTTTGATTATAATTTAGTTTGTACAGTCATAACTTGAATGGGCTCCCTTTCAATTAACATTTAATATTAAGTTCCTTTGCACAATTTTTTTTGGCATATGCTGTGAGTTTTTATGCGCTCTCTGCTTCTTTTATTTATCCTCTGTGTTAAAACGCATACAGATTGTGAAAAATTGCAGGAAGATCTTAGGAAGTTGGAAGAATGGGCATCCAGATGACCGATGAGATTTAATGTGGGCAAGTACAAAGTGATGCACATCAGGAAGAATAATCCAAATCATAGTTATTTGATGCTAGGTTCCACCCAGGAAAAAGGTCTAGGTATGGCGGCATCCAAAAAAACAAATAGAAAGCTAGGAATTAATAGGAAAGGGATAGAAAATAAGACAAAGATTATTATAATGCCTCTGTCACTCCATGGTGAGAATTAGAAAAGGTTCAAAGAAGGGTGACCAAAATGATTAAAGGGATGGAACTCCACTTATATGAGGAATGGCTTAAGAGGTTAGGACTCTTCAACTTTGAAAAGAGACAGCTGAGGGGGGATATGATAGAGGTTTACACAATATTGAGTGGTGTAGAATGAGTAAGCATCCTTTTTTTTTTGTTTGTTTTAAACTCTTTCAAAAAGTACAAAGACTAGGGGACACTCAATAAAATTACATGGAAATACTTTAAAAATGAACAGGAGGAAACTTTTTCACTCAACGAACAGTTAAGCTCTGGAACTCGTTGCCAGAAGATGTGGTATTAGTGGTTATAAATGGGTTTTAAAAAGGTTTGGACAAGTTCCTGGATCAAATCCACAGTCTGCTATTGAGATGGACATGGGGAAGCCACTGCTTGCCCTGGGATTGGTAGCATGGAATGTTGCTACTATTTGGGTTTCTGCCAAGTACTCATAACCTGGATAGGCCACTATTGAAAGCAGGATATTGGTCTAACCCAGTATGGCATGTTCTTATGGAGACCTGCATGGATAGAAGTACTTTGTGCAATAGGGAGGAGCATAGCAGTGGGGGGTTTACTACTGTCTACCCAAGCAGAATAATGAAACAGATTGTGAAACAGTAACAGGTCAGACAGCCTGCTAAATAGGAGGCATGGAAATTGTTTAACAATGTCTTAGATGCTCAGATAAAACATATTTCACAAATTAAATAAAGCAACATGATATGACTATCACATCCCAGTTTTTTTAGGAAATCAGAACCTAGTAAGAAATAGGAAGGTAAATGAGCAGTGGAAAATTAGTTATAAAATACTAATAAAGCAGGTTAGAGAAAAATCTTATCAGGGGTGCAAAACCAATTTTTTTCCAGTACATTTGCAAAGAAAACTTATGTCAGTCTGGGCTATTAGATGACCGGAAGAGAGGGGGATAAAGGGGCTCAGAGGTTAATATGACCGGTAATTTTGTTCCTAAAATTGGCTTCCTCCATTGTACTACGCATCAGCTTCAAGCTTGCTAATCTGTAGTTATTTGGGTCATCCCTGGAGCCCTTTTTGAAAATTGGTGTGCATGTGTGTGCACTGTTAACCCCTTAACTAACCTAAAGTGCGATGACAAGGTAAACAAATAGAGGATTCAGGGATTGGAGTAGAACTAGGCAGGGTGGCAGTCTGGATATGAATGCAGGGGATAGGATAGAGGATGTGTGTGGAGTAGGGGTTAGGGCTGTGGCCCCTCATTGCAGGGGGGCTGTAGGTTTCATTCCCACTGTGGGTCTTGAAGTTACATGAAAATATTTGTAAAACAAATAGGAGGAAATATTTTTTTTCACTCAACCAATAGTTAAGCTTTGGATCTAGTTGCCAGAGGATGTTGTTGGTGTATCTGGGTTTCAAGAAGGTTTGGATAAGTTCCTGGAGAAGTCCATAGTTTGCTATTGAGATAGACATGGGGAAGCCACTGCTTGCCCTGGGATTGATAGCATGGAATGTTGCTACTATTTAGGTATCTACCAGGTACTTGTGACCTGGATTGGCCATTGTTGGAAACAGGATACTGGGGTAGATGGACCATTGGTATGATTCAGTATGGCTATTCTTATGTTCTTATAAAAGAGTGAGCAGCAAAACATCTGCAGCCCTTGAGAAAACATTTTGATTTTGAATGTACTCTCACTTAATTTTTTGAGATCTGTAGAGGAAATTGTAGAAAGGAAAACCTAACCTGGTATCAAGCAGTAAGATGGGGGTTTGACAAAACCCTGGTGCCAAGGCGCTGTGGCTCCTAAAAATTTAACCGTGGCACCTGGGATTTTGTTTTCTTGAATTGGCTGTTGCCAAGGAACCGCTATTAGCTCAGCAAGCATTACTTATTAGATTTAAATTGCACTATGCAGAAACTCTAATCCTAGTTAAATCAAGTCTCACACTTATAGAACCTGACTTTGGCTCACATTGCACAGTACTCTGGTTCTAATTTTGTGTACAATGAGAGCCAAACTCAGGATATGAGCTTACATTGGAGTTTTTCTGCACAGTGCAGTTTAAATCTGAGTAGTGCATGCAGAGATAGAACAGCATTACTGCTTGGGTAGCAGCAATGAAAGAGGAATTAACCCCTCAAAAGTTGCTGTCTGAGAGGTGACTATCTTGTTACAGGACATGGGGTATGGGACTGCTAGGGAGAGTTACACTTTCGGTAAGGGCATGGTTTGGGGGAATAACACTTGTGTGGGCCCAGGCTATGGTGGTACATAAAGCATAAAAGGTAGTTGTCTCAGGTGCAGCTGTCAAAGTCACGGGGCAATTTCTCCAGATGGTTTAGTTTTGCGCATACTGTGATAGGAATGAACCTCACTCCTTGGTCTTTCAAATTTACTTGTGTTTCTTCCTTTGTAATTGTAATCCGCTTTGAACCTAAATAATGTGAGTTGGTGGGATATAAGTGCCATGACATATATATACTGCTAATGCTCGCCTTAAAACTTCCTCTTTTTTTTCACCAAAGGATCAGTCCAGACTAATACGTTTATGCCCATCTGCCAGCAGGTGGAGCTATAGAGCACTAATGAGCAGTGCTTTATAGAATTCTGTGCACTCAGTCAATCTTCAACAGTCAGATAGCTGCTCCCTGTGCACCTCTGTGACTGTTTCTCTGGTAGGGGGTGGTGAGGTATTCAAACTTTTTAAGGTGTAAACCTGGTGGTGCCAGGCCCCTCCTTTTTCCTCTGCCACCACAACTTTAATTTGGTCTAACTGCCCTTACTGAATTTTCTCCTGCCTCTTTCAAAAAGAATTATTTTTAGAGTAGCCTTGTTTTCTAATTGGGGAAGTTTTCTCTTGTGTTGCACAAGTGCCTTTGACCTAAATAACTGGCAGTGTTCAGCCTACTCAGTGAGTAGCGGTGTTTATTTTCCTTTATGACTGTTGAACTTGTAAAATGCTGTTCCCATTGTGGGAACCGGAGAACAGCATTGGGGCAATGCTGTATGTGTTTGGCCCTCAGAAAGCCAAATTCAACTAAATTTAGATCCCTTACTGGGACCTAGTTCACAGCTAGATGGAGAAGTAGTGCTGCAGTTTTGGCGGGCTCAGCCATGGTAGCCATAGAACAAGATTGTGTAGCGGCGATATTAGACCCCTCTGTTAATGTTTTGCTGCTGTTACCAGCTAGAACAATTTCTCATATTTCCTTTCATACAGGGGTTAGAGACTCAGATACAGTGCAGGATTTATCTTCAATGCCCTTTTCCTCAGAATTTGTGTTTTTACTGAATCAGGCTTTTATGATCAAGAGTGCACAGCCTCTTACTAATGCAGTTTCTGCTCAGAATCTCTGAGGAGCATATTGTTAAAAAGCGCAGATTAGATACTTTAAGAGAGATTTCTGGAATAGCCCCTCCATCTCCACATGGCTCAGAAGGGGATTTATTTGTGCCTTCAGATCATTCAGTGTCTGAAGAATTAGGTGAGGAGGAATTTACTGGTACTGAAGGAGATGATCCATAGCTACCAGGCTTTTCCTGAGGGAAGAACTGCCCTTACTATACTGTGCTCATATATTTCTTCCCCAGCTTCACAGGGCTCCTCTGTCACTTGCCTATTATGTCAGGTACAAAGAAACCTCCAAAGTCCTTTCATATTTATGAAGCTGTGCAAGAGCTCATTTCAGATCAATGGGAAGTCCTCATGCTAGCCTTAAGGTAGCAAGAACCATGTCACACCTTTTATTCCATTCTTTCCATGGAGGTGGAGAAGTTGGCCTTAAGGTAGATGCTCTGATTACAGCTGTTACCAAGAAAACTACTATTCCTGTTGAAGGGGACATGGCTTTTAAAGATGTTCATGACCGAAAGCTGGAGTCATCTTTAAAGCTCTCATTTCAGGTTTCAGCTCTGTCTGCAAGCCACAATCTGTGGAAACTATGCTGCCAGAGCATGCTTATCTTGGGCTCAGCTATTATCTACTCTTCCTTCTCCTCCAGAATTTCTTCCTTTTTTGGAAGCAGGGCCTATCTTACCTAGCAGATGTTTGTATGATCTGCCCAGAGCATCATCCAAACAAATGGCTTTAGCGGTCTCTGCAAGAAGATAGATTGTGCCAAAGAGCTGCTTCGGGATTTGTTAAGATGTTAATGTGTAGGCAACTTATCCAGGTGCATTTGGAAATTTGTTTTGATTGGGCCTGTGACACTGGGCAGCAGATATAGTTTCTAAATCCTGCTTGACTAAATTGAACAGCAGGGAACAGGAAGGTATTCCGTTTACTTTGTGGCGCCAAAAAAGGGAAATTCTTAGATCTCAATGGACTTTGAGTAAGGGGTTAAGGTTTTCGAATAGGAGGACACAAATGATTGTCTGGAATGGAATCTTACATTTGTGCTACAAGCTTTCGAGAACGTCTTTTTGAACCTCTCTCTAAGACTACTGTCAAGGACCTTCTGTTAAAAACAGTGTTTCTAGTAGCATTTTCTTCTGCAAGGAGGGGTTCTGAGATTCAAGTGTTATCTTGTAGAGATCCTTTTATGCATTTCTCTAAAGCAGGTATTTCTTTCAGGACTGCTTCCTCCTTTATTCTTAAGGTGGTTTCTTCTTTTCACCTAAATAAGTCTATTTATTTGCCTTCTTTCTGTAGAGAGGATTATGGGTTAGAGTATTCTTCTTTAAGATTACTGGATGTTGAGTAGTATCTTAATGTTATTTAACAAATTCAGACATTCTGATCACCTTTTTATCCTTTTTTTGGGTCCTAAGAAAGCCTAAGGCAGCTGTTGCTAGATGGCTTAAAGAGGTGATCTTTTTAGCTTTTACTTATTGTCAGGAAAATCTGCTCCTTTGCATGTTAAGGCTCGTTTGACTTGTGCCTTTTCTACTACTTTGGCTGATGTCCAAGCTATTTCATTAGAAGAGATTTGTAGATGTGCTACATAATCCTCTTCTCATACTTTCTCAAAGCATTATTGTCTAGATGTGGGCAGCTAGAGCAGAATCTTCTTTTGCACCCAGGATTCTCTCTGCAGGGGTGTCGCATTGCCTCCCTATTAGTCTGGATTGATCTTTTGGTGATAAGGAAGGAAAAATTTAGTTCTTACCTGATACTTTTCTTTCCTTTAGTCACAAAGGATCAGTCCAGAACCTTCCCTCGATAGTTTGCTCCTCATTCATGTTTCTGGTTTGTGAGTTTCTTTAGTTCGTAGGCACATTATGTTCTACTCTTATTCAAATTATGTTTGTTAAAGAGGCAGGATTTGTTTTGGTCTATAAAAGCACACTTCCACTGCTTAGCTATAGAAATACTGGCTGAGTCAGAGTGCACAGCATTCTATAAAGCACAGCTCATCTCCACCTGCTGGCAGATGGGCTTAGCCCATTAGTCTGGACTAGAGTGTGCCACTGGGACAAAGTTTGTCCCCGTCCCCAACCCATCCCCGTGGGCTCTGTCCTCATTTGCAGAAGCCTTGAACACTTATTTTATATTTAAATATTTGTATTAAAGTATAAAAAGGAACAATATGTTGTGCAACTGTTTATAAATCACAAATAGAAAACAATAATAACCTCCCCCCCCCAACACCATCAACCTCTACCCTTCCAACCCCAACAATAGCTGATTTCTACTACCCAGGGAATCCTAATCTACTCTGTTAAAATGTACAGGAGTACAAAATACAACCCATTCTGTATGCCTAGTGGGGGAGGGGGGAATATGCCCTATGAAGCACTGTTATGATTTTATAATGTGTGGATGAATAAGTCAACAATCTGTCTATCTCTCCTGTCTTCCACAGTCCTTTCTGCAATAGACATTATCTTCTCAGAAGATATGCTGGTAGCAGGAATGTACAGGATCCACCATGCAAATTTTGCTTGTTGTGGCCAACATGTTTGCTTGTTTAAAAAAAAAAAATCTAGATATCATCTTCTGCATCACTTGAACATAAATAACTGTACAGTTTATTAACAGTCTTCAAAGTAGAGAATGACACGGGGACAAAGTTTATCCCCATCCTCGCGGGCTCTGCCCCCGTGGTTACTGCTGGTCCCCATGTCTTTCTGTAGTCTGGACCAGTGGTTCTCAAGCAGTATGTCAGGACACACACTGGTGTATTCCCAAGAAATGGGAGGAGTGGCCTAGTGGTTAGGGTGGTGGACTTTGGTCCTGGGGAACTGAGGAACTGAGTTTGATTCCCGGCACAGGCAGCTCCTTGTGACTGTGGGCAAGTCACTTAACCCTCCATTGCCCGCCGCATTGAGCCTGCCATGAGTGGGAAAGTGCGGGGTACAAATGTAACAAAAAGAAAGTGTGGTATACACTGCAAGCCTGTTTTACAACCCTCAGAGCTTGCAATCTGGGAAGACTAGCCATGTAGAGAGTCAGCTTCTTGAAATCCCTTCAATTGATCCCTATTTTTGCTTCCCCACTACCCCCAGTAATAACTGCTGCCATCAGTCCCAACTGAAAATGTTGCAGGTCTGCGGTCTGTAGGTTCTGTTTGCTATATAGTTTCTGTAGCATATTTGTAGGTTTTTGTGGTTCACAGTATATGGCAGTGAAGGGATTTTGTGTTGCTGTTAGTGAGGTGACACCAGAATTTGAATATGTATTTGTTTTCTTGTATGACGAGTGAGAAATCTGGGACTGATATGTTGCGTACAACTTTTTGATATGGGAAACTCAAATTCATACTAAACTTACAGTTAAACAATGAAATATTTATGCGTGCTTTGTTTAACTGTGAATTTGTTTGGTGTTTCACATACCTGAACCTTGTGTGTCACAGCAGAAGTAAAGTTGAGACTGATCTTTTGTGACTATAGGAAAGAAAATTATCAGGTAACAACTAATTTTTCCATTGTGCCTGAGAGCTGCTTCGGGATTTGTTAAGATGTTAATGTGTAGGCAACTTATCCAGGTGCAATTGGAAATTTGTTTTGATCGGGCCTGTGACACCAAAAACAATGGAAAATACTTCTGTGTTTTTCTGCCACATTTTCTTAGTATCAGACTGCATTTCCTGGTACTTCAGGATCTTCTCCTTCTCCACACGATTCACAGAAAGAGGGAAGTGGATGGAAGGAAGCGCAACATGCTTGAAGGACAAGGCATTTCTCAATAGACCAAGAGAATATATTTGGAAATGCTGACCTCCCTTGAAGATACACCCAATGAAAAGTTTGAAGATAGGCTGGTGGGGTAGATGTCATTGACACACACTATTCAGCGGTGTTGAGGCTTCACATGGGAAGATATTTGGTAGCTGTACTTCTGCTCATTTGGATCCAAAGTGGTTCCCACTTAAAAATTAGAGAAGACTACTGCTTTACAGAATCACTCTTGAACTGATGATCTTAGGGTGATGTCTGAGTTTTAATGACTAAAATTTGAGTTTTAAAATGGGGTTAACACTGTGTGGTAGGCAATTATGGTTGTATTTAAAACTTTTAATGTAGAAAAGGAAAGAGATTGAAAAGGGTCAATAGAAAAATGCTTTTTTAATTTTTTTTTTTTTAATTTTTGCAAGTTAATTGAGAAGTGCATAGCTGATGGTTTGTTTTGGGTATTCCATGACCGAGCCCTGACTGAACTATATTGTCCATTATGACTCTAAGGTCTTTTTTTATTTTTCATGTATGGAACTTGGCATTGCGTACAAACAGCTGGTATTATTTTAACTCATGTGTATCTCTTTACACTGTCCATATTTAAATTTCATCTGTCATTTACATACTTAATTTCCAAGTTTATTAAGTGTTATACTACCCATCACAAGGTTATTTGAGCAATGTACAATAAGTAAGAAGGATAATGTGAGGAAAGGAATTGAAAAAAGAAAGGAAGAGGCCTCAAAAGTGCCTCCTGTAATTCCTTAGTTTACTTGTGTTTTAACTACTGTGAATAATTTTGTCATCTGAAAATCTGATCACTTGTTCGTTTCCAAATCAGAGTATGTAAGTACTGGCCTAGATAAAGCTGCTGGGGCACACCACTATTTACCTTTCACCTTTAGGATGAGCTATTTAGGAATAAGTCTGTTAACAACCAGTTTTAAAATGGGGTTAACACTGTGTGGTAGGCAATTATGGTTGTATTTAAAACTTTTAATGTAGAAAAGGAAAGAGATTGAAAAGGGTCAATAGAAAAATGCTTTTTTAATTTTTTTTTTTTTTTTTGCAATTCTGTTTCTATTAAGTTTTAGTAATTATCTCCCTTTCGTTTGGACTTTTTCAGTTCCACTTTTCTTTTCATGTTCAAATATCTTGCTCCTTGCTTTCTGTTTTATAAATTTTACTTGTGGGCATTATTGTCCTAAAATATTTTGTTAACTAACACTGGTAATACAAGTCCCAGTGTAGGCCATAATGTCCCTGCATAACCTCCTTTTTGATGATAATGAGCTACTTTGCTTGTAATTGCATGCTACGCAGCTCATTAATCATGTTAATCCATGTTTAACGTGGCATTAGCACACAATGACATTAAGGGTAATGCATTGTTAATTCTATTAAATGCGTATATTAATGCTGCGTTAGTCTTTATGGACTTTACTACACTGGCCTTATAGTCCTACTGTTTCCTTTTTTTTTTTTTTTTAACTCCTTGTTTCTCAACCCTTTCCTGGCTGCACACCTAACTGGTCTGGTTTTTAGGATAGTTGTAACAAATATGTGTGAGAGATTTGTTTTTCAGATGAGTGGCAAATCTGTCGGTCATATTCATTAAGAAATTTCTGAAAACTCTATTGGGTTGCAACTCAAGTGCTTATTGAATGCTGTGTTTCTAATAATTGCATTGTTTATGTGATTATATAATTTTGAAGTTATAAAAAAAAACACTGTAGGACTATCTGAAATTCTAAATTGAGACAATCTCCCCAACACGATGTCATGGCTAACCAAATCAAAAGCAGCCAACAGATGCAACTGCATAACCAAACTCAACATGCCTTTTATCCAAGTTGTTTATCAGATAAGTCATCAAAGCCAATAGAACTGGCTCAGTACTGTAACTAGAGCAAAATCCCAACTGCCTTGGTCTAATATTTGATGCTGAAAAAGATAATCCTGCAATTGTGACCTTACCACTTTCTCAACGTTTTTTGCCTAAAATGGAATATTAGCCATCGGTCTATAATTAGAACAGACATTGAGGTCAACAGTGGAATTAATAAATATGCCACAGATGAACCGTGGTGGGTGCCTTGATTGTGCTCACCTCACAGGTCAGCAAGCAGGTCACAGGTATTGAGAATACTAGGCTGCATGGCCTCCACAGTACATGTTGCTCCCATGGTTTGTCTCCGTTTGAGAGGGGCCCAAAGGACTGTAGCTTCCCAGTGGTCTCAGTCCACAGGGAATTTGGCAGATGTCATCCGGGTCCCCCAGAGCTAGTTCAATTCCTACTCTCGACAATTTGGCTTAATTTTGACTGTGGGACTACCAGTCCAAATTCCACCCCCTTCAGAAGGTGTTGACAATGGATGCATCCAACCTTGGATGGGGAACTCATGTAGATAGGCTTGCACAGGAGAAGATCTCAGATCAGGCTCTTGGAGCTAAGAGCTACATGGAACACTGTCTTTCAGAGGTTGGTTAAAGAACCAAATTGTGCTAATTTAAACAGACATCCAGGTTGTGACGCACTACGTGTACTGCATGGTATGGGATCCTACCCTTTGTGTCAGGAAGCAGTGGGGATGTAGCAGTGGGCTGCCCTTCATGGGATGATCCTATGGGCCATGTACCTGGCTGGTTGGCAAGGAAAACAGCATAGTGCACAGACTGAACAAGGTGATGTAACCTCATTAGTGGTCTCGCGACATGGGCATAACCCGCAAGATCTTGTGCGAGTGAGGCATCCCCTCAGTGGATCTTTTTGCCACTCATCTCAAAAACAAAACAAAGTCCCTTAGTTCTGTTCTAGGCTGTGGTCACACGACAAACTAGCATTGGATGCCTTTCTCCTACATTGGGGGGAGGATCTTCTGTATGTGTATTCTCCCGTACCTGTCATAGAAAAGACTTTGCTGCAACTCAAGCAAGATCGAGGAACCATGATCCTGATTGCCCTATACTGGCTGAGGTAGATCTGGTTCCCACTTCTTCTATAGTTGTCCTCCAAAGAACTGTGGAAATTGGAGTGTTTTCTGACCCTTATCACGCAGAACGTGGGGTCTCTTCTGCACCTCGACAAAGGAAAAAACAAAATTAATTACAATAAAAACATACTATCATTACCATAATGGAAGGAAAACAACACAATCGATAAACCACATTACAGAGACTAACCCTAACTTGGAAGAGAGAGAGAAATAAAAATCTCAATAGCTGTCTTATTCTAACCCATCTACCCAGTAGAAAAAAGTAAAGAAATAATTAATTACCATTATTTATTTATGTATAAGGAAAGCTTCCAGCTGAGAGGGATAGTTAAACACAATTAACCTAGTGATAAGAAATTAAATATCTACAAAAAAAATGGAAAAAGCAAGCAGCTCTAACAGCTAACACTTTAGGTCAGTGATGGGCAACCTTTTGAGCTTGGTGTGTCAAAATTCGCCAAAAAACCGAGCATAACTTGGGTGGTGTGTCACTTCGAGAAAAAAACCATAATTTCGCGATATTTATCATGGCATAACCTGCTGTTATATTACTTATATTTATCCCAAACAATTTATCATGGGAGCCCATTCTTAAGAATCTTACCTCACTGTTATGGCGGCGGCTAAGCAAGGGGCAGGCAGGGCACAACAAGAGAAGAGTCAGAAGACAGAGACCAGACCGTCCCGCTGCAGCCTCTTGCTCTCGTCGACTCGCGATTATTATGGCAACGGCTGAAGAGAAGGCGGCAGGCTGCAGACAGTAGAAGTAAGCCGCTGCGCCTGCGTGAAGCATGCAGCGCGTGCAGGATTATCACCAGCTGATGCTGAGCAGGCAGGCGCTGGCTGGCAAGCGCACAAGCACAGACGCTGCCTCTAGCCTGCCTGCATCGCTGTCGCGCGTGCATCAGAGCAGAGAAGTTAAGAAGGTGAGGTGGTCGCGTGCTCATCGGAGGATTCTGTCGGGGAGTGCGGGGCGGATTTGTCAAGAAACCTGGACAAATCAAGGAAATGCTGAAATCCGCCAAGTGTCAAGCGAAAATGGCACGCGTGTCAGTGCTGACACGCGTGTCATAGGTTCGCCATCAAGGATTTAGGTTTTAACTGAAGGAATTGTCTCTTCAGCTGGGTAGCTCTAGAAGCATCAGGAAAAAGTTATCTTCTGACCACAATACACCAAATCTTTATTAGAAAAGTAAGCTTTTAAAACAAATGGTTTTTTTTCCCCAGTTACAAAAGTAACAAGCAATGTAGCTTCAGTAGTAATGACATCCTGAGAGGTTTCTAAAAATTGAGTCAAATTGGCAATTGTGGGATCATTAACAGCTTGCTGTACCTGTGCTAAATCACTAGTTGAACTAAATAAATAATACAATTTAGAAAATAAGATATTACCCACATCTGATATGTTCAAAACTTGTTAATTCTTCAAAATCTCTGGAGACAATAGATGGGTTTTTGGAAAATTCAACAACCTAAGGTTTTTACTCCTTAGTGAATTTTCCAAATAAATCAATGTGTCTGTGAAGCATCATATTATCTTTAACCCTTGCTGCTCCTAGGGATTGTAAAGAAGATATTTGAGAAGAAAATACATCATGGGTTTTCTCTGTCTTTTTAAGCCTACCAGCCACTTCACCAATTTTCTCAGCAGGTCCATGAGAAAACTAACTGATCGGTCATACCCTTCAATAGCAAGTTGTTATTTGAAAGTAAGGTCCAAATATCCTTCAAGGTAACCTGATCAGAAACAACAGATACATTGGATGTTCTACTGAGTCCACGGCTAAATCTATTGATGTTGGATTGGGCAACCGCTTCTTGACAACAACCGAAGAAGAACCCTGTTTCTCATTTACATTCCCTCCACTTGCTGAAGCAAGCTTTTGTAATTTTAATAGTAGAATCAAATCCTGTGAACTTCCAGGGATTGGGGGAGGTACCCTCTCAATGGGGCTAAAAGATGCCCCCAGACTTGAAGACTGGAGTGAAGAGTTTAGCTGGGATACAGTACTCACCGGAGCCAGAGTTGATAGATGTTTGTCTATAGGGCCACTCAACTGCCGAAGGAGTCAAGGCTGCCTTTGCTTTAACCTTCCTCTTCACCATTTTTAGGAAATAAAGTGCAACGAGCCCTGCCACACCAAAGGGGTGCAACCCCCCTTTGGTTTCACGCCCCTTAGGTCATGGGCTGCGTGGCTGCAAGCAGGGAGACTCTCGCTAAAGCAGGCAGCAGAAGATGATGTCAGCTGGGGGAGTGGCTATCGCTGCAGTGGTATGGGAAGCAAAGCTCTCCTCTTAATCAGTTCTCTGCAGCTGCTGCTACCGGGATCTCCCACATTGTCAGCTTCAAGAAAACATGCAGGGAAACTTGCTAATGTAGGCAGCAGAAGATGATGGCCAGGGGCGTGGCTAGTGTTGCGATGGTCGAAGAAGCAAAGCTCTCATTCCAACTGGCTCCCTGCAGCTGCTGCTTTTGGGCTGTCCTGTATGCATCAAGTCAGCCTCCTTACGTCTTAATTTTTTATGTTTTAGTTTCCTCAGAATTTTGTGGTGAAAGCCATTCGGTCCTGGTGACTTTTTTTGTTGTTTTGCTGAAGCGCCTTTTCTGTCTTCATATTAATCACTGATTTTTTTTTTCACTGACTTGGCTGCTAGTCAGCGAATATGGTTATGGTGTCTGTTCTGTGTGTGGGTTTCTAGATTATAGCTGTACAATGAGGGGACTGCCTTAGTACAGGGAAAATCTCCAGGACTGCTCAAGGACATTTTTTACTTGGTAACATCAGGTTTGTATTGTTGCCTGCACTGTACAAAGTTATGGTAGAGGCATGTTTATGAAAAATGTGTGTGAATTAAGCACATGAAACTTACTTAAACATTTTTTTTAATTGGGATTTATTAACTGCCTTTATGAAGAGATTCACCCAAGGAGATGACAACTGGATCTGTGGCTAGCTGACAGAATTAGATTCCAGGTACTTTCTACAGCTGGGATACCTAAGTAATAGTTCTAGCAGGATGCTGATGCTTTTTTTTCTTTTTTACTGCATTTTGCTTAATTATCTGGGTTGAGGTTTTCACAGAAAGTTAATAAAACAGTGGCTAGATATGTGAAATTGTGACAAGTTTCTTTTTAGCCAATAAACCACTTTCTTTGAAACAACATTGGTCTACCCCCTTCTCTTTTTGTTGTTGCTTCTTGTGTTTTGTTGTTAAGGGGGCTACTTATGCTGTGTTTTTCTTTTAGTTCTGGTTGTATTTTCTTTTGTTCTTTGTACTTGCATTTTGCTTTAAAACATTGTAATAAATGAGTTACATAATCCATTTCGGTAGTGATAACCACCAAGTAGGAGACATTAGTTCTTACCTGCTAATTTGCTTTCCTTTAGGCCCTCTGGATAGGCCCAGAATGTGCTTAATGGGTTGTGCATGCCTTCTAGCAGGTGGAGACTGACTCTAAGAGAGTAGAGCCAATAAGAGCCCTGGCTAGCTAGAGAGAGATTCAATATTAGTGTCCCAAAACAGAAGAAGAAAAAAGAAACGACACCTGTGCACCCGGGTATCTTGAGCAAGCATTTGCATCTTGAGCAATGTGCCAAAACTGGCGGCCCCTCTAATCTTTGGGCTTTTCTTTTCATTATTTTATTTATTTATTTGATTATGTATTTTCAAACAAAGGAAATTGCAAACATACAAAGCATCTCTTTAGGAAAACACGAACCGAAAAAACCAAGGAGAACAGTACTACATCTGATCAAACCGTAAGAGGGAGAATCTGGGCTGGTCCGGAGGGACTAAAGGAAAGCAAATTAGCAGGTAAGAACTAATTTCTCCTTCCTTAGCGTCCCTGCAGACCGGCCCAGAATGTGACTGATAGGAAGTAACAAAGCAGTATCTTCATGGGAGGGACCCTAGCAAACCCGACATGTGCACCTTCACACCAAACACTGCTTCCTGACTACACTAAACATCCAACCTGTAATGTTAGGAATGCAAGGAGGACCAAGTTGCTGCCTTAAAAATTTCACCAGGAGGAACCAGAAAGTGCTCCACCCATGACACAGCCTGCTGTCTGGTAGAATGTGCTTTCACACCTGGTGGGATAACCTTCCCTGAAAGAAGGTATGCTGAAGCAGTCATCTCCTTAAGCCACTGAGAAATGGTCGGCTTAGACACCGCTAACCCTTTACGGGAACCTCCAAGCCTCAGAAACAGACTATCCATCCATTGGAATTCCTCCGTAGTTCTCAAGTAGTGCTTCAAAACTTTCCTGACACCTCAGATGCCGCTGATTCTCCGACCCGGAGGAAGAACCTAGCACAGGTAACACCACCGATAAGGACAAATGAAACCTTGACATGACCTTGGGGAGAAAGGAAGGAACGGGGGTGTAAGACTACCTGCTCCTTAGAAAATTCCAAAAATGGAGACCGATAGGAAAGAGCCTGCAACTCCAACACTCTCCTGGCCGAGGCAATGGCTACCAAAAATACCGTCTTCAGCTTCAAATCTTTCAGAGTATAGGACGCCAAGTGTTCAAAGGGGTAGAGAACTGAAAGAACCAAATTAAGGTCCCACACTGGAAAGATGGTCGTAGAGGAAGGACGAATGAGACCCTCTCCACGTAGAAACCAAGAAATTATGTGGATGTCTAGCTAATGACTTCTCTTGAATGTGCCCCTGAAAACAAGACAGAGCAGCAATTTGCACTTTAAGAGAAGCCAGGCCTTTATCAAACCCCTGTTGTAAAAAAATCCCAAACCTGTGCCACTGAAGCGCAAAACGGAGAGATGTTCTGATCCACACATCAAGCCTCAAAAACTTGCCAAGTCCTGATATAATTCAAAGAGGTTGACCTACACTGAGACCAAAGCATTGTGGCCACCACTGTGGCGGAGTAACCCCTCTTCATCAACAGCACCCGCTCGAGAGCCATGTTGAAGATAAAATTGAGCTGGGTCTGGATGAACCACTGGACCTCGGACCAGAAGATCCTGAGACTGCGGAAGGTTGAGTGGAGATCTGACAAAAAGGCGCTAAAGGTTGGCATACCAAGGTCTGCAGGGCCAATCCAGCGTCATCAGGATTACTCAACCCCTGTGCACCTCTATCCTCTGAATCACGCCACAGCAGAGGCCACGGAGGAAATGCATAGAGAAGCCCAGGAGGCCAAGGCTGGAGAAGAGTGTTCACTCCCTTTGCTTTGAGATCCCTTCCTCAACTGAAAAATTAAGGCACTTTCGCGTTGAGACTCAAGGCTAAGAGATTCATGACCGGAAGCCCCCAGCATGCTACGATCTCCTGAAATGCAGTCTCTCCGAAAGCCCATTCCCCTGGGTCTAGAGTGTTGCGACTAAGAAAGTCTGTCTGAATGTTCGCCACTCTCGCTACATGAGATGCCGAGAGGGCGACTAGATGAAGTTCTGCCCAAGACATGAGCTGTGTCTACTCCAGTTCCAGCTGTCGACTCCTCATTCCCCCCCCCCCTTGGAGACTGACATAAGCTACTGCTGTGGTGTTGTCTGAAAGGATGCAAACTGACTCGCCTACTAATCGAGTGCCAGCCGAATCACTCTGGTTTCTTCCAAGAGGGTGATCGAGCAGGAAGCCTCTGGTCGAGACCAAAGCCCCTGTGCATACCATCCATGATAGTGAGCTCCCCAGCCCTTGAGTCTGGCTTTCGTTGTGACTACAATCCACCGTGGCGGATCCAAAGGCATCCTCTTGAACAAATTGGTCATGCGAGGCCACCAGCGGAGGCTGCCACGTTCCCGAGCTCACAGAGGCAATCTTACCTGCAGGGGGTCCTTCTGAAGTGACTCTCTGCCCAGGAGGGACTTCTGGAAAGAGCTCATATGTGGCCTGGCCCAAAGTACTGCTTCTATCGTCGCCGCCATGGAGCCCCAAATTTGAAGATAATCCTTTGCACATGGCACCAATGTGTGAAGAAACGTTTGAATTTGTGTCTGTAACTTGAGAATTCTGGGCTGGTGTGAAATACTTGACCCTGTAGAGTGTCGAAGGTCATGCCCAGATAGTCCAGCAACTGTGATGGCACCGCTCAAGCTGTATGACTTCACCCTGATCAGCCAATCGTCCAGGTAAGGATGAACAAGAATGCCATCTCTCCTGAGAGCTGCTGCGACGACCACCATAGCTTTTGTGAATGTGTGAGGAGCCGTAGTGAGATTGAATGGCAACGCCCAAAACTGATAATGCTTGCCTAACACTGCAAAGCAAAGAAAAAGCTAGTGCATAGGCTGAATCGGGATGTGCAGGTAGGCCTTTGTCAAGTCCAGCATGGTCAAGAACTCCCCAGACTGCACTGCCACAATGACTGAACGCAGAGTCTCCATGCGAAAACTGAATACCCTGAGAGCCCGATTGACAGCCTTAAGATCCAGAATCAGCCAAAAATATCCTTCTTTGGGATGATAAAGTAAATGGAATAATGTCCCTGTCTGAGCTCTGAAGAGGGAACTAGGCAAATAGCCTGAAGCTCTACGAGCCTTTTCAGAGTATCCCTGCCACGCCTGCTGAGGCAAGAACATCAGGGAGACTGCAAGAAGGCATCTGGAAGACACTATGCAAACTCTAAGGCATACCTGTCTCAAATAACCTCTAGCACTCACTGATCTGAGGTAATCTGGGCCCACCTTCAATAGGAACCATGTTAAGCGAGCTCCCACAGGAATTGGAGGCTGGTCCCGGAAACCTTCATTGTGCAGGATGGGCAGTTGACTGGAAAGAGAAATGGAAATGGGACTTGATATACCGCCTTTCTGTGGTATTTTGCAACTACATTGAAAGTGGTTTACATATATACAGGTACTTATTTTGTACCTGGGGCAATGGAGGGTTAAGTGACTTGCCCACAGTCACAAGGAGCTGCAGTAGGAATCGAACCCAGTTCCCCAGGATCAAAGTCCACTGCACTAACCACTAGGCTACTCCTCCACCTCCCTGTCGACCTCCACGAAAGGACTGGTTTCTCTGAAAGAACCGAGACCACCGGGTCAGAGTCACTCTGCCCAGCCTATACCGGTGAAAATCCCGACCCAAAAACTGCCCTGCGACCTGATGCCCTCAGTCTGTGTTCAGGAAGTCGAGGCGCCGTAGTATCTCTCAGCTTCGGACTAACTTATCAAACTCCTCACCAAACAGAAGCTGTCCCCTAAAGGGAAACCTACTGAGCTTCGACTTAGAGGCCACATCCTCCGACCAGCCTTGCAGCCAAAGAGAGTGCCTTTCAGTCACCCCCAAGTCCATACATTTTGAAGAGGCCAAAAGTCCTTTTTTTGGCTTTTCTTTCAGAAGACTGATGACAGCGGTTGTAAGGAATCTGGTACGGTCGGGTAAAAAAACTTGTGAAGACTGATTTCAGTTAGACCCCTGAGGCAGGCGCATTGGAGCACCGAAACACGGCCCATGTCGGGTTCTCTTTTATTAAAGATTGTACCATTGTTCCAGTTTTTGAGGCTGTTTTGGGTTGGTTTTTTTTGCCGCTTGACTTTGTGTACTTTTGGACCCTCTCTTTGATTGCTGTCTGGCAATTTATATGCAACATGTAGAAAGAGATAACGGAGGTATTAATTTTTGGTTTTTGTTCAGTAAGTGAAATCTTGGCAGTACAGATTTAGTCACTTGCTGATAAAGGGAAAATGGTCTACAAAATTTAAGAAATCTGTATTACAAGTAAAAGCATGAAGAAAATCCTGAGTGATTTTTTTTTTAACTTTAAATGTTTTTATTGAAGAGGCAGGATATCTCCTATACAGCCATATATGTGGGATAACAACTCCCCAATAAACAAATCAGATTATACATGTCAAACAGCTGTCAAATACTACACAACAACTCAATCACTATAGCAGAAACAAACTAGAAATACCAACCTATCACCATCTATTTTATCATACTTCTAAGAAAACTATCCCCCCTTCTCCCTACCCCCACCCAAGCAGTGCACTGGTGTAGATAATCACTTCCACATCTAACCAACCTATCCCATTCCTCCCTTCCTTCCTCCCTCCCAATCTTATCATGTCTTTATTTTCTCCACCCATTCTTGCAACCAGGCCCATCCCCTATGGCGCTGCAGCTCCCCATCTCTACGATATGCCATAAGGCGCTCCAGCATTATGAGTTGCTCCACTTTACCCTTCCACTCGCCCATGGAAGGAGGATCTATATTTTTCCACCTGCGAGCTAGAAGGCACTTTGCCGCCGCTAGGCCCCAATGTAACATTTTACTCTGTTCCCAGGATTCCCTTTCATTATGTATCCCAAGCAAACACACCTGCGGGCTACACACCATGGAATCTCCAATCATTTTTACCATTGCCTTCATCACCTCTATCCAGAAAGGCAATAGTCGTGAACAGGACCACCAAATATGCAAAAATGTGCCCCTTTCTTTTCCACATCTCCAGCACCGGTCAGAAGCAGAAGGGTACATACGCTTGATTCTCTCAGGAGTATAGTACCATCTGGAAAGTACCTTATATGCATTCTCCTGCACTAGCGCACATGTAGAGGCCTTCTGTACCTCTCCGCATATCCGTTCCCATTCCTGATCATTAAACCTACAATTTAAATCAGATTCCCACGTACCTTTAAAGCAGAATGGAGTGGGGTCACTACCTCTAATGAATCTGTAAAGCACTGAAATAGATCTAGGCACCCTCTGCAATATACCCCATAAATTCTCCAGGCTCTCTCTTGGGTGTTGCTCCCCCTCCAACCCATTGTTCCCATGAATAGTTTCACCTGAACAAATGAAAAATAATCCCCTTCTGGTAGACCATATTGTACCTTCAGTTCCTCAAAACTTTTTATCTGTTCTCCCTGTAGTAGATCCCGAAAGCAAGAAAGGCCCAGATGATCCCATCTCAAAAAGACCCTATTATCCTTCCCAGCCCCGAATTTCGGCTCCCATCGGATCTCAGCTCTAGTTGACACTCCCTCTCCCTGTCCCCACTTCCTCCGAAACTCCTCCCAAGTCCGCAGGAGATGCCTAACAAAGGGATTTTCCACTCCAACTAACCTTTCCCCCAATCCCTCTGTAGTCCATAAGAGTGATTTTAAGCCTCTCTGCGAAAAATACTCCTGTTCCACCTGACCCACTAACTTTGGTAGTTTCTTTTCCCACTCCACCACCATCTTAACCTGAGCTGCCTGATAATACCATTCCAGTCGCGGTACTGCTCTACCCCCACTTTCTATTTCTCCCCATAACACTCTCGCTGCTAGCCGCGGGTGTTTGCCCCCCCCCCCCCAAACAAATTGAAGGATGTGACGTTGTAACCTACGCAACATCACCCTGGGCACTGCCACCGGCAAGCTCTGGAACAAAAACAACAGTCTGGGTAGGATATTCATTTTAATTACCGCCATCCTCCCCCACCATGACAACCACATACCCTTCCACCGGGACAACTCCATCCGGATGCGGTGTACAATTTTCCCATAGTTAAGATCGAAGATTTTGTTTTGATCCCTGGGGACCAGAACCCCCAAATATCTGAAGTAGTTCCCAGCCCACTTAAAAGCAAACCTACTTTTCAGGCGGATTTCCACTTCCTGGGGGACCGAAATGCCCATTACTTCACATTTATCCATATTGACTCGCAACCCTGAATACCTCCCAAACTCTCCCAGCACTTCCCTTACCACCTCTAGTGTGGTCTCTGGCTCCGTCACATAAAGCAGCAGGTCATCAGCATAAAGGGCCACTCGGTGTTCCTTCGTTCCCAGTCTAAAACCCCAGTACCCAGGGTGGCTACGAATCATCACAGCTAAGGGCTCAATATAGATGGCAAACAATAGAGGTGACAGTGGGCATCCCTGCCTAGTCCCCCGCCCTATTGCCAAAAATGGTGTATATTGGCCATTAATCTGAATGCAAGCTCTTGGGGCTCTATATAAAGCTGCTATCCACCTGCAAAAGTTCCCTCCGATACCCATACGCCGCATCACCTCTCTCAGAAACTCCCAATCTACCCTATCAAACGCTTTTTCAGCGTCTATTGCTAGCAGTAGGGTGCCCGGGAGTCTCTGTTGTGCCTCCCACTGTAGGTGAAGAGTATGGCGTATGTTATCTCCCACCTGACGACCCAGAATGAATCCTGACTGGTCCTCTCCTATCAGTCCCGGTAAAACCCGTCCTAGCCTATTGGCCAGAACTTTGGCCACTATCTTTACATTGATATTTAATAAAGAAATGGGGCAGTAAGAACCACAAATAGTGGGGTCTTTACCTGGTTTTAACAGCACTGAAATCCCCGCCTCCATCATTGAATTTGCAAAATCCTGTCCCTCCAAAACCCCGTTCCCTAGCCTAATGAGCTGGGGTCCCAATTCTTCAGTATAACATTTATAGAATCACGCGGTGAAGCCGTCCAATCCCAGGGCCTTCCCATTCCGGAGATTCTTGATTACCCCTTGCACTTCCCCCCCATCTGATCGGCTCTTCCAATCTCGCTTGCTCAGCTGCCTCAAGGCTTGGGAGCTGTATCCGGTCGAGAAATGACTCATCCCTGCCCTATCTGTAGCCTCCCCCGCCTTATATAACTGTTCGTAATAAGACCTAAAGCTTTCCGCTATATCTGTGTCTGCATAATACCAACTACCCCTTCCATCCGTTCGTTTTTGTATAAGAGTCTTAACCCGCTTCGCCCTTAACCTACGAGCCAGAAGCGCACTGGATTTGTTCGCAAACTCAAAGATCTTCTGCTTCCATTTGGTTTGCATGTGTTCGATCTCTATCATTTGCAACTGTGCCAGTGCCCCCCGTACCTCCCTGAGTTCTTCCCCCACCTTCTTTGTGGGCTGCCTTTTATGCTGTTTCTCCAGGCGCACAAAGCGTGTATGCAATTCCAGAGATTTCCAACCTCGTTCCCTCTTTTTCCGAGCCCCCCATTTAATAAACGTTCCTCTCACCACTGCCTTCATTGCATCCCATAAAGACCCATCCGAAACTTCCCCATTATCATTAAACTGGTAATATTTCTTTATTGCTCTCCTGACGTCTTCTGTCACTGTTTCATCCCCCAATAGGGTTTCATTTAGCTTCCAAATCCCTCCCTTCTTCCTACCTACCAGCCCCTTGAGCCTAATCCAAACAGGAGCATGATCAGATACCTGACAAGTTTCTATCTCTGCCTCCTCTAACATGTGCCAACTGTTGCGATCCACCCATATACTGTCCAATCTGGCATATGACTGTGCAGCATGCGAATAGTGTCTATAATTTCTTTGTGTCCCATGCAACAATAATCCTGAGTAATTTTGTTGTAAATCTTCAATGCACTCTTTCTGCGCTGTGCTTCATTCACCGTGTGACCATCTCTGGGCAAAGTGATTAAAGTCACCAGAAAGGAAAAATAAAATAGAGAGATTGTAATGAATTCTGTTATTGCAAACAATTTGTAATACAGCAGTCCAAACCCCATCCTTTTATATGAAAAAAAAAATTAAAAACTTACAGAAGTTCAAACGTAACTTTTTTTCAGACTGCTTGTGGACCTATGGCATGATTAATTAGCCATTCTTAGCATTTTGGATCTGCTACTTTAATCACCTTTTCCAGAGATGGTCGCATATCCTCTTGGCCATGGAGAGGAGATTTTCAGCCCAACACAAACAGCTGTTCAGGATTAACAAATGTTAACAAAACTATGTAAGCCACATTGAGCCTGCAAATAGGTGGGATAATGTGGGATACAAATGCAATAAATAAAATCCACAAAGAATATGCTGAGAAATGCTAAATAGTAGTAGTAGTAGTAGTGAGAGGATTGTCTGCAGTGGATGGCAGTGCATGCAATTCTGTCGCATGCATATTCATTTATACTAACTGGATTGAGAATGCATCTGAGCAGTAGCTGGGGGGGGGGGGGTTCCCCCCTTCATAATGGCTTCTTTTTCTCATCTGCCAAGCAAGCACTTTCAGGCTTGTGGTCATTTGATCCCTCTGTGCTCCCCTCCTTTAAACTGGCTGCATTTGCTTTTCATCGACACATTAACTGTGTATATATAGTGTTGTATAAATTGTAGTTCTGGCTATGGTAAAATGGTGCAGCTGTCCTGGATCAAGTCAATATCAGTGCTATGGAATTAAGCCTCCCTAAATCATCAAACTGCAGCAGTTAAATACATGAAACACTAAGGCCATCTGGAGATTTTATATTAAATGCTGCCTGGGTATACAGAGATATTTTTTCCTTTAATATATGTTGATCATTTTTGACAGTGGTATGATATGAATAGCCTGGTCATACT
Organism: Microcaecilia unicolor; assembly: GCF_901765095.1. Classification (NCBI taxonomy): domain Eukaryota; kingdom Metazoa; phylum Chordata; class Amphibia; order Gymnophiona; family Siphonopidae; genus Microcaecilia; species Microcaecilia unicolor. The sequence goes on from NC_044037.1 coordinate 220,285,558, forward strand.
AGGTAGTGTTTTTCCCACAGCTCTAGTTTGGAGCCCCTGAATTGTGAATTTCCAAGGGGGAAAATGCAGCAGTGCTTCACGATCTTCATGCCTCCCTAGTTCAGTGACAAAGCTATAGGTAACCTTCACTTCTATCAGAAGGAATAAAACTATTAGAAATTAGGTGAGATCAATTTAGAGCTGCAAACTAGGAGGCCTGTTTAGCTACCCTTCATCAGAGTCTAAAAGTCATTCCCAAGTCTTATCTGTATTGATTTGGATTTGTTTACCATCTTCTTCAATCTAGGCGGTGTGAGCGCTAACATCTGGCTTATATCCAGTTGCAGTTTAATTATATACTAGTTAGTTAGAGCAGAGTTGATGAAGAGGGGTGCATATGTGCGAATTTTATTTAGGCCGCACCTTTAATAGTTCAAGGCAAACTACATTCAGGTGCAGTTCACTTGAGAGTTTGTGCCGCCTTAGCTCCGTGGAGCTTAGATGTCTTTTCGGATTTAGTTTCATCTGTATAGTGTTGCATTTTTCACCGTGAGCACTGTACATACACTTGACATATGATAGAAGTTCATGAAACTTGGCGTTTCTACCTGAAGTGTAATGTTGCCATTTCATGTGAGCTCCTGTCAGGTTCTCATGTGAACCTGCTGAGTGCCAGACAAGCTCAATTTCAATCTGCCTAACCTGCTAAAATGAAGATTTAGCCTGTAATTTTGTTTTTAGCATTGAATGCTTAGACCCACAGATTATCAGCTGTAAATAAGCTGCCTTCTGGATTTCGATTAGAGCCTTTGTTTTGTGTGGGGGCGTAGTCACAGTATTGGACCAGTGTGAAATACAAATTTGTAAAAACAAGTTGTCCCATTGCATGACAGGCTAGAAATGAATTAATCTAGACTTTTGTTAGGATTGTTTACACTACAACACTGCTAACATATTTACAAAATGAATGGGCTGAAGGTGAGGCTGGTTAATTTTCAACAAGAAAACATGGGTATAGCCTGTTCTGGCTTGACTGCTCAAGCCTTTTATTTGAACTAACTTGTTTAATCATAAATGTAGTAGGAGTGCATGTTGGGGGAGAAGGGGTAAGGCGTGGAACAGGCACATAAAATTATATGTGCATTAATTCAGATTTCAGATTGGTTTCCATTAAAGAAAAACTAGCATAAGTTGCCTAGTAATTCTGTGGCTTATGTATACCCAGGAACTAGCTTAGACACAACAGCAGCAGCTTCTTCTGTGACTACTATTTATTTCTGTACACAGGAGAGAGAGAGAGAGAGAAAGAGACCCTGCTCTCTACAGCTTACATACAGGGCAAGTATGAGAATTTGGGGACTTAATTTATAGGAAAATGTTTATTTAAAAGCCAACGTAGGTGTGAAGAGGAGATTAAGGGATTAGCTGGATTTGAATAAGGCCAAAGTGAGAGCATGACGCAACGACTCAGTCTATTTCAGGTGGAAAGGAGAGGGTTGATGAAGGAGAAGGGTACAAATGAGTGATGTCCAATGACGTGGAGATCAAGGAGGGCTGTAAGGAGAGGTAACAAGGAACTGCAGAATGAATGCACTTGTTCAAGCCAATGAAGTTAACTGAATAAGGTTTGTGAGTAGATGCTGTGGAAGATAAGTCATGGGCTGAGGGGACTAGGAGGATATTCTCCCTCCCCCACCAAAAAAGGGGGAAAGGATAAGCTCTGAGATCAACAGAATGAAGCACTGCCATATGAAAAAATGTCTAAGATTTGGGTCTGGATTCATGGTGAAATTTCTGGTCAACTTGAATGTAACTCACTTTTGAGCTACTACTGAAAAAAGGTGTGAGCAAAATGCAAATAAATAAATGAAATAAATATCTGGCAGTTGTCAGCATAAATGACATTGAAAGCCTTCGGAGGAGATCACTGCACTTCAAGTATAGAGAGGCCCAAGATGGAGTGATGGAAAAGATGAGAAGAAAGCCAAGACAGTACAGAGCCGTGAAATTTTAATTTAATTTAATTTTGACATTTATAACCTACTTAACCATCAAGTTCTAGGTGGAGTAGTCATAAAATATTATTTGTCCATAAAATCCAAATACAGTAAGTTCAAGAAATAATACTCAAAGTCCAGTACATAACATAATAAAAGACCTCATAATAGAAAACTCATCCAAAACACTTTTTTTTTTTTTTTTAAAAAGCCAAGTTTTTACTAGGCGTTTAAACCTTATATGGTTCATTTTCAGTCTGATTTCCAGAGGTAAAGAATTACAAAGTTCTGCTCCTTTTCCAAAGCTGTATTGAAAGCTTTATTCAAATGACATGCTGAACGTTGGCTGATACAAATGAACAAAATTTTGAAGATGAGCAGGGGCCAAGTCATAATGTTTTAAAAATCAAGGTTGACAATTTAAATTCAACCCTAGCTTTACAAGGGAGCCAATATAAAATTTTCAGAAAAGGTATAGCACGTTCGAATCAACGACCTCCACCTATCAGTTTGGCCACTGCATCCTCCACAGTTGCAACTGAAGATGGTGTCGGAAGCATTGCATTGATCAAGGTTGAGGACTGGGTAAAAGGCCCATGGATCTGGTCACCTGAGATGCCGGCAAAATCTGTTTCTGTAGAATATAGAAGACGAAGGTCAGATTGGATTGGTTCAAGAATGGCTTGAGATGAAGTCAAGATAGCCAAGATGATCACCATGCTAAAGTAGTTTCAGTGAGAAAGGGAGGAGGAAGATGGGATGATGGCAGGGGGAGGAAGAGTTAAGTTAAAACTTTTCTTGTACTTTGAGGTTTGCTATCCTTTTTGTGTTTGCTTGGATGTATCTGAATTCGCAGCCTGCCATCTCCAGGCATAGAGACCTGGACCTTGAACTCTGATGTGTTTGCCGCTTTTGCTGAGCATCAGGCCTGATATGCCTGCCTCTTTGTTTTATAAGACAAATGGAATACGTGATTAGAGGATCTAGTTGTGCATACACTGTGTTGATACTAAATGGGTTTTGAAACTGTCTCCTTTTCTGAATCTGCTAATGACTATCAAGAATCCACTTTCAACTATTCTAAACCTTGCTAACTTCTGTTGTGTTCATAATTGCCTTGGTCATGGTTTGTCTTCTTCAGTACAAAGATTGGCCACCATGGTGAGTCAGACATCAAGTGTTGAGTTTTTGTTTTGTTTATTAAAAAATATAGTGCTTTTCATGTGTATCTATCTAAGCCGTCTGCAAGTAGAAAGCAGCATAACTAACTGCTTTTATCACATTCTCTGGCAACGAATTCCAGAGTTTAATTACACATTGAGTGAAGAAATATTTTCTCTGTTTTATTTTAAATTTACTACTTGTAACTTCATTTTTAAGCGGCGCCGTGAGCAAGACAGTCTGTAGACGCATCGGGCAGGAAAGAGGGGGCTCTTTCCTGCCCCGAGGATGTCACTAGACCACCAAGGCACCACACTAAGGTAAAGGAGGGGAGGATAGGACACCTGTCCGCCCACCAAGTCTGCCTGTTCGTCCGCAAATCTGGACAAATGAGCAGGCTGGCAAAACCCGCCCGGATGCTCAGCTATGTCCTCAAAAAGAGGACATGTCCGGGTAAAACCGGACGTATGGTAACCCTAGGTCTGTCATCCTTCCTTACCCTGACTGCATAGCAAGAGGTGGTGATGAATGGTTGTACATTGGGCTGTTCTCCTCTGCCATCTCCTGAGCTTGACTCTCCAGTCGAACTGCCCTGGCTTCTGCAACCATGTGGTTCGAGCAGGCCTAAGATGACAGTTCTATTCATGTTCCTCCTCCTCTGTGCCTTCTCTGAGGGGGAAGAGGAATCAAGGAGAGCTGCCATTGTCTGTTCCTTTGCAGAATACTGTGTAGGTGGGGGGTTCTGTCCAAATTCTGCATTGTGCAGAATTCCCCCAGGAGTAAAAAGGATGTGAGACTTCAGAATGCAGGTAGATAGGCATAGAATTCCAAAATGAGATTACTAATTAGTTTTCCTCTTTTGTATTGTTTGCATATTGAACAGGAAAAGGTTCAGTTGCATTGTGCTTTTGTAGTTCTCAGTCATGCTATACCTTTTGACAATCTCTTAGTAAGTTGTGATCTAGCTGTGTGTGTGTGTATGTATGTTAGTCAAAAGGGCGACATTGCATGACATGAGAGAACCACAATTCAACCTTCTATCCATTTTTCAAATTTTTTTGTATAAAGGGTGTAGAGTTTCTTATGAGCGCTTTCAGCTTTTCTATCCCCCTCAACACACACACAGTTTTAATACAACTAGGTCTAGCTGTTCCAGAGACTTGATAAGGAGTGGGGTCAGACTGATAATCCTGGCTGTTTCATTGAACCAATGTTGAAACAAATGCAATGAGTATGGGACCATCAAGTTTCATTTTTGACATAGCATTTAAATATAGTGTATATTAATCTAGCTTTGAAATTTCAGGAGGTTTGTGTGTGTGTTTTTAATGCTGTGTGTTCTATACCAGTCTTTCCCAAGTCCAGTCCTGGAGTACTCCTTGTCAGTCAGGTTTTCAGGATATCCACAATGAATATTCATGAACTTGATTTGCAAACACTGTCTCCACTATTTGGAAACCTACGTCAGTGGTTCCCAAACCTGGTCCTGGAGGCACCCCAGCCAGTCAGGTTTTCAGGACATCCACAATGAATATTCATCAGAGGGATTTTCATGCAGTGGAGGTAGTGCATGTAGACCTTTCATGGATATTCATTGTGGGTGACCTGAAAATCTGACTGGCTGGGGTGCCTCTAGGACCAGGTTTGGGAACCACTGATGTATGTTCATGGTGGGTATCCTGAAAACCTGAATGGCGAGGGTAGTCCAGGACCGGGCTTGGAAAACTGCTCTATACTTTTTGCATCATGGTAGCATTTGGTGGCAGTGGTGGTAGTTTTAGTCTGAATATTTTATTCTTTTTGTGCTCTCAATATACCTTTTTCTCATTGTGAATGAAATAGGTTTGAAGAAGACATACTCTGAAAATAATGGGAAACTGAGTCAGAACCAGTGCTCCCATTCAGTAGATTATGATCCATTACAATAGAGATGTGAATGAGGAAATGATGTTGGGAATGTGTACAAGCATGTTTTGCTGGGTGGAGCCCAAATATTTAGAAAAGAGTTTTTAACAGGCTGCTGCTTTAGGGGTCCTTTTACAAAGCTGGAGTAGATCCTTACATGGATGTTTCCTGAATGCTAAGACTATTTATATTTAGTAGGCGGTAAGGGCTCAAGCACTAACTGATTGGTTCAGAAACTCCCACTCTCCGCCCCCCCAGACACGCACCTTTAGCCACCCACTCTCCGCTCCCCCAGACACACACCCTCAGCACTCCTTGTGGTAAGCCCTTTTGAGCTGCAATGAACACGCATTAGTACTTATCACAGCTTAATAAAAGGACCCCTTAGTGTTGTAGAAGAAACAGTATACTTGCACATGTTTTACAGAACTAGTTCATTCCCCCCCCCCCCCCCCCCCCCCCCCCCCCCTCTTGGTGAAGGGAACAAAGCTAAGAAAAGCTGAGCACTACATCCAAATCAGTAAAACAAATAGGAGGAAATATTTTTTTTTCACTCGAAGAATAGTTAAGCTCTGGAACTTGCTGCCAAAACATGTGGTAACAGTGGTTAGCGTATCTGGGTTTAAAATAGGTTTGGACAAGTTCCTGGAGGGGAAGTCCATAGTCTGTTATTGAGATGGACGTGGGGGAAGCCACTACTTGCCCCGGGATTGGTAGCCTGGAATGTTGCTACTAATTGGGTTTCTGTCAGGTATTTGTGACCTGGATTGGCCACTGTTGGAAGCAGGATACTGGGCTAGATGGACCATTATTCTGACCCAGTATGGCTGTTATGTTTTTATGTAAAATGTGTATCCAACTTACTGACATTTTTTTCTTCTTCTTTCTATAGAAGTAACAAAGTACTTCTGAAAGTGCCATTTTAAAGACTTTAAAATCAAAAGGTCAGGGGGAGGAAGAGTTAAAACAGGTCTCAAATCTGGTTTGACTGTTAAAGTATGCCTGATTGCACAGGTTACATGCAGACATTTGTAGAACATTAACATTCTTTTTGGCTACATGGTGGCCTGATTTTGAATTGCATAACGTTCATGTCTTATGCATTGTTGCTGTTTTTTATTAAATTGTTTTTACTGCAAACCTAAAACAGAATAAAATTAAGTGTCTTTAACAGTTATTTTAGTTTCATAGTTCAGTGTTTGCTCAAAGGCTGGGAAGACTTAGTACAAATACATTAGTGTAGTAACTCCAGTCCCTTAATCACTTGGAGCTTAACTTTAGATGTAGTTATTTATGTCCTACTGAGTTGGTAAATTATCTGAAAACAAAGAAATTGGAAAAACAAGAGTCCCTTATGCAAGAAAACTGTAACAGGGCCTTTGTGTTGTGTCTGAACTAATACGATAGATATGGTTTCAAAACTAAGTGGTCCTTTTTTTTACTAAGGTGAGGGGGTCTTTCCTGCACTCTAAGGCCATTTTTATAGTGGTTGTAAACCCCTTGAGTTTTCTACTTTTTACACTAATGGCCATGCGCTAATGTTGCCATTAATGATTGGCCATTTTTTTTAAATGATCGTGGCAGTAAGGACACCTCTGTTATCTTCATGCAAACTAGTTGCTGCACAGTAATGTAAATGCACTAACCAGGAACAAAAAAAATTAAAAATTATTTAGTGTGTGTGCATATTCTAAAATTACTGTGTGATGCTATAATACATCCTGCTGTACTCCCTTTTTTTTTTTTTTTTTTGCTGTATTAAGCCTGCATCAGCCCCTAATTTTCTTTGCCCAAAGTAAATTAGAAATCTAGAGCCCTGCTCCACCAGAACTCTGTTTAAGCAGGGTTAAAGCACAGACCATTCCCATGCTGGAAGCAAGGCAGCCTATTACTGAAGCCAAACAATCATGAAGGAACATACATTTCCCTTTGGATTCATTATTATTATTACTTAAAAAAAATTTTTTATTAAAAAAGTATTGTTGATTAACTGCGTTTGGGTCATGATCTGAACTACATCCTTGGAAATCTGACAAAGGCCAAATTATTTAGCTGCTTGTGGTACTTACATTACCTCCCCCCCCCCCCCCCCCCCCAAAAAAAAACCCAAAAATCCCAAACAAAACTACAAGTCTGTCTTCAGAGCAGTGGGCTCTCACGGGAGGGGGAGCATGTTTCATTTTTAATGTCTATTTTTCTGTTTTGTTTTTGAAAATGTTTAATCCTTTTTATTTTTCTCTTTTTTTCCAATTTTTAAAAAATTCTTTTCATAATTTGGCTGCTTTCTGCTGTTCCCAATATTCATTACTCCAGTGTACATTGCTGTGAGGATAGAGTGTACATTAAACAGTTACATAAACTGAAAAATCCCACTTGAGCTTGTTTAGATGTGACCTACACAGTGGAACTAGCTGCACTGTATGATTTGGGCATAGCTTGTGGCTGGGCAATATCTTATGATGGTGATCCTTCAGTGTCCTTTTTAGTAAGAAGCTGCGCTTTGGTTCACTTCTAAAAATTTCCATGGATATTCCCCTTCCCTTCCTCCACTCTGTCACCACGTTATGGTTTCCTGTCAAATGATGCAAGACAAGAGCTTACACAATAGAGGAAATCACAAATGGCAGCTGTTGGAGAAGTCCGTCCTATGATGAACCTGAATCATTCTCACTGTAAACACGTCTTACACAGCTTCCCTCCAGATGGTGCTCTAACAGGAGATCCTCAATTTATCAATTAGAGCAAGACAAAATCTGTTCTGCTTCAGTGAATTTAGTATTTGTAGTACTACATACTGTAGCTACGTTCTGAAGATCTTAGAATGAATGGCCAGCTTAGGGACATGATACCACATTGCCTTCTATGATTTTCCGCTTCTGTCTCACCCTGGTTAGCCATTTATAATTTATTACCCAGTTGTAATAGAGACACACCCCCTTCTTTTGGAAGCTGTCACACATCAAAATTGGAAGCTTGATTTTTATGGTGTTGAGGCAATTGCAAGTATTAATTTGGAAAGTATGTTATGTTTCACAAAGGCTGCTTTCCTTCTTTGATACAGACATTTGAATGTGGCCATAAATGCTAACCCATGAAAAGGCAGTGTTCAAAAGTGTGCTGACACATGGATTTCAAGTGAACTGACTCCAAATATGAGCTGGTGGTTACTGGTTGTCTTGCTCTCTGTGGCAGAAATTGGATGAATGGTTCTAAAGTTTTTTTGGGGTTGTTTTTTTTAAGAGGAAGGCATACTTATAGAATGCACACCCTGACTCGGACGCCACCTGATTATGTTCATACTTGATCGTACTTTTATGGAGTACTAGTAAAAAAGGCCCGTTTCCGAAACCAATGAAACGGGCGCTAGCATGTGGTTTTTTTTTTTGTGTGTGTGTGTATGTGTCAGAGTTATTTTGTGTGTGTGTGAGTGTGTGAGGGTGCGGTGTGTGTGCAGGTTGTTGATGTGTGTCCTTTTTTGTTTTGTTTTTTGCTTGGGGGTTGGGGGATGTGCTGTGCTGTGCTGGCAAAGTGGGTTGGATTGGTGTGTGGCTTTGAGGGTGTGTTTCTGTTGTATTGTGTGTGTGTGTGGTTTTGTCTGTCAAGGAGGTTTGTGGAGGGGGGGTCTTTCTGTTGGTGAAATGTAAATGTGGTTGTAGGGGGTGTCAGCCTTTGTTGAGTGTTGTTTTTTTTCCATGTTTGTTTTTTTGTGTTATGCTGAGGCAGCAGTGTTGTTTTAGATGGGCGGAAGGTTGAGGAGCACGTTCTTTGTCTGTCGGTATTTTTTGGCAGTTTCAGGGCTGCTGTAGGGGAATGCTGGAAGAGAAATGTGCTGTTGGAAGCAGCACCATCTTTATCCATTGGGCTGGGGTTCTGGGCATCCTGGAGGGGGTGACGGCTTGCCTGAGGACGGGGATGGTTGTTTTAAGTTGGCGGAAGGGAGAAGAGCACGGTCTCGGGCCGTCGGGGGGTGATCCAGTATGTTTGGTCCATTTCAGGCCGGCTGCAGGGGAATGCTGGAACATTTATGCGCTGCAGGAATCAGCGCCGTCTTTTTCCGGGTGCTTGGGGAATCCCCGAGGTGGGAGACAGCTTGCCTGAGGCTGGGGATGGTTGGGCACGTCCTTGGCCGCTTCGGCAAAAGGGGAAGAGGAAGGGGGTGGGGAGTTACCTGCAGCCGCCTGAGAAACCATGTATTCTTTGTTTGTTTTGTATTATTAGTTTGCATTTCTGTTGATGGAGGTGGTGCATCGGTGTGCGGTTGTTTCGTTAGTTTGGCAGCCAGTCTCTAGCGATTCCTAGGCAGGGAAGGAGTAGGGAAACGCGTGTTTCCCTACTCCTCCCCCTTCCTTGGTCACTGTTTGCTGCTGGCTGGGTCGCAGGTAATCCTTCCAGCTGGGCCGCAGCTTGTCCTGTTCGCCGACGTCCCAGATGGTGACGGGCACGTTGTTTTCCGGCTCCTCTGACTCCATGTCAAGCGATCCCAAATATAGTCTGTGCTATAGGCCCTCTGGCACTCTTCAGTACTGGCATTAGGCATTTAAAAATTCCCCCCCCCCCCCCCCCCCCGGTCTATTTTTGCACATACCCACAGCAGGTGGTTCTGTGCTCTCCGTGCTGCACAGATAATGAGCCATTCTGCTGGGGAATGCTCCTCCCTTATTGTCACGTAGTTTCCTCTGATTGGTCCGTCTTACGTTGCCTAGTGTTGCCTGGGAACGGTGTTGTGATGCTCCTTTGTGTTTCAGAATGTTGAGGGTGTTTTTTCTGATTGGTCCGTCATGCAAGGGCGGGGCAGAGAGACATGGTCAGTGTTGTGGCTTCACCACCATGAATCCATGAACCCTTCAGTGAGTGACTGAGTGACTTCAGAATGTTGAGGGTGAGTTTTATTATAGTAGATGAGGGACATCTGGGTTCTGTATTTATGTTTTAGGTGTTCTTTGAATAATTTATCTAGTTAAGCTGTTCTTTCTGCTTGTTTTGTGACTCTGGAGTCAGGGGTTGTGTTCTGCAGTTCCTTTATTAAGCATTGTGGGAAATGTGGTTTTACGCCACTCTCTTGTCAAACGAGTCCTATCTGGCATGCTTGTTGGCCTTCATTGGTCTTTGGGGAGGGAAGGGGGTGGTGAAGGGGATGGGTGTGGAGTTTGGCTGAAGGGGCTCTGGGCCAGATGCACTAAACTTAACGAGCCAGCAACGTGGTTTTTAAACTGGTTCTAGCCAGTTTAGCACACAAGTAGTAAACTGGGACATGCACAAAAGGGTTCTCCGAGCCATTTTCCTGTCACGGTAGCAACTAACGAAAACGGAATGCAAATGAGCTAATTTTTTTTTATAATGCGATGCGATGCACTACCGTTTGCGACCCCATGCACAAAAGCAGTCCCAACTTTACCGTGGAAATTTTAATGTGAGGTGTGGACCTGCCGGTTCTTCATTATTGCAAGTAGGAGAAGGGGTGAAACAAGGCAGGGAAGATGGAGCACAAAAAAAAAAAAAAGTATAACAGCTTAAACGCAGCTTCTTTTGCGTGTATGAAAGCTGTGCCACATATGTTTCTTTTTCAAATTACATTTACTGGCAAGAAATTGGAGGGAGGGGAGTACTGAAATGTAAAGCATAAAAGTAATGGTCACTTACCAAAAATGCAAGGAAGTTAAGGGTCCATCAAAGAAACAGTGTCCTTGAGACACAGGCTTGGTTCCACCCCCAGCTGTTCCTGTTGCTTCCTTCTATTGGCCGGCTGACATCCTAGAACGCCCATCTCCCTGAAGATGGACTCTCATTGGCTGGCTGCTGTCCCAACTCCTCACTGCAGAGCTTCCCTGATGACATCACTTTAGAGTTGTTAACTGATTGGATCCGAACGTCCTGGTGTCCCCCTCCACAAAGAGGGGCTAAACCAATTGGACAGCATCAGCCTTGGGATGTCCCGCCCACTCATTACTGGAGGGGGACACCAGAAGTTCAGATCCAATCAGTTCACAACTCTAAAGTGATGTCATCAGGAAAGTCCTACAGGGAGGAGGAGTTGGGACAGCAGCCAGCCAATGAGAGTCCATCTTCAGGGAGATGGGCGTTCTAGTATGTCAGCCAGCCAATAGAAGGAAGCAGCAGGAACAGCTGGGGGTGGAACCAAGCCCTGATGCTGCTGTGCCTCACAGAAGAGTGGAGAGCAGCAGAGCGGGGTTTTTCTCACTTTTTCCCAGCAGCTGGAGGCAGGGAGCGCTATTGTGTCTGCCAAAAAAAAGGGTAAATCTACTGCTATTATAGACGCAGTTTCTGCATGCTAAGCATGAATACTAACTTAATAATCATTTATATACAGACTAGAAAAAAGGCCCGTTTCTGAACACAATGAAACGGGTGCTAGCAAGGTTTTCCTCGGAGTGTGTATGTTTGAGAGAGTGACTGTGTGAGAGAGAGTGAATGTGCGAGTGTGTGTGTGTGACAGAGAGAGAGTGAGACTGGGTGCGAGTGTGTCTGTGAGAGAGAGTGTGTGTGTGTGTGAGAATGTGAGTGTGTTTGCCATGGGCCCCCCTCCCTCCGAGTTCCAGGGTCGTCCCCCCTCCCTCAGAGTTCCAGGTTGGCCCCCCTCCCTCCCTCCCCTCCAAGTTGCAGGGTCGCCCTCCCTCCCTCCCCTCCGAGTTGCAGGGTCGCCCTCCCTCTGTCCCTCCCTCCCTCTGAGTTGCAGGGTCGCCCCCCCCTTCCTCCCTCCGAGTTGCAGAGTCGCCCCCCTTCCTCCCTCCGAGTTGCAGAGTCGCCCCCCCCCCCTTCCTCCCTCCGAGTTGCAGGGTCGCCCCCCATTCCTCCCTCCGAGTTGCAGGGTTGCTCCCCCTTCCTTCGAGTTCCAGGGTCCCCCTCTCTCCCTCCCAGTTCTAGGGTCGTCGTCCCTCCCTTCCTCCCTCCCAGTTCCAGCCGCACTCGCAACAGGAAAGCAGCGTTTAAAGACGTGCAGCCTTGGTCCTTCTCTCTGTGTTAGCTCTGGTCCCGCCCTCATTGTGGAAAGAGGAAATGAGGACGGGACCAGAGCTAAAAGAGAGAGAAGGGCCAAGCCTGTACGCCTGGTGGCGGCGACTTGGGGCGTGGCGTTGCGGCGAGGGCGGCAGGGGCGGGGCCTCATGCTGTTGGTCAGTGCTGCGGCTGATGGTCCCAGAACTACGTGACGTTCAGTAGCCTTACAGCAGAGCAGCGCACGAATGCCTCAGCCAGACAGCCACGCAGTCAGCTTCAGAACATTGGAGGTGCGTTTTATTAGATAGGATGCTTGTTTAGCCTCCAAACGGGTTTGCCACAAATATGCGGGAGTGGGAATTCTTTTGAAATGTGACCTTCCCTGGAAAATTCAAAATACTGTCCTGGACAAAGAGGGTAGATATGTGTTAGTAATAATAGAGCTGGAGGGGGCTGTTTTCACTTTGCTAAACATTTATGCACCTAATCAGTCACAGTGGAATTTTTTTTGAAAGGCTGTTTTGTTAACTAAGTATATTGAAGATGACTTGCTTGTAGGTGGCAATCAGGGCCACCGAGGAGGGGATGGGACGGAGGGGGAGCAAAATTCCCCAGGGCCTGGCCTCCAAGAGGGGCCTGGCACTGGCATGGCTTTCCTGCTCTTGTGTGTGCTGCAGAGCAGAGTTACCGTGTTAACTCTGTTCTGCCGGCCACAGGTCCTTCTTCCTGCTGCATCCCGCTTCCTGTGTAAAGTACTTCCTGTTTGGACGTGGCAGGAAAAAGAACCTGTGCAGCAGGGAGGAGCTAGCGGGAGAGTGTTTGCCCCAGGCCTGGCTTTGTCTCTCGGTGGCCCTGGCGGTGATTTCAATTTGACCCTTGACCTCAAAACTAATAATACTGCCGCTGTCATCTCTTATGCTATACTGTAGCTGATAGAGCACAATTGTGTAGGTTCATTACATGATGGGGTTTGGTGGTTATTTGGAAAGCCTTACATGGTCCAGAGCGAGATTATACCTACTACTCTGCTATACACTATACGCATTCCCTTATAGGTATGTAATTGGGGGATGCTGCTATTTTTTATAGGGCTAGTGATAAAGAGATACACTCGCGTACGTGGTCTGATCATTCCCCCATAAAGTTTTTACTTCAAGGGCAGCAAGAGAGAACGCTCTGTAGTTCGTGGAGATTTCCTGACTCCTTGTTGAATGACTCCGCTAATCGTCAATGGCTTGAACGAGTTTTAAAAGTTTTTGTATTTTAATGCTCTCCCGGTGTCCTCTTCTTTGGTGTTATGGGAAAGTCTGAAGGTGGTTATGCGTGGTAGTCATATCTCACAGACACACCTTCATAAAACCACCAAACAAGGAACACCAACTTCAGGCAGTGATTGGGCACCTCGAGGATGTTTGCAAGAGCGAGCAGGGAACGCCAACTCAAGTTGCAGCTTTACGTAAGGTGCGCCTTGAGCTTCACATACTGGAACTTGTGGAGCAGCTTCAGCGTATTCAGCAAGAATATTATGAGTTTAATAACCAGGCCAGTCGGATATTGACTTTTAAGCGTTTATCTCGACATAATTATATCACTTCAATAATGACCCCGAATGGGCAGGTTTGCTCTCAAGCATGGGATAGTCAGCGTGAGTTTCTACACTTCTATTAGGAGTTTTATATGCCAGAACATGTTCCCTCTAGCGAGGCCATTTGCCAGTTTTTAAACACAGATAGACTTACCTGTTTTAGCCCTCTTGGCATGGGATGCGTTATCCACCTCTATCACGGTAGATTAAGTTCTCTGGCAGTTAAGAGCTTGCCCTTGGGTAAAGCTCCTGGCCTTGATGCTACAGCAGTAGATTTTATAAATGTTTTAAATGGCTACTAGCTCCAGTGCTGGTTCAAGTATATAACTCTATAGATGGTGATATGGTGGTGCTGCTGCTTTCTTGGCGGCTGGCAGCCGTTATGCTGTTGCCTAAGCCCAGTAAAGTCCTTCAATATTGCATCTCCTATCATCGCCCCATATCTTTGCTGGGTACTGACTATAAATTATTTGCCAAAATCTTGTGCAAGTTTTTTCAGACAGTGCTTCCTTTGCTAATCAAGCAGGATTTATTTAAAATAGACAAACTTGATAATGCGAGACGTGCTTTACATCTGATTGCACATGCACAGCAGACAGGAGACCCCAGTGGTGTTGCTGTCTTTGGATGCAGAGCAGGCCTTTGATAGTCCTTTGGCCCTATTTGAGGTTTTGCAAAAACATTGGCCTATTGAGGCCTTTTCTGCATCGAATTTAGGCATATTCCATAGCGTCCCCAGATCAATCCAGAGACTTGTGTGTTATGTCCCTCCACTAGCAGGTTAGATAGAGAGAACACTGAAGTTCGCCCACAAGAGGGTATGTGCAGCCATCCTCACTTCAGTAGTCTCTCTATCTAGCAGGTGAAGGAACATACTGTGCAGCTCTGCATTGATTTACAGTGTTTTGGCTCCTATCCCGTTCCCTCGAGCAGTGTTGAGCCTAATTTGGGGTTGAGGTGCTTACTTGCACGTTGGGGCTACACCTGGTGGTGCCAGGTCCCTGCCCATCTCCCCCGTCAGCCTGTCAGCCTTTGTGAGATGTGGGCCTGTCTGCCTGTGATTCTCTCCTGCCTCTCTTGAAAAAAAAAAAAAAAAAAAGAGAAATAGGCGAAGCCACTATCGGAGCAATCCTTAAGTGGGTAAGACAGCATCTCCTTACTGCAGACACAGAGGTACATGAATTGACTGCTGGGGAGTCTGAAGTTTTTTTTCCTTATGTCGGCCTCGGAAACCATTAAGCGGTGTTCATGTTGTGGAGCGCAAAAGCCGGCGTCCAGAGCTTGTGAGGGGTGTGCAGGGGCCTTGGACAAGCCCCGGTCAGGTTCGACGGAACGTTCGGCAAGGGGGGAAGCGGCGGATGCGGCAGATGCCCGTTCGGCGGGAAAGCCGCTGGTAGCTGCGGTGCGTGAGGTAGCCGGCGCCATTTTTTCCCCTCAGCCGCAAGCAAGCGCGGCGGCGGGAATGCATCCCTCAGCAGTTGTTGCTCTGGATCACGGGGCCTCGGATTCCCTTCCCTCGGGGATGTCGCATACGGCGCCATTTTCCCCAGAATTTGTGCTGCTGATGCACGAAGCTTTTTTGATGAAGGCTGCGGGAGGGGAGTCCATGGAGGACACATTAGATAGCCAGCAATTGGGTCAGCGTGATTCCTCTGTTGATTTCTCCCATAGAGTCCCTAAATGGGCGCGTTTGGCGTTTTTTAGCCCGGGGGCTGAGGGATCGGGGCACTCGGATTCTGACAAGGCTCCAGGTTCAGGAGAATCCCTGCCGGAGATCTTAGAGGAAGGAGAATTGCCGGTGGGGGAAGGGGATGACCCTACCGCGGCAAGGCTTTTCCGCAAGGAGGAGCTCCCGTCCTTGATCTTAAAGGCTATGGAGATATTAAACATTTCTTCTCCCGAGCCCGCATCTCAGGCGGGGTCAGCGCCCTCTATTATGTCCGGTACTAGGACTCCTGCTAGGGCTTTTCATATCCACGAGGCCATGCACATGCTCATTAAGGCCCAATGGGACTCACCGGAGGCCAGCCTGAGAGTGGCACGGGCTATGGCCAAGCTCCGTCCTTTGCGGCAGGAGGACTTGGAGTCCTTACGTTTGCTGGTAGTAGATTCTTTAATTACAGCAGTAACAAAGAAGACGACTTTGCCAGTAGAGGGAGGCACTGCTCTCCGAGATCCGCAGGATCGAGGTGGCGGCGTTGTCTTTGCAGGCCTCGATTTGCGGATTTTATGCGGCGCGGTGTTGTCTTTGCAGGCCTCGATTTGCGGATTTTATGCGGCATGGGCTTGTCTTCCATGGGTACAGAAGGCGACGATTTGATCGACTGACTTCCAATGTTGGAGTCGGGTTTGGCGTACCTGGCGGACGTGCTGTATGACATCCTCAGGGCTTCTGCGAAGGAAGTGTCGTTGGCTGTTTCAGCCCGTCGATGGATTTGGCTGAAGCACTGGGCCGCAGATGTGGCCTCTAAATCCCGTTTGGCAAGGTTACCTTTTAAAGGCTGCCTCTTATTTGGAGAGGAACTGGCTCAGATCGTTAAGGAATTGGGCGATTCCAAGGGCCGCTTGCTGGAGGACAAAAGTAAGGCCCAGGCGAAGAGCTTCCGGCTTCGCTTCAAGGAGGCCAAGCCTTATAGGCCTGGCAGAGTCGGGGCTTTGCTAAGTCTCGGTTTCAGCAGAGACAGCAGCCCTTTCGGCAGGATCGCCGTCAGCCAGTCTCGACCGCTCGCAACCAACAGGGTAGCAGAGGGCCCCAATAATTGGGGCCTGGTCCATTCCTTTCCGGCAATAGGAGGACGGCTGTCTCAGTTCGGGAAGGAGTGGGCCGGGGTGACCGCAGACGAATGGGTACTGGACATTATTCGAGACGGCTACAAGTTGGAGTTCGCCCGGCCTCTCTCCGACAGTTTTCTAGAGTCTCCTTGCAAGTCTCCGCTAAAGAGAGCAGCAGTGCAGGAGACTCGGGCAGAATTGCTGCGTTTAGAGGCAGTAGTGCCGGTGCCATCGGCCAGGGTCGCTACTCTATTTTCTTTGTTGTACCAAAGAAGGACGGAACATGTCGGCCAGTTCTAGATCTCAAGGCGGTCAACAGAGCCCTCAGAGTCAGGCATTTCAGGATGGAAACGTTGTGCTCGGTCATGGCAGCCGTGCAACCGGGAGAGTATCTCACAGCACTCGACCTGAAGGAGGCATACTTGCACATTCCCATTTGGCCACCTCATCAGCGCTTCCTCCGTTTTGCGGTGATGGGACATCATTTTCAGTTCAGAGCCATGCCGTTCGGTTTGGCCACGGCGCCTCGCACCTTCTCAAAGGTAATGGTGGTGGTGGCAGCCTTCTTGTGAAAAAAAGGAGTGCAGGTTCATCCTTATCTCGATGACTGGCTCATTCGGGCGCCATCCCAGGAGGAATGTGCCTGGGCGACACAGTCAGTAATGACTCTTCTGCATTTGCTAGGCTGGGTGATCAACATTCGCAAATGTCAGCTCGTTCCGACCCAGACATTGGAGTATCTGGGAGTTTGGTTCGATACCTCTCAGGGCAGAGTGTTTCTTCCAGAACCTCGCAGGTTGAAGCTGGTGCGACAGATTTCCTCTCTCCTTCAAGTGGAAGCCCCGAAGGCATGGGACTTTGTTCAGGTCCTGGGGTCTATGGCAGCGACGTTGGAAGTGGTCCCTTGGGCCAGGAGTCACATGCGTCAGTTACAGTGGTCCATGCTCAGCCGTTGGTCCGCATTCCGTGGCAGTCGAGAGCTCGTTTTGCTCTCCGGTGGTGACTTCAGTCGGTCAATCTTCTTCATGGCATGCCCCTCGCCCCTCCAGAATGGAGAGTGGTGACGACGGATGCCAGCCTCTCCGGCTGGGGGGCTCATTGTCTAGGTCACTCGACGCAGGGGGTATGGAGCCCTTCGGTTATCAATCAATCTGTTGGAGTTGCGGGCCATTCGTTTGGCGTTACAAGCCTTCAAGGCCTTGGTACTGAACCTTTCAGTGCGGGTTCTTTGCGACAATGTGACAGCGGTGGTGGGATACAGTGTGAAGGCTAGGAACATTGTCATCTGTGAAAAGCATGATCCTTTCTCCTTACTCTTACCGATCCCCCGACCCTCGTTTTCAACTCTTATGAACATTTTAAATGTATATGGTCGAGTGTCTGGTTTCAAAATCAATATGCAGAAATCTGAGACCCTCAATATTACTTTATTGCCGGAGATGGTTGCTTCTTTACAGTAAATGTTTCCATTTCAGTGGGCCAGGGGTTCTATTCAATATCTAGTAATTAATCTGGTGCCTACTTTAGCAGGTGTTTTTAAACTAAATTTTCCACCTAAATTAAGGGAGCTGTTAACCAAATTAGAAAGAAGGGACAGCTTGCATTTGTCTTGAGTGGGTAGGTTTGTGGCCTTAAATATGACTCTTTTACCAAAGCTCTTATATTTGTTTCTAGCCATTGTTCTCCCTGTCCCAAAATCCTTTTTCCATACTTTCACAAGGAAAGCTTTTGCTTTCATTTTGGAAAAAGCAGCCCCCTAGAGTTGGACAGCAGGTGCTATATCAGTTGAAAAGATATGGTGGGATGGATGTTCCACATTTTGAGTTATACCACATCACCGTACTTTTATCAACTTTAGCGATGTGGCAGAGAGGAGATTCTAATCCATGGATACACATAGAACAGTATCTGGTGGGGGATATTCCCCCCCCCCCCCCACCTACCCACCCACCCAGGCTCTTCCTTGGCTCCCCATGGTTCAGTTGTGGAAGTTATCAGCTCGACAGAGCGGCCTGATCTGCAATTCCCTTGATACATGGATATGATATAGGACTCGGATGTTTCCCAACAGCAGTATCATTTGCATATGCCTATAATCTATGCTGCTGGGTTTGCCCCGGCTCAGAGTGATTCTACCTATGGACGCTGGGCAGCATTGTCCCTTCACACTTTGGGTCAAGTGTGGAAGGAGGGGGAGTTCCTTACATATCAGGACTTACAGGATGAATTTGGATTGTCAGCTCGGGATGTTTTTAAATATACTTGATTGAGTTTTTATATCGCACAAAGCAATAAGTTATTTAAGTCTGGCAGAAACAGACCTGGAATGTGCCCTACACTCCGGTACAGGCAGAGAAGGGGTTTCTATGGTTTACAAAGCACTTTTGAACGCAGATCAATATTGCTAAATGGTAAGCTGTTTTAAATTCTCAGAGTGGAGGAGTAGCCTAGTGGTTAGTGCAGTAGTTCAATTCCCACTGCAGCTCCTTGTGACCCTGGGCAAGTCACTTTTTTCTGCAGTAAAGTATTAACCTCCACAGAGACTGTGTTGAATTTATCCTTTTTATTCTTTCTAACCTCACAGAGACTGTGTTGAATTTATCCTTTTTATTCTTTCTAACCTAACAGAAGTTTGAAAAAATTATACAAAAGGGATTGAGAATGTCTGTCTGGGATGAAACTATGAAACTTGGCACGAGGGGGGGGAAAACGGTAAAAAGGCCAACATTAAGTTTGAAAGTGGTCCAGATTTCACCAGGGGTTCTGTAGAAATGAGCCTCCCCTCCCCCCACCCCAAATATGGTCCAGTGCATTCCTGTAGGAAAAGTAGTCTCTGCTTCTGTAGCATAAAAACGTAAATCTAGCAGTTAGAGAATAGGCAATGCATTTTAAGGGTGGAATTCCCTACTCTTCCAAACCCCTAAACAAACCCCCCACAGCCCAAAAACTACACCCCCTGCAACTGTCACACCACCCCTCATGATGCCTCACCTCCTAAAACTACCCCTGCAAATTACTCCACTCCCCAAAACTACCCTACCTACAACTGACGCAACACAAAGTACCCCAAAACTACCGTCTGTAGATGCCTCACCACCTCACAAATTGTCTCACCCATAACACTTGTTCCCTCCAATTACCCCTACATGCTGTGGACATGGCCAGATGAAGCCACTGGCAAACTTTGCATTTACTTAGTATGTACATATTAATGGGCGGGGGGGGGGTGGGGCTAGGCCTCTCAGATGTGCTCAGAATTCAGGAGGTTTGGTTTCCCAACTGTATGGCTTTTTCACAAATCAGCAGAATTTTATGTTAATGTCCAGAAGGTAGAATGATAGGTGATATGTCTAGAAATTATTCTGCGTTTAAAGCCTCTATCTGCAGTTCTCTAGTGATCCTCACCCCACTCCCATATGTGAGTGAGCCTGCTCTGCCTTCGTCCATGGTAATTAGCAGCATAAACTAGGTAGGATCCAGCCAATGGGAATGAAGACTAGAAGGCAGCTCTACTCAAGGAAGGGGAGGAGGTGATCTGGAAAAATTTTTATTGTGCTGTAGAAATGAAATTTCTGCATGTGATGGGAGTTGTAAGATAAATGAACTCCTCCAATGCATGCCAAAATATTTAACTCTCAACGTCTACAGTATGCATAGTCTGATTAACTGTAGTTCATTGATTCAAGGGCTTGCACATTTCAGACAGCCTTCCTGTGGTGTGGAGGAGTGCAGTGGTCTTTGATCCTGGGGAACTGAGTTCGATTCCCACTGCAGCTCCTTGTGAGTCTGGGAAAGTCACTTAACCCTCCATTGCGCCTGGTACAAAATAAGTACCTGAATATATGTAAACCGCTTTGAATGTAGTTGCAAAAACCTCAGAAAGGCGGTATATCAAGTTCCATTTCCCCTTTCCTCTCATCTCCTCTGTTCGGACACAAAGCATACATACACACACCACACACATGCATCTACATGTAGAGGTCTTGGAAGGAATTTAATGTGCGGTGCTGTTTTCTGCACTGGAATCTGGCACTGTGAACCTCTATTCACAAACACTTTCTCCTATTTTATATCTTCTCATGTGGCCTCTTCCCCCAGTGGTGACTGTTCTGGGCCCATGCACCTATATGTCATACCTTTGTGTCATACTTTGGTGGAAAGGCTTTTTTCTTTTCCTGATAATGTTATTTTTTGTAAATAAAGAATTGAGTAATGTTCTCTTTTAAACAGAATATTAATCTTTTGTTTGATCTGGCAGATTCTGTCGGTTCCTTTTCTGCTTCCAGCACAGCTGTAACCAAGATTGGGATCTGGTAAATGCAACAAATAAATACCATAAGCCTTCATTGGCAACTGGCCAGGGATTTTTTTATTCCCCCTCCCCCATTGCACATCCCTCTAACTTGCTTAGCCAGGTCACTACAGTGACAGTTCATGGCTGGGAGGCATCCAGCTGCTAGGTTTCACTATAGTGAAATGATAGTGATTCCCTCCCCTTCATCAGGGTCTATGACCTTGGCCTGTGCAGCAGCTCTAGCCGCAGAGTGCAGAAGACTCAGTCAGGGACTTTGCTCAACAGATGCCACTGTCCTGCCAGGTTGATTTGAATTGATTGTTGTACAAAGGCTATACTCTTTTTGTGCTTTGTAAAATCACTAAAAAATAAAACTCAAGAGGAACTAATAATTCTTTGCAGCTTTTGTTGCATTTGGTAAGCAGGATAAAATCTGGGCCAAACCTGGAGGTTAGGTCGATGTACTCTGTATCCCTCCCCACCCCCCACCAATTCTTTGAGTTCAAGGCCACCCACAAGCTAATAGGCCCCCAGTAATCATGTTCAGTACTTTTGGCGCACTTTCAGCAGGCTGTTCCATTTTTAATGTTCTAAGCCTGTTATTGTCAGTAATTAACGTTTGTACTTCAGTGGCTGCAGACTTTAGTTGTTAATAAGATTTTACATTTTTGTGCAGTTTTAATGGTGAAGTCCTGAAAAATTAGTTTCCATTATGTAAGTCCCACTATTCTAGAACCTGTGGGATAGGTGGACCAATCAACCAGCATAAGTACATAAGTACATAAGTAATGCCACACTGGGAAAAGACCAAGGGTCCATCGAGCCCAGCGTCCTGTCCACGACAGCGGCCAATCCAGGTCAAGGGCACCTGGCAAGCTTCCCAAACGTACAAACATTCTATACATGTTATTCCTGGAATTGTGGATTTTTGCCATGTCCATTTAGTAGCAGTTTATGGACTTGTCCTTTAGGAAACCATCTAAACCCTTCAGCAGGATACCCGACACGACAGTCGGTTTGGGCAGTCAGTGCTGCAGAATCTGTTCGGGGTTTAGAATCCAACTCCACACTCCTAGGCCCATTTCTGTTGTGTTCCAGGCTGCACTCTCACCTAGTTGAATTTATTTTAAGGTCAATCTCTGTTACGTCCTCGCCGTTGCGAGGCCCAATTGACCAATGTTCTTTGTTTTGAGTGAGTCTGGGGGCTAGGGATACCCCATACGTAAGAATATTGAGCCTGCTTGTCCTCGGAGAAAATGAAGATACATACCTGTAGCAGGTATTCTCCGAGGACAGCAGGCTCAACATTCCTACAACCCTCCCTCCTCCCTGTTGGAGTTGTTTTTCATTTATATTGTTATGCTTTTTATTAAACTGAGAACTGCACGTTTGCGTCGCGGGCGGCTTGTGTGGTGAGTCAGCCCGCGCAACGGGAAGATTCCTAAGCTTTGAAGATTTTTCCGGTCTCCCTTTGCTTCTCAACATATGTCTCCACTACTTGATTCATAACAATATAGTGACAATTTTGGACACATCCACCCTTCCCTTCTTTCCCCTGATTTCCCTGTTCCTTTCGTTTCTTCCCCATCCTCTCCTTTATTTCTTATGTAGGTTACATGATGTATTAGCTTAATTTACTGCATTGGCGTCCGCCTTTGCAGTGTGATGTAAGCCACAATGGGCCTGACACAGTTGGGAAAATGTGGGATATAAATGATAATAAATAAATATTAACCAGCTATGGAAGAAATCACTATTCAAAATGAGACGGCTACGTCTAGTCAGATCGTTCTTTGACCCTACCTCACTTGGATTACTGTAATGTTCTATATCAGAAAACAAAAACTGCAAATCATACAGAACACAGCTGCTATACTAATATACAGATTGAATAGATATACTAGTGTTTCAACTCATCTAACCAAACTGTACTGGCGTCCCATAGCAGAAAGAATTAGGTTCAAAGCTGCTTGTTTAGTTTTTCAAATTCTACAGGGCTTCACCTCTGAACTGCTGACTAAGACCACTTCACTATCAGGTGAATTTTTGAAAGAGAAGGGCGCCCATCTTCCGACACAAATCGGGAGATGGGCATCCTTCTTTCAAGGTCGCCCAAATCGGCATAATCGAAAGCCGATTTTGGGTGTCCTCAACTGTTTTCCGTCGCGAGAATGACCAAAGTTCATGGGGGCGTGTCGGCACGTACCGAAGGCGGGACGGGGGCATGATTAAGAGATGGGCGTTCTCAGTGGAGAAAGAGAACTGAAAACTGAGCTGAGACATCTCTTGGCATCTAGTCTAGCTCCTCAGTATTTTTTATCTCTAGCAGGTGGATGGACACACTTTTCAGCCTCTGGTGATGCTCAAAGCATATCATGTTTGCAACACACACGTTATTCAGCATCTAATGCACAAGGGGTTCTGCGTCACTTTTACCGTTCGCCATAGCAGCTACCCTACCGATAATCCTGTGCAAATGTATTACAATTATTATTTATTTATTACATTTGTACCCCGCGCTTTCCCACACATGGCAGGCTCAATGTGGCTTACATAGTAACAGTATAAAGAATTACAAAGTCTTAAGAAGAATGTACAATTTGTAGTGAACTCGATATTAATGGTGTTAATGGATAAATAAATTGAGCATGGGAGGAATTGGGTGTAGAAAGAAATGAGTGTAGGGAGGTAGGCATAGCAAGATGGAGAGGAATGGATATGGGGTAGCAATAAGAATAATGAGAAACATGATCAGTGTATAACAATCGTCAATGAATCATGTGGGCAGACTTAGGTTGAATCATTAGGGTAGGCTATCTTGAAGAGATGGGTCTTCAGTGCTTTTCTGAAGGGCAAGAGGCCGTTAATGGTACGGATGGGTCTTGGTAGAGCATTCCAAAGCTGGCTACCTGAAAAGGAAAAACTGGATACATGGAAGGATTTGTACTTAATACCTTTGCAGTTGGGGAGGTGTAAATTAAGGTAAGTATGGGAAGACGTCAAACTATTCCTGGTTGGAAGGTCAATAAGGTGATTCATGTAGGTGGGGTTCAATGAGTTCATTAGTATTAAAATGAGTGTTCCTTGCGATGCACAGATGTTTCCGTGCACTGCACAGAAAGGAGAACCTACCTTTAACGTTCATACTTTTTTGGCAGGTCTGGAGCTGTCATTGCATGAGGGTGACTTCCTGATGGAGCAGTCTGCTTACATTTTTTAATAGTATCTGCATGTGTGTGTGAAATGTGCCACATGCATGTTTGGACAGACTTCTATGGTCTGTGCCCTGATTGTAACTGAATAGATATGGATGGGCTTGAGTGTAAATTTTAAGGGGCTTCGACGTTAGCTACAGAACTTTTAGTACAGGTTTGCTGGGCAGATTTCTACGGTCTGTACCCTGAGAATGGCAAGGACAAATCAAACTCATATATCACATACCATGTAAAATGAATTTATCTTGTTGGGCAGACTGGATGGACCATACAGGTCTTTATCTGCCGGCCATCATTTACTATGTTACTATGTTTAGTGTATGTGTCCCACACATAACAGTAGTGTTAAGTTGTTGTGAAAAAAAAAAAAAAAAAGGAAACTCGAATGTGACCTCATTAGACTCGTGACCATTTTTTTCCTGGGCATTTGCAGAACTCGATACTTAAGAGATTGTTCTGCACATGTGCTAGATGCTTCCCCTACTGAGCCACTTTCAGAATTTTTGTTCATTTCATTTGTATGAGATTTCATTTGAGCATCAGTCGCTGTTTTTGAAATCTGCAAGTACAACCACTGCTATAAATGCATGCAGTATTTAACAGCAACTTTTGAACATCTGGCTGAGAGATTTGCGCCTGGTCCAGTGAGTCAACTGGTCCTCAGTTGAGCTTTGCGGGTGGCTGGAGTCTGCAGAATCATATCTAGAGGTCTTCAGATCCCTGTCTCTGCTGCTCTGTGAATTTACTTCTTCCCTCCCTTCACCTCTCCCCTGTTGCCTGTGGCGCTTTCCTGTTCCAGCACAACAACCTTAAAAAAAAAAAAAAAAAAAAAGAAAGAAGGAAAGGATTGCTGGAGAGCATGGGACAGAGAATTCTGAGCCTTTCTCCCTTCACCTCTCCCCTGTTGCCTGTGGCGCTTTCCTTTTCCAGCACAACAACCTTAAAAAAAAAAAAAAGAAAGGAGAAGGAAAGGATTACTGGAGAGCATGGGACAGAGAGTCCTGAGCCTTTCTCATGTGTGGTAAGACTTGGGGGGAGCAGTCTGCAGTGGTAAGTCTGACTAACGTTTGACTCAGAGCCACTTGGAGGGATGCCAGTTCCGTTTGGTGCAGGGAAGGGATCCTGACTCGCTGCTTGGGACACGTGCTGCATTTGTGACAGTCGGGGGGGGGAATGGCGACTCCCACAGAGGCAGGTAAGCGGTGTTCCCGCTGTGGACCCACTGGCCGGTATTGGGGCTTTGCAGTGCTTGCAAGCCATGAATCCCGCAGGATGTGGAGGAAACGTTTGGCGGCAGCACATCTTCAGATTTGGTACAGCATCTGAATACGCCAGAGTTTTCAGGCTCTTCGGCAGGGCCGGTGTGCAGTTTGATGAGGAGAGTGCAGGAACGCGCTATTTTGTTGGGACCGACTGGCAGTGAGGAACAGCCTCTGATCACGCGCAGAGCACAGCTGCCATTTCACAGGCTCAGGGCTTCACAGAGCATTCAGCTGCATCGGGATCTTTGTTTTCCACGGAGTTTGTATTGCTCTTACGCCAGGCCTATTTACTGAAGCACGGACAGTCAGAGTTGCTGCAAGGTGCTTTAGTTTCTCACCCCGCTGCCCCTCCGGCTCCCAAGAGATCTTGTTTAGAGCTCTATGAGTGGGCAGATTAGGCTATCCCTGCTTCTCCCTCCATATCTGCCATGGCCTTGGTCTAATACTGAGGTGGTTTCATAAAGAGGAGCTCAGTACTCTTATTTCTGAGGCACTGGCAATGCTTTCCATTGAGGAGCTTTCTGCTTCAGGGTCAGGAGTTCTATCTTTGTCAATCATGAGGGGGCTTAGAGGTCCTTCTAAGGCTTTCCCAATGCATCCAGACATTCAGACGTGATTACAGCAGAATAGGTCTCACACTGGATGCAGGGCTGAGAGTGGGAAGAACCATGGCTCACTTGTACCTATTAGTTCCAGAGGAGAAAGATTAAATTACAGCTTCCCTGGATGGACTCCCTGGTTATGGTGGTGACTAAGAAGACCACCTTGCAATTGAAAGGGGGCATTGCCCTAAACGATCTACAGGATAAGAAGATATAAGCTCACTGAATCAAGCCTTTGAAATGGCCTCTTTGGGACTTCCAGCAACAGTGTGCAGCTCATTTGTGGCAACATCGTGCCTGAAGTGGCATCAGCAGTTGGCAACACAAGATGGGATCCATAACGCCCACTAAAGCGGGTTGGCATACTGGGCAGATGCTATTCATAACATGTTAAGGGTTATGGCTCACAGTATCTTTGGCTGCCACGGCATGTCAGCAACTCTAGTTGTGGCATTGGGCAGCAGATGCAGTGTCAGTCGCATCTAGTTAAACTGCCCTTTCGGGGCAAGTGGCTATTTGGGGAAGATCTCAGTAACTTGGTGAAAGTTTCCCCCAGTTCTAAGCTACAGTGATTGCCAGAGGATAAGCTGAAAGCCTCTAGTTGGTTTGTCTTCAGGGGTTCTCGATTTTGATTTCGAGACAGCAGATGGTACTGGCCTGCTCATCAGCAACATGGTCAGCAGTCTCGCAGGCATCTCAGGCTTCCTTTCATGTGGACAAGAAGTCCTCTTCTGTCAGCTGGAGCACCCAATGGCTCCAGAGCTTCATAATGAGGTACGGCTGGTCCACTCTTTTCTTCCATTTGGTGGGACGGACGTCTTCAGGAGTTTTGGGAGCAGTGGGCCAAAATCCCATCAGACTAGTGGTTCCGAATAGTCTTACAGAAGGTTACAAGTTAGAGTTCTTCTGCCTGGTTACTCTTCTCTTCTTGCAGTCTTGGTCAAAAGGAACCAAGGCTGTTGAGGTGTATGCCACCATAGATTCCTTGTTGATGCTCCAGGCCATTGTTCCAGTTCCCCAGGCTGTCTAAACCGCTTCCTCAGATTGTCCTGCTTTCACATGGAGACACTAAGAGCAGTCATAGTCCCTGTTCAAGCGAGAGAATTTCTCACCACCCTCAATCATGCATATACCCATACGGCTACCACATCAGAGGTTTTGCAGTGCGGGCCATTTGCTTCCAGTTCAGGGCGTTGCCCTTCAGTCTCACCATGGCTCCAAGAATGTTTACCAAGGTTGTGGTGGTGGTGCCCTTCTGTGCCAGGGAATCAGAGTTCACTCATATCTCGACGACTGGCTCATTCGTGCATTGTCCTATTTGGACAGTGGTGGTGACTGACAGAATTGTCTGTCTTCTGCGGTTGTTGGGTTGGGTGATCAATTTTGAAAAGAGAAGACTAACTCCATAGCAGATGCTGGAGTATCTGGTGTGTTCTGTTCAACACAGCAAGGAAGATGATCTTTCTCACGGAGCACAGAAGATCGAAGCTAGTTCAGCAGATTTGTCTTCGTCAAGGCAGGCCCAAGTTCCAGGGTCAATGATGGTGGAAATCGAAGTAGTCAGAGGAAATCCACCTTGGTGGAAGGATGCTGGATTCCCACGAATGATGCACGAGGAAGGGAGAACAGTGGGAAGTTGACCATGGCAGTGGTTTCCAGTATCACAGAAGTACGATCTCCATATTCCTTGGACACTGGTTGCCAGATGTAGTATTCAGTGGTGGTTATCACACAGGAATTTGACCGTCGGAGCTCCTTTTCTGATACACAATGGGAAGTGTGACAACGAACGCTCAATACAAGTTCCATATGGCACATGGCACCTGGACGAAGCAGGAGTCTCCATGGTCGATGCATCGCTTGAAGCTCAGGACAGTGCAGAATGCTTTACGTGACTTCGCTCACTTTCTGGCTAGAGCCCTGGTCCAATTTTCTCCGACAGTGTAATGGCGATAGCTTATATCAATATACAAGGCAGGACCTGCAATTGTCCGGTGGCTGTGGAGGTGGCCTCCCTTAGGAATTGGGTGAAGAAAAATCTTCTCTGCCTGTTGGCAGCACACATCGCTGGGTCCTTGAATGTAGAGGTGAACTTCTCATTAGGCACTTCTTGGACCTGGGAGAATGAGAACTATCTAGCCAGGGTTTTGAGCTGATAGTGGACCTGATGGGGTTCTCTGCTTCTGGACTTGATGACGATGAAACGGAATGCCAAAGTGCCCAAGTTCTTCAGCCATTGGAAAGAGCTTTACTTCAGCCTTGACTGGAGATACATCTACTGTAGGTCTGCCTTCCTTGGCCCGTGGTATGCTGCATGTTAAAAGGATTGCATTGCATGGGATCGAATAATTCTTTAAGCCACGGATTGGCCGCGGAGGCTACTACTACCACTTATTTCTATAGTGTACAAGATGTACGCAGCGCTGTACACTTGAACATGAAGAGACAGTCCCTGCTCGGCGAGCTTACATCTAATCAGGACAGACAAACAGGAAAATAAGGGATAAGGGAATTACTTAAGGTAGGAATGTTAAAACAGACATGGGTACTGAACAAGTGAATAGGGGTTAGGAGTTAAAAGCAGCCTCAAAAAGGTGGCTTTAGCCTAGATTGAAGACTGCCAGAGATGGAGCTTGACATACTGGCTCAGGAAGTCTGTGTATGGATGACCTGATTTGACGACTGGACGGGGATCCTCTCCGTTTTCCCAGGTACACAGCCTACTGAAGCAAGGTCCAGTGCTCATGTGTAACATCTGTGATCCCGGTAGCAAACCTTCAGGGTGGTAGGCTCCCTTCAGCAGTCCACAAACAAAGTCCTTCCAGACAACACAGCTTTTAGTTCCAAACAGTTTATTTCCCCTCCTCCACAAAATCTCCTTCAAGGGGGTTAAAGTCCATTCAGTTTCCAAATAAAGCACCAAGAAAAACGTCCCTTTAAATCCAAGTTCTCCCCAGTCAACAGCCTGGGTTTCAGTTTTAAAAGTCTTTCTGCGAGGGGTGGTTGCAGAATGGCAGTACACCGCCCACAACACAGCTAATTGACTCCTGTGACCACCCACTGCCTTCAGTCCCTGCAACTCTGCCCCAAAGTACAATTACAGTCCATGTCAACTGGCTCCTCCAAACCTGGTGTGTTGGTCTCTCCAGCCTCTCATTCCTCCAAGCACTCCATTAACTCTGCTTCTCTGCTAGGCTGTTGGTTGGAGGCCTCCTCCCCCCTCCCAGGTGGAAGGAATCTTGTACTGATTTCTAACCCAAGGGTATTGAGCTTTGTCATCCCTGCTCCCCCTTCTGGCCCTCGCCTGCCATAGCAGCTGCTCTTTCCAGTCCTTTTCCCCCTCCCTTCCACATGGGGAACCATACCCGGGTTTGGGACCTACCACCACCGATCCTTCTCTCAGGGCCTTGTGGGAATGTAGTCTGTGCCCCATACCTCCCCTGAGCTGCTTAGACCCCTCCAACCTCCTTACAATTTAGGATCCGTGCCCCATTGGTCTTACAACTTGGCCATTGATAAGGGCTTGGTTGAGACAAAGGTTGCTCTGATTCAGTCATTGCTACCTTGCGTTAGTCTCTCTACATCCAAAATGTAGAAGCGGTTTGGAGGACGCTGAAGGGCTGATGTTCTGAGTGTGGACTTTTCTTTCCCTTCTCTTCTCAGATCAACACGTATCCTAGCGTTTCTCCAAACAGGCCTTCAGAAAGGATTGGCGTTGGATTCTCAACAGATTTCAGATTGTGGTTTTGACCTGTTTCAGGGGCTGAGTACAAAAGACTTCTCTTGTGGATCACCTAGATATCGTTAGATGCTTGTGTCATCCCTTTTGTACTCCATGTCTAGAGCGGAACCTTAATTTAGTCCTACGGACTGTAGAAGCCTCCTTTTGAGTTCACTCTGGAAGGCGCCTTGAAAGATCTTACGCTAAGGACCACGTTTTTGGTGGCTGTTTGCGTTGGCATGTAGGGTTTCAGAGCTTCAGGCTTCGTCCCTTGTCGGGATCACTTTCTCCACTTTTCAGAGGCTAGGGTCCCCCTGCACAATGGTTATCTCAACCAATCTGTGGGAGCTTCTGTCCTTTCACAGAGAGAATGAAGAGGCTCATATTGTTCCTTGAAGTTTCTCAATGTGCGTAGAGTCTCATTAGATATCTGAAGTCATGAATGAAGTTCAAAATCAGACTGCTTTTTTTTTTTTTTTTTTAATTAATGCTTTGGCCTCAGTGCTTCCCAGCCCACAATTGAAGGAGACTATTGGAATCAGCTTATTTGCTTGCAGGGAATCAAGCTCCTCAAGCCTTGTGGGCTCTTTCTACAAGGTGTACAGCAACATTCTAGGTGAAGACTACATTACAGTGTCCTGCAGCTATTTTCAAGGCAGTGACATGATAGACACTGCATACCTTTGCCAAGCACTACAGGCTGAACCTTGCAGTACACTCGGAAGCCGGTTATAGGGCTTCGGTCCTCAGGGTGGTGGTACCACGATCGCACCCAGTCTAGGGATTGTTCTTACAGGTCCCACAGGTTCTCAAATAGTGGGAAGCTATGTAATGGAAGAAGAAATTAGGTCTTACCTGATCATTTTCTTTCCATTAGTCCTTATAATTCCAGAGGCCCACCTGAGGTTTCTGAGATGTCTAGTTGGTGCTAAGTAATGGGACAAATAATGACTGTCACCTTGCATAGCACTTCCTGCATATCTCTTGTTCTCTACAAGTTTTCCAGAGATGAGAGAGGTCCACAGATGTTTGCTCATCTGGTTAGTGTTAGGTTAGCGAGTTATTTAAGGTTGTTGTGTTTATTCTGAGTACTATCCTTACTCAGTGGTGTGCTGGTAAATGTTTAACAAGGGGCACTCACAATAAAAACCAAAAAAGACCCTATATATATGTACACAACTTTTATACATTTTATTGGCACAAAGGTGCAGTATAGCAACTAACTTACAACTAATAAAACATACAATATTCTTTATTGTAAATGCCATATGAACATGCAACTTCTCTGAACAAAACCCCTGAATTCAAGCAAATACCAAGTGTATTTATTCAGTAACTCTGACTTCACTATAATTTCTGAAAGTTTTGCCCTTTCCCTGTTGTATGGTTGGAAACTTGTTTGGAAGGAAGATTAGACTAAATGGATGAATAGAGAAAGGGTAGGCAGATAAAGAAACAGTCTCTAGATACACAACAAGGAGAGAATGTGAATGACTGAGTAGGAAATGAGAGGCAAGAAACTAAATAGACAGTAAAAGAGGGAAGGTAAAAGGGTGGATGGATGCCTGATGGCAGATAATGGGGTTATGGAGAAGCATGCTGAAAGAGGAGAGAGAAATTGGATTGGCAGGGAAGGGAGGCAAGTGCATAGTGAACAGATGAGGAGAAAGGAAAGATGGGAAATTAGATTGAAATAGAAGCTGGACCTCATATGGAAAGGCAATGGATGGAGAGATGAGGCAAGGAAGAACGGATTGCTGGCTGCTTAAATGACTTGAGGTGACTTCCTTGTCTCCCATATTGGTGGGAACTGCACTTACCTCTCCAGGGCACCTTGCAGTCTCCTGCTCACAGATAGACATGTCAGTATAGAGAGCTCCTTACGATGCTGCCTGCTCAGAAATTGACTGTTTCAGCACTATTGAAACAGCAATTTGAGGCACATGGTAGGAATAGAGAGACAGAGCTGGCTTAGTCCCTCCTAATACAAACTGGAGCATTCAGATGCAGACACAGATCTAAGGTGTAGGATTTCACTCTGGTTTATCTACAGCTATAAACCGGTTCTACCTGATGCTGACATGTGTCTCTAAAAGTGCATCACAGAGTTTTACAAGGCTAGAAAATGCAGAAGCCATGTCAGGTTAGCAACATTCTTGGTGCTCCACAGCTTACAAGCTTCTTCGAAAGGTATTGCACTCACTCTTGTAAGAATGGCTTCACTTTCCTTGATGCTGTTTGTAGCTTCTCGCATGCCTAGCTGAGTTCATGGCACTTTTTTTTTGTTTTTGTTTTTTTGTTGCTTACTAGCACTTAATTTCGTGCAGCTGCAGACTGCTTTTTCTCACGTGCTCTTAATGATCTGGTGCAAACTGTGGGAAAACATCACTTCTGCCCACAGATGCTCCGGCAGAAGGGGGACAGCCAGCAGAGCCAGTTGTCATGTCAAAAAGTGCTTGCGGTAAGGTCTGAGAGTACCGCTGTGCACCTCTTGAACCTGTTTGCTTGGAAGCATTGACCGCTTTTGTTTATGGTAGAGCTGCTTTGCTTATGTCTGACAAGCACTACAGTCAGCTTGCAAAATTCATGAAAGTTTAACAACTGGCTCTAGCACACCACTGTCCTTACTGCTTGTCTACGTAAATACTGAGGAGCTGGACTGGATGCCAAGAGTGATAATGTTTTAGCTCGGTTTTCAGTTCAGTTTTCAGTTCTCTGTCTCCACCTGCTGGTTGATGGACACAACTGTCCCACAGGTTCTGGAATAGTGGGAAGGATTAATGCAAAGAAAATTATCAGGTAAGACCTCATTTCTCCTTGGTCTTTATAAAATAATACATAGCTGCTAAGACTCCAGAACATATGAAAAACTCTTTTACTTTTATTCACAATAAATATCAATTATTCATACAAACCTACATACCCTGTAATGCCTCACTCAGACATTCACACGCTTCTGCCCTCCATCCATATACATAACAATGGTGTACAACTATAGATGCCTCTTACAAAGATGATACAGCTCATCATAAATCAATACAATGTGCATATGTCAATTTGAAACTCATCGATTAACCAATGAGCTCATCATGAACGCTGGTTTCTATAAATCTTTAGAAACCTGCGTATAGTCTGTATCCATTGTCCTTTTGTATAGCTGAAACAGCTTTATAAAAGTTGCACCATATACATAAGTGAATTGGAATATTCCTCCAACCACAACGATGTTTCTTATGGAAGACAAATGTCACTGGGGATATCCAAAACCCACAAATTGAGGAGGCTGGAAACGTGTGTCCAAGTTTGAAAACATCAAAATCGCCGGTTCCCCGATGCTGAGCGGCATTTCGTTTCCTTCCTCAGGAGGAACCAAAGCTGTAACAACATTAGTAATCATCACCTTCTACTACTTTTATATATTCAAATCTAATTGTACAAACAAGCGTTTTAAATAGCACTTACTAATAATACTACATCAGGCTGCACACCGAGTGGTAATCGGCCGGACTTCCGCCCCGGAATCGCACCACCGGAAACTGTTG
Organism: Microcaecilia unicolor; assembly: GCF_901765095.1. NCBI lineage: Eukaryota > Metazoa > Chordata > Amphibia > Gymnophiona > Siphonopidae > Microcaecilia > Microcaecilia unicolor. Next base: position 220,318,547 of record NC_044037.1, read on the forward strand.
CACGTCACCCACAACGGCACATGAATTAAATACCCTTGGGCTCATTAAACAAACGTACACGTCAATAATTACATCACACCCACTCGACCTCCAAATTGAGGCCATGCGGTGTTACTGTCCCCCATGTGTAAATGTATCGCTGCTCCAATAGTAGTAAACGAGCACTAATGTCTCCACTTCTATTGGTAGGTACAATCTGCGATAATACTGCACATTGAAGCTGTTCAATAGTGTGATTATGACGCTGCCAGTGAGACACCAGCGGATTCTCCTTTTTACCTAACCTTAAATTACTGACGTGTTCTGCCAGTCGATTCTTTATTGTCTCGTTGTATGACCTATATAATATAGTGCACACAGGCACCAGATACATACACCACACACTCGCTAACACTGTGGTGGTTTGCCTTAAAAAGAATTGTTTATCACTATGTGGAATGTCAATCACGCTAGTGTCCACAGAATAGCGGACAATACACACATTTACCACACGGGAAATGTCTACCTACACTATTCTGTCGTTTGGAACGTTTAAGCAATTCCCCTATGTTGGCCCTGTCGTGCATACGCTACTTTGGGGCGTTCCCTGAACTCTGGATGAACAGACAGAACATGCCAGTATCAATTTTTGAGGTTACGCCGTCTATGTTCTTCAGTTAATGAATTTAGAGCTCAAGCTCGGGAGATGAGTGGTAGATTTATAGAGCGTGGATATCCGAAGCAGGTTATACGGAGCGCTTATAAGAGGGCGCTATATGCCTATCGTCCTTGGTTGTTTTATTCAGGTCAGGTCTCCTCCAGAAACACAATGGCATGTGTCATTCCATTTTCACATAGAGCAGTGGGCATCTCTTCAATCATCCACAGATACTGGCATGGTCTGTCTGTTCATCCAGAGTTCAGGGACGCCCCAAAGTAGCGTATGCACGGACAGGCCAACATAGGGGAATTGCTTAAACGTTCCAACGACAGAATAGTGTAGGTAGACATTCCCCGTGTGGTAAATGTGTGTATTGTCGCTATTCTGTGGACACTAGCGTGATTGACATTCCACATAGTGATAAACAATTCTTTTTAAGGCAAAACACCACATGTGTTAGCGAGTGTGTGGTGTATTGTATCTGGTGCCCGTGTGCACTATATTATATACAGTGGGGGAAATAAGTATTTGATCCCTTGCTGATTTTGTAAGTTTGTCCACTGACAAAGACATGAGCAGCCCATAATTGAAGGGTAGGTTATTGGTAACAGTGAGAGATAGCACATCACAAATTAAATCCGGAAAATCACATTGTGGAAAGTATATGAATTTATTTGCATTCTGCAGAGGGAAATAAGTATTTAATCCCTCTGGCAAACAAGACCTAATACTTGGTGGCAAAACCCTTGTTGGCAAGCACAGCGGTCAGACGTCTTCTGTAGTTGATGATGAGGTTTGCACACATGTCAGGAGGAATTTTGGTCCACTCCTCTTTGCAGATCATCTCTAAATCATTAAGAGTTCTGGGCTGTCGCTTGGCAACTCGCAGCTTCAGCTCCCTCCATAAGTTTTCAATGGGATTAAGGTCTGGTGACTGGCTAGGCCACTCCATGACCCTAATGTGCTTCTTCCTGAGCCACTCCTTTGTTGCCTTGGCTGTATGTTTTGGGTCATTGTCGTGCTGGAAGACCCAGCCACGACCCATTTTTAAGGCCCTGGCGGAGGGAAGGAGGTTGTCACTCAGAATTGTACGGTACATGGCCCCATCCATTCTCCCATTGATGGCAGTGAAGTAGTCCTGTGCCCTTAGCAGAGAAACACCCCAAAACATAACATTTCCACCTCCATGCTTGACAGTGGGGACGGTGTTCTTTGGGTCATAGGCAGCATTTCTCTTCCTCCAACACGGCGAGTTGAGTTCATGCCAAAGAGCTCAATTTTTGTCTCATCTGACCACAAGCACCTTCTCCCAATCACTCTCGGCATCATCCAGGTGTTCACTGGCAAACTTCAGACGGGCCGTCACATGTGCCTTCCGGAGCAGGGGGACCTTGCGGGCACTGCAGGATTGCAATCCGTTATGTCGTAATGTGTTACCAATGGTTTTCGTGGTGACAGTGGTCCCAGCTGCCTTGAGATCTTTGACAAGTTTCCCCCTTGTAGTTGTAGGCTGATTTCTACCTTCCTCATGATCAAGGATACCCCACGAGGTGAGATTTTGCGTGGAGCCCCAGATCTTTGTCGATTGACAGTCATTTTGTCCTTCTTCCATTTTCTTACTATGGCACCAACAGTTGTCTCCTTCTCGCCAGCGTCTTACTGATGGTTTTGTAGCCCATTCCAGCCTTGTGCAGGTGTATGATCTTGTCCCTGACATCCTTAGACAGCTCCTTGCTCTTGGCCATTTTGTAGAGGTTAGAGTCTGATGATTCACTGAGTCTGTGGACAGGTGTCCTTTCATACAGGTGACCATTGCCGACAGCTGTCTGTCCATGCGGTAACGAGTTGATTGTGGAGCATCTACCTGGTCTGTAGGGGCCCATCTCTTACTGGTTTGGTGGGGATCAAATACTTATTTCCCTCTGCAGAGGGAAATAAGTTCATATACTTTCCACAATGTGATTTTCCGGATTTAATTTGTGATGTGCTATCTCTCACTGTTACCAATAACCTACCCTTCAATTATGGGCTGCTCATGTCTTTGTCAGTGGGCAAACTTACAAAATCAGCAAGGGGATCAAATACTTATTTCTCCCCACTGTAGGTCATACAAAGAGACAATTAAAGAATCGACTGGCAGAACACGTCAGTAATTTAAGGTTAGGTAAAAAGGAGAATCCGCTGGTGTCTCACTGGCAGCGTCATAATCACACACTATTGAACAGCTTCAATGTGCAGTATTATCGCAGATTGTACCTACCAATAGAAGTGGGAGACATAGTGCTCGTTTACTACTATTGGAGCAGCGATACATTTACACATGGGGGACAGTAACACCGCATGGCCTCAATTTGGAGGTCGAGTGGGTTGATGTAATTATTGACGTGTACGTTTGTTAATGAGCCCAAGGGTATTTAATTCATGTGCCGTTGTGGGTGACGTGCAACAGTTTCCGGTGGTGCGATTCCGGGGCGGAAGTCCGGCCGATTACCACTCGGTGTGCAGCCTGATTGTAGGATTATTAGTAAGTGCTATTTAAAACGCTTTGTTTGTACAATTAGATTTGAATATATAAAAGTATGTAGAAGGTGATGATTACTAATGTTGTTACAGCTTTGGTTCCTCTGAGGAAGGAAACGAATGCCGCTCAGCATCGGGGAACCGGCGATTTGATGTTTTCAAACTTGGACACACGTTTCCAGCCTCCTCAATTTGTGGGTTTGGATATCCCCAGTGACATTGTCTTCCATAAGAAACATCGTTGTTGTTGGAGGAATATTCCAATTCACTTATGTATATGGTGCAACTTTTATAAAGCTGTTTCAGCTATACAAAGGACAAGGGATACAGACTATCGCAGTTTCTAAAGATTTATAGAACCAGCGTTCATGATGAGCTCATTGGTTAATCCGATGAGTTTCAAATTGACTATGCACATTGTATTGATTTATGATGAGCTGTATCATCTTTGTAAGAGGCATCTATAGTTGTACACCATTGTTATGTATATGATGGAGGGCAGAAGCGTGTGAATGTCTGAGTGAGGCATTACAGGGTATGTAGGGTTGTATGAATAATTGATATTATTGTGAATAAAAGTAAAGATTTTTCATATGTTCTGGAGTCTTTAGCAGCTATGTATTAATACTGACTCTGGTTGTTCTAATAATCCCTATAGTTAATCAGTTCTTTATAAAATAATGCCAAGTATATGTTGCTTTGTGCTTTCTTTGAAGTTTATTATTTGTTTTTATTCCTGTAACATTGAAACAAATAGAGTAACAAAGTGTACATACTGTGGTCTAAAAACAGCTAGGAGAGTTTTTGTTTAAGCAAAATTTTTTTGTTCCTTTTTTGCTCAGGGACATGGACTTGATCGACATCCTTTGGAGACAAGACATGACCTGGGAGCAGGGCGTGAAGTATTTGATTACAGTCAACGGCAGAGAGAATATGAATTGGAGAAACAGAAGAAACTGGAAAAAGAGCGACTGGAGCAGCTGCAGAAAGAACAAAGAAAAGGCCTTTTTGGCTAAGCTGCAGTTAGACGAAGAAACAGGTGAATTTGTTCCAGTTCTGCCAGTGCAGCACATTGAATCAGAAGCCGCAATCTCACAGCTCCCTTGGAGTGGTTTGCTTATTTTTCTCTTTTGACATAGATACAGTAGCTCAAATTATGGTTCTATATGTTAGGGAGTAGTGCTAGTTTTAGGCACTCTGCAACCAGTGCGTCTTGAACTTTTGTCCATTGTGACCTTGTCATGACACTTGAAAATTTTACATGTTGTTCAGAACAAAATAATAGGGGCACTGCTCCCCTCACATAAAGCAGAAAAACAGCAGTGCAGCTACAATGGAAATCAGGGCATGGTCTGGAGTCGATACAGGCTTCCACTGTATAGGAAAGGTCAGGGCAAGCGAATGCACACAGGTACTTGCACCCCATGCAAACTGCCATTAACAGGTAAGCATGGAGGCCTTAATGAGGGAGAAGGTGTAACCCCATCTAGGAATTCTCCCGAGGACAAGCAGGCTGCTTGTTCTCACATGTGGGTCGACGTCTGCGTCGGCACAGGATTTTGACGGCATTTTGCAAGCAAATATTTAAAAACTTTGCAGAGTCGTGCGCGGACGACTTCCCGGCCGTGCCGCGAGTGTGCTTCAGTTTTCTTTCTCCGCGTTGAAGTGCGGCAGCTTTTGTTTTCTTGCTCCTCTTCAGGCCCAGGAAGAGTCTTCACTGTCTGGCGATTTGGTTCACTAACATTTATTATTTTTTTCTTTAAAGATTAAAAAAAAAAAAGAAGAAGTAGGTTCCCGTAGTTTCCTTTTAGTTTTTTTTTCCCCTACTTTTTCTTCTTCTTTTTTGTTGCGGCCGGCCTTTAGCCGCGCAGTCGGGTACTCCCCTTTTCCTTTGGTGCCTTTTTTGTATTTTAGGCACAATCGTGTTTTTGATTACGCCGAAGCCGTTTTTCCTTCCATATCATCGCAGACACCCAGCGCTTCAGCGTTGTACTCCGTGCAACCGGACGATCTCAGTACCGATACCCACGCTTGGTGTGTCCATTGCCTTGGGCCTGACCAGAGCCCAGCCGCTTGTAGTCTGTGTCTTTCGTATGAAGAATGGACCCAAGTGTCTCGAGAAGCCCAATGAGAGAAACTTTTGGGGGCTCAGTCCAGTACTGGTCCGTCGACATCGGTAACTGAAGGTCCTTGGCGTCACAATCGAAGGGAGCATCGACGTCTGGAAGAAAGGTTAATGGGCTACTGTGAGACCAACTTGCGCTGGGAGCAGTGAGGCATCGAGTGGGGTCCTCCACCTGCGCTCGTAGGCCTCCTGTTGTGCAGGCTTCCGGTGAACCGACCGTCGTCGGACCCGGCCCCGAGGAGTCCGGGAGGATTCAACGTCCTCTTCATCGGGTACTGAGGAGTCTCGATGACGGGTGTTGAGCAAAGGCGAAGAAGCACCGTCATTGTTCTCCTTCGACGCACGGTACCGGGAGCTCTGGGGCGTCGAGAGAGTTGGCACCTGAGAAACATCGGTGCCGAGAGGATCGCTCACCTTCAATACAGGAGGTGCCGATGCGTCGGTCTCCCAGTAGCCCGATACCTGCTCCTTCGCCTCCACTGATTCTGACACCGCCTGTCCCACCGACCCCACAGCCTTCTCTGATGGTGGCTCTCGACAAGCACATCCGGGCCTTGTTTCCAGAACTTCTGGAGGGATTGCTACGTCAGTCAGCTTCAGTGTCGGGGGGGGGGGGGGGTGCTTGCGCCTTCTCTACCATCTGCTGCAGCGGTGAGGTCCCCGACCGCGATGCCGCCTGCCACCCAGGTTGACTCCCCTTCGACGTCGGAGGGAGCTTCACCGCAGTCGGACCGTCATCGGCCTCTCAACATCGCCATAGAGGACATCGTTCCTCGGCGTCGAGGCAGGTATAGTGTCGAGCACCTTAACTCTGGTTTTATCTGACACTGAACTAGGAGCGCTAATGGGAGTCAGATGAGGATCCCAGTACTTCTCTTCTGATGAATCCTTTGGGATTCCCTCTGATCCTTCCCCTCCGCTAGAAAGGAGAAAGGAGACTATCTCCACCGGAGAGTCCTGTCCTTCTCCTCTTTTGTCCGGGAAATGCTACGGCTATTCTGTGACCTGGATCATTCTGTCCAGCAGCGGATGGCGGATTGTTCCTTGCTTGGGGGACAACGTTTTTGGAGAAAAAGTAGAGGATCTTGTTGATCAGATCAAGAAGCATAATGATCTATGGATTCTCTCTCCCACCGGGCGCCTTCTGCTACTGCCTCATTCGAGGAGGATTTTGGAGGGAAGAGGAGTGCTCCCTATTCCTAGGCATAGGTACACTCTGCTTCTCGGCAGCCTGCCCAGGCTCAGCCCCAGCACGCTCGTTCTCAGCAAGCACGCGTGCAGTCTAAGGCCCATACTCTCTCCCAGCAAAGCAAGGGACGAACCTTTGACTGGCTCCAGTAAGCATAGCCTCAATAAAAGTGTCTGTGCAAACGACTTTGCGGTTGGAGGGGGGAGGTTGATATTTTTTACCAAAGGTGGCATCGTATAACCGCCGACCAGTGGGTCCTTCAGATAGTCCCGGTTAGGATACACCCTCAACTGAAATCCTCAAACCCCAAATTGCCCACCGGGAGCTCATTCTTACAGCTCCCGCACAAGCAGGTACTTGCAGAGGACTCGCCGCCCTTCTAAGGGCCAGTGCGGTCAAACCCATTCCACCAGGGGAAGAAGGGTCTTGTGCAGAAAAAGACGGGGATGCGTCCCATCCTAGACCTAAGGGGCCTGGGCAAATTTCTGGTTTGAGAAAAAATCAGGATGGTTTCTCTGGGCACCCTTCTTCCCATGATTCAAAAAAACAATGGGCTATGCTCTCTGAGCTTAAAGGATCTTCAACACATATCTTGATACTTCCACAGCACTTTCAGTACTGTGTACTGCCCTTTGGTCTGGCGTCCACACCCAGAATGTTCACAAAGTGCCTAGCGGTAGTCGTAGCGTCGCTACGCAGACTGGGTGTACATGTGTTCCCTTATCTCGACGATTGGCTAGTAAAGAGCACCTCGAAGACGGGCGCTCAGCAGTCCATGCGAATGACTATTCTGGTGCTAGAGTTCAAGAATTGGAATTCATTGGAGCTCTGTTGAACACAAAGACAGCTCGTGCTTATCTTCCTGAGGCAAGGGTGGACAACCTCCTGTCTCTAGTGTCCTTAGTACGAGCGTCTCAACAGATCACGGCTCGGCAGATGTTGAGACTGCTGGGGCACATGACCTCCACAGTTCATGTAACTCCCAGGGCACATCTGCACATGAGATCAGCTCAATGGACCCTAGCCTCCCAGTGGTTTCAAGCTACGGGAGATCTAGAGGATGTGATCCAACTGTCCACCGACTTCCAGAATTCTCTGCAGTTGGTGGACGATTCATACCAGTTTGACCTTGGGGACATCCATTTCCAAATTCCTCAGCCACAAAAAGTGCTGACGACGTGATAATCCCTCCTGGGGTAGGGGGATCATGTGGATGGGCTTCACACTCAAGGAGCTTGGGCCTTTCAGGAAAAAGGTCTTCAGATCAATCAATCTGGAATTGCGACAGTATCTGGAACACTCTAAAGGTTTCAGGAGATTGGCTGTCCGACCAAATTATATTGATTCAGATAGACAATAGGTTGCCATGTATTACACCAACAAGCAGGGGGGCACCGAATTTCGCCCTCTGGTCAGGAAGCCGGCCATGATGTGGCTTTGGCTCGCCAATCACGGCATGTTTCTCCAAGCCACTTATCTGGCAGGCGTAAACAACAGTCTGGCCGACAGTCTGAGCAGGATAATGCCATCTCACGAGAGGTCACTGAACATGGACGTTGTCCACAAATCTTCCGAGCGTGGGAGCCACCCCTCGGTGGATCTTTTTGCCATTCAGATCAATCACAAGGTCCGTCAGTTCTGTTCCAGGCTTCAGGCCCACGACAGACTAGCGTCGGATGCCTTTCTCCTGCATTGGGGGATAGGCCTTTTGTATGCATATCCTCCCATACCTCTAGTAGGGAAGACTTTGCTGAAACTCAAGCAAGACTGCGGAACCATGATTCTGATTGCACCCTTCTGGCTGCGTCAGATTTGGTTCCCTCTTCTTTTGGAGTTGTCCTCCAAGAAACCGTGGAGATTGGGGTGTTTTCCAACTCTCATCATCCAGAACGAGGAGTCACTTCTGCATCCCAACCTCCAGTCTCTGGCTCTATCGGCCTGGATGTTGAGAGCTTAGATTTCGCCTCCTTGGGTCTTTCAGAGGGTGTCTCCTGAGTCTTGCATGTTTCCAGGAAAGATTCCACAAAGAGGTCTTACTCTTTCAAATGGAGGAGGTTTGCCGTCTGGTGTGACAGCAAGGCCCTAGATCCTCTTTCTTGTCCTACACAGACCCTGCTTGAATACCTTCTACACTTGTCAGAGTCTGGTCTGAAGACCAACTCCATAAGAGTTCACCTTAGTGCGATTAGTGCTTATCACCGGTGTAGAGGGTAAGCCTATTTCTGGACAGCCCTTTAGTTGTTCCTTCATGAGAGGTTTGCTTTTGTCAAAGCCTCCAGTCAAACCTCCACCGGTGTCATGGGATCTGCAACGTCATTCTCACCCAGCTGATGAAAGCTCCTTTTGAGCCACTGAATTCCTCCATCTGAAGTACTTGACGTGGAAGGTCTTTCTTAGGTGGCTGTTACTTCAGCTCGTAGGGTCAGTGAGCTTCAGGCCTTGGTAGTGCAATGCACCTTATACAGTTTCATCATAACAGAGTAGTCCATCCACAACGCACCCTAAGTTCGCCTGCCGAAAGTGGTGTCTGAGTTCCATCTGAACCAGTCAATTGTCTTGCCAACATTTTCCCCCGGCCTCATAGCCTGCCCTGGGCGAAAGCAGTTGCAGACCTTGGACTGCAAGAGAGCATTGGCCTTTTACGAGGAGCGGACAAAGCCCTTCAGACAGTCCCGCCCAGTTGTTTGTTTCTTTCGACCCCACAGGAGGGAGTCGCCATCGGAAAATGCACAATCTCCGTTGGCTAGCAGATTGACATTTCCTTCACGTTTTGCCCAAGCTGGGCGGACTCTAGAGGGCCATGTCACGACTCATATGTTAGAGCCATGGCTGTGTCAGTGGCTCACTTAAAGTCAGCCTCCATTGAAGAGATTTGCAAGGCTGCAACGTGGTCATCAGTCCAAAACATTCACATCTCACTACTGCCTCCAGCAGGACACCCCGACGTGACAGTCGATTTGGGCAGTCAGTGCTGCAGAATCTGTTGGGGGTTTAGAATCCAGGCTGCACTCTCAGTTAGTTGTTTATGGTTTCAGGTCAATCCTATGTTAAGTCCTCGCCATTGCGAGGCCAGTTGACCAATGTTCATTGTTTTGAGTGAGCCTGGATTCTAGGGATACCCCACATGTGAGAACATGCAGCCTGCTTGTCCTCGAGAAAGCAAAGATACTTACCTGTAGCAGGTATCCTCCGAGACATCAGGCTGATTATTGCTCACAAACCCGGCCACCTCCCCTTTGGAGTTGTTATTGTTGGTTTCTATTTATGCTTTTTGATTAAACTGAAGAGGCACGCTCGCACCATGGGCGGGAAGACATGCGCGGTGCGTGCGGTTTTGTGCGCCAGAAGACCCTGGCAAAGTTTTGTTTTTATATTTGCTTGCAAAATGCCGCCCGAGATCCTGGGCCGACGCGGACGTCGACCCTCATGTGAGAACATCAGCCTGTTGTCCGCGGAGAATACCTGCTACAGTAAGTAATCTTCGCTCTCCTGTAAAAATTCTACAGCCCTGGTCTAGTCTGGGAACCCCCCCCCCCCCCCTTCCCCCATCTCCAACACAATTGTAAATGCTGCAGCTAGTGAGTTAGGCTGGTCCAGTTTCTCATTCTGAAGTGATTTTTCTTCTCTCTAGAATAACAAAATATTGGAGCAAGATGGAGATGCCCTATCCTTTGAGGAATGCATACAGCTGTTTGACGAAACATTCCCATATGGAGCTGATGAAGTAAAATATTTGAATACAAATACTGTATATGGCATAAAGAAAGAATAATATAGCTTGTAGACATCTGCCTTCCCCTCTCCTTCTCATCCCATCTCTCTTGTCACATGGTCCTGGGGCTTATCTTCTGCCACCAAGCGAGCAGAAATGTATTGTGCTCTTTGTGAGGGAAAAGTAGAAGAGACCTGCAGACACAGGGATTGAGGTTCACTGTATTACGGATGTGGAGTGTTTACTCTGTTCACTTATTGATCATAGATGAAGATTGCACATCACAGCATCTCATTATTCAATGTTAAAATTTAAATTCAGAGCAAGGGGGAAAGGGGTTTCATTAATGGTAATTATGGTGCAGATAGACATACAGGAGACCTGTTTTCAGAAGTAGTTTTGTTGTAATTTTAGGCTTCCTCTTCAGCCATGTTTGATTGTCTGGTTCCTATCCAGAATGACTGCAGTCCTGCCCTCATTCCTGTTGCAACTGCAGGCATCTGAACCACAAGATACAGTGGCCAACCCAGACAGAGTGGATGATTTTAGAACAAAGCATGGGAGGAGTTGCTCTCCATTCCTGAGCTGTGGGTACGTACAGGGCTGGTTTTGTTGGCATCTGGATAGGCTGTTATGATTTGTTTGTCCATAAATGCAATATGTTTTTTCATTCTGCTTACAAACACATTTCTGAATAGTTATATATAGGAAACAGAATCTGTAGGGATGAATTCCAGCTACATTCAACACACGTTGGTCTCTAACAGACCTGAAAGCAGCAGTTCCTCCTGGTGGTGCAGCAGAATAGGAAATACTGATGGTTATAAGAATGTCAAAACGTTTTTTGAGAGATTTGTAATAGAGGAGCTAGGATTTTTAGTGTTTAATGTTAGACGCATCTAGTGCTTTGAATTGTGATCTAGAAGGGACAGAATTGTAATGCATTCTTCCAAGACAACCTTACCTGATTTCTTTCAACGCGTGATTTCCCCATGACCAGCCAGACCCTATTCCTTTAGAATAGAGTGGATTAAACACTCCTACCTTTTATGCGTGCTGAAAGAAAGTGGTATTCTGGATAGATGATGACATTACGGTGTACTTTACATTCACCCATCTCTCATATGAAAGGTGGCATGCTTGGATCCAGGTTATGTTGGCCTGGTTATATACCACTTTGTGTAATTGGAAGTAAATTTTAGCTTCATCCTTCATAAACGATGTAGTTTAGTCACATGTGTGTCTTAGATTTAAAAGTCTCTTACAACAACTGCTCAAAAGAATCCCTGTAGAGAGTGAGGTCCCCCCCCCCCCCCCCCCCCCCCCCCCCGGTCCTTTAAAAAAAAAAAAATGTTATTCACTTAGACATGCACATTCTGTAAAGCACCATATTTCAGACAAACAAAGAAGGCTGTGTTCAGAGGAGTTTGTATAAACGTCTGATTATGGCTTATATATTATAAGCTATATTACTTCAGCCTTCAACATAAGTAAATTTGGAGTGGAGGAGTGGCCTAGTGGTTAGGGTGGTGGACTTTGGTCCTGGGGAACTGAGGAACTGAGTTCGTTTCCCGGCACAGGCAGCTCCTTGTGACTCTGGGCAAGTCACTTAACCATCCATTGCCTACCGCATTGAGCCTGCCATGAGTGGGAAAGCGCGGGGTACAAATGTAACAAACAAAAAAAAATTAACCACTGACCTCAGCGGTGCTCATTACTGGTTTCTTTTTTATGCCAGCAGACATTATAAGGTCAGGTTTAGACCGTGCCACATTACAAACCTCAGCAGCAGATGAATCCAAAGACCTGTTCATTGTGTCCGTCTACCAGCAGGTGGAGATAGCACTGATTGCCCTGCACGTTATAGGATGTGATGCTGCCTGGCCACTCAGTAATCTCTATCTCCAGCCAGCCAGTGTGTACGCAAAAAACTAGTGGTACCGGGAGGAGTAGTCCGAAACACAAAAAAACATGTGCAAAAAGCAAACAAATTGTCTATGAAGTCTTCAATGTGTGCATTCAGTTCAGCCAGTACCAGGGGAAATACCCAGCAAAGGGCTCCTCGTTTCACCAAAGCTGAATCAGGGGTAGAGAAGTTTTGTTTGACATACTGTGACCGTTCACATTCTTAAGGTGGAGTTTTTTTTAATGCTGTGTGGCTTTTTTCTCCATCTGAACTGTGTTAGTGACAGTGAATTTGCCTGTGATAGTACCTGCTGTAGTCATTATTGAGCTTTCTTCTTGGAAGGGAGCATTTAGCTTCGAGGCTATACTTCCTGTCTTTTTTTTCTTTCTTTCTTTCATACAGTTTTTTGCACTGTATTTGAGTTTGTGTATTGGTCACATGTATGCTAGCAAGTTGAACAGGGAATTTTATTTGTATGGAATGAAGCGATGACATGTGCAGATTATACACAGTTATTCAAAACCGCTAAAATGGTGGAGTGAGACTGGATGCACAGTCGTCATACACATAGGGAAAAATTAATCCTATAGATACAAAATGCTGATTTGGAGTTGCCTCCCAAGAGAGAGGTTTGGCGTCATTGTGAACAAGGAAACTTTCAGCCCAATGAACTATGGCTGCTAAAAAAAGCAGTAGAATAGTTATTCCAATCGTCCTGGCGAACCCAGCCAGTCAGGTTTTCAGGATATCCAGAATAAATATGCATGAGAGAGATTTGCATACACTGCATCCTTGGTATGCAAATCTTTCTCATGCATATTTATTCTGGATATCCTGAAAACCTGACTGGCTGGGGTTCCCCAGGACAGGTTTGGGAATCGGTACATAGAATTTATTTATTTATTGCATTTGTATCCCACATTTTCCCCACCTCTTTGCAGGCTCAAATGTGGCTTACAATACACATGGATAGTGGAAATTAAGAAGAGAATGATACCTTTGGTATTACAAGAGGATTTTGGGTTACATGGTAAGGATACATGATAGTAATTAACAGAAGCATTATTAAACAATTTCTGGATATAATGTGGGGAGTTTCACATGTGTTGATCTTTGTGGATATCTTGTCAAAGAGGATGGGTCTTCAGTAGTTTGCGGAAGTTGGTCGTTCATTGATCTCTTTTAGGTTGCGTGGCAGCGCGTTCCAGAATTGAGTGCTCTTATAGGAGAAGGTTGATGCAATGCATTAATTTGTATTTTAGACCTTGCAGTTTGGGAAATGAAGATTAAGGAATGGTGCGAGATTGATTTTTTAGCATTCCTGGTGGTAGGTCTATCAGGTCTGACATGTAGCTGGGCTTCGCCAGGGATGATTTTGTGAACTAGGTACATACTTTGAATGTGATGCGTTCTTGGAGTGGGAGCCAGTGTAGCTTCTCTCTTAGGGGTTTGGGCACTTTCGTATTTGATTTTTCGAATATGAGTCTGGCTGCCGTGTTCTGGGCTGTTTGGAGTTTTTTGAGTATTTGCTCTTTGCAGCCAGCGTAGAGTGAGTTGCAGTAGTCTAGATGACTGAGTACTAATAATTGTACAGATTACGGAAGATGGTCCTTGGGAAGAATGGTCTTACCTCTTTTTAATTTCCACATTGAGGGGAACATCTTTTGGTTGTGTTTTTCCTCTCGCGTGATGAAAAACACATCACGTGATGTGCCGATCAATGGAACTCCAAGAATTTTTAGGGTTTCTGAAATTTGGTAGATTTAGTTTTGGTGTGTTGATGATGGTAAATTTGTTCGTATTGTGTTGAGAGGTGAGTATTAGGCATTGGGTTTTTTCTGCATTAAGTTTCAACTTAAATGCATCTGCCCAGGAGTGCATGATATGTAGACTTTGGTTGATTTCATTGGAAAATTTCTTTTAGGTCTTGTTTGAATGGGATGTAGATCGTTTACATCAGCATATATGTATGGGTTGAGGTTTTGGTTTGATAGTAGTTTGCCCAAGGGTATCATCATTAGGTTGAATATGGTCGGTGAGAGGGGGGGATCCCTGTGGAACTCCACATTCAGATGTCCATTGTGGCTGAAGTAGTCGAATTTGATGTCACTTTGATATGAGCGTGTGGTTAGGAATCCCTTGACCCAATTAAGAACGTTGCCTCCAATACCGAAGTATTCAAGGATGTGTAGTAGAATTCCATGATCAACCATGTCGAAGGCGCTTGACATGTCGAATTGTAGAAGTAGTATGTTCTTGCCGGTGCAATCATTTGTTTGAATTAGTCATGAGCGTAACTAGTACTGTTTCAGTACTGTGATTAGAACGAAAATCCTGACTGGGAGTCGTGTAGTATTGAGAACTTGTTTAGATAGTCCGTGAGTTTTTGGTCACCATCCCTTCTGTTATTTTGGTTATTAAGGGAATAGATGCTACTGGTCTATAGTTGGTTAATTCACTAGCATTTTTCTTTGCATCTTTGGGTATGGGGGTGAGTAAGAATGTTTCCTTTCTCCTTTGGGAAGAGTCCCATGTTGTAGCATAAAATTCACGTTGTATCGTTAGTGTCTGTTATAAATTGTGTAGGGGGCCGATTTCATAAGGTTATTTGGGCATATATCTAGTTTGCAATGAGATTTGGCAAATCTTTTAAGCGTTTGGGAGATGAGATCTTCCGATAGTATCTCGAATTCAGTCCAAGTCCTATCTGCTGGGTATACTCCCAGGGTCTGGGTCTAGACAGTCTAGGAGTGTAGCGTATTCGATGGGGCTAACAGGTATTTTAAGTCGCAGTTGTACGATTTTCTCTTTGAAGTACTTTGCGAGGTTGTCAGCTCCTGGTGTGTCTTTGCTGTTGTTCGTGACTGGTGTGGTGTCTAGTAGTTTGTTCACGAGTTTGAAGAGTTTGTGTATGTCCTTGTAGTTTGGTCCAGTTTCAGTTTTGTAGTATAGTCTTTGGTTTGTCTTATGGTGTATTTGTATTTTCTTCGGAGTTGTTTCCAAGCGTTAAGTGTGGGGATTGTCTTTCTTTTTATTCCACGCACGTTCTAATTTCCTAACTTGTGTTTGAGTTTTTTCAGTTCCTCGTTGAACCACGGTATTGAGTTCTTTCTGTGCGAGGTTCTGGTTTGAGTTGGGGCAATGTTGTCTAATATTGTTCTGCATCTATCGTCCCAGTCTAGGAGGAATTGGGTTGTGTCTGCCTTCGTTGTCCATCCGTTATAGGAGATTTGTTGCCAGAATATTACCGGGTCTATTTTTCCTCTCGTGGTGTAGGTTGTTCGTTCTTGTTTTTTAATGGTGGTTTTTGTTTGCCATTGGAGGGAGATGTATGCTTTGTAGTGGTCTGACCACGGTGTGGGTATCCATTTTGTATCTGCTAGTATAAGGTTTAAGTCTGGATCGAATTTATATGTGATAATGTCTAGTGTGTGTCCTTTAGTGTGTGGGGTTGTGCGTTTGGTTACTCTCCGTGGTGGGTCTCCATTCTTTTTCCAATAATCCCTATCATTCTGCCTCTGTATTTGTCTTGGTGTAAAGCCGCATTGAGCCTACCATGAGTGGGAAAGCACGGGGGTACAAATGTAACAAAACAAACAAACAAAAAAAACACACCTCGAGTATTGTGTGCAGTTCTGGTCTCCTGAGTCTCAAAAAGGATATAGCAGAACTAGCAAAGATTCAGAGAAGGGTAACACAAAAATGGTAAAGGTTGAGACATACTTATGAAGAAAGGCTAAGTAAGTTAGGACAAAGGGATATGATAGAAATTCATAAAATCATGAGTTGGTTGGATTACATAAATCCAAGTAGGTTAAACAGTTTCTTAAAAGTGTCGTCTTGTTTTAATGCTGTATGAAAAGAAACAAACACAGCAGACTGAAAGCAAATAATAGAAAGTACTTGGCAGTGCACAATTAAACTCTGGTATTTGTTGCAAGAGGATGTGGACAAGGTGACTATGTAGCAGTGTTAAAAAGAGGCCTGGCCAAGTTCTTGGAGAAAAAATAATAAAATAAGATTTCTAGGTTAAGCTTGGGAAGCGATTGTTTATCCCTTAAAATGTGTTTATAAAATTTTGATTGATATCCACCCAGAGCAGTTTACAGAATTGTGTTGTGGGTTTTTTTGTAATTTTATTTATTTATTTATTTATTTATTTATTTATTTATGGCATTTATATCCCACACTTTCCTGCCCATGGGCAGGCTCAATGTGGCTTACATTAGTTCAAAAAGGTTAACAGCAGTAATACTGGTAATACATGTACAATTAAAAAAGAAAAAACACAATACATAAACAGTACTTAGTTTCTGGGCAAGTAAATACAATATATGATGCCACGAACAACCCTTTCAAACTTTCAGCCAGCAAAACTAGTATCTACATGGACCGTACAGGTCTTTATCTGCCATCATTACTATGGTACTTCTTGGGATTTTGCCAAGTACTTGCGATCCAGACTTGCCACTGTCTAAGACAGGATGTTGAGCTCGATGAACCTTGGTCTGAATCAGCATGACTTATTTTAAAAACGTGATTCATTTAAGATCCTGTTAGTGTAAGGCTCTCCCTGGCAAAATGTTTGAAATAGTGACATTTGTCTATAAGTTACTATTTTAATTCGGTCTTCACAAATATAAAGAACAATATATAAATTGTGATTTGTTTTAATTGTGATGTAAACCTATTTACAATTTTTATTTTTATGTAGTGTCTCAAAATTGAGAATGATAGTTTGGAGCAAGTGACAGTCCTTGAAACCCCAGAAACTAGACCAGCACTGCCTGGAAGCTTCTGTATTTCCTTCGCCACAGTGGAGAACCAATTACAAAACTCAGCATCCATGTATGTGGACGCTTTTGAGGATTCCTTCAGCGCGACTGTGCATTCAGAAGACCTTGACCAGATGAGCTTAAATTCTTCAGAGACAAGTACATCTTTCAATGCTGATGTTTGTGGAGGTTTATACCCTGCCCTGATAGACATAAAGGTGAACAGCAGCATGACATCACCAGGCCCCACCAGTCAGGCAGCCTCTAAGCTTTTAGATGAACCTCTTGATGTTTCAGATTTGTTGAAGTGTAAGGCTTTTAATGGAGACAATCAAGGACCAGCACCAGAATTCAACGATTCCGATTCAGGCATTTCAGTGAACTCAAGTCCTGGTGCCACATCTCCAGCCCATTCCGCAGGCTCTTCCATCCACAACGATGCTTCCTTTGGCTACAGTGATTCTGAAATGGAAGATATGGACAGTACACCTAGCAGTGTGCAGTCACAACATGTTGAAATGTATTCCATGCAGTCCCATGAAAATACAGCCTATCAACCCTTATCCTCTCTTCTTTTGAAACGCCAGGTTACTGGTCTGAAGCCTAATGCCAGCCTGAAAAAAGAGCCTCCAGCCAGCCCAGGTCACAGCAAAGCTCCATTTGCAAAGGACAAACTTTCAAACCGCCTGGAAGCTCATCTCACAAGAGATGAGCAAAGAGCTAAAGCTCTACAGATCCCTTTCTCGGTCAAAGAAATCATCAATCTTCCTGTGGATGACTTCAACGAAATGATGTCAAAGCACCAGTTCAGCGAAACACAGCTTGCATTAATTCGTGACATACGCAGGCGAGGCAAGAATAAAGTAGCTGCTCAAAACTGCCGCAAACGAAAACTGGAAAACATTGTGGAGCTGGAGCATGACTTAGATCACCTGAAAGATGAGAGAGAGAAATTACTGGTTGAAAAAGGAGAGTATGACAAAAACCTTCGGGCACTTAAACAACAGCTCAGCACGCTTTACCTTGAAGTTTTCAGCAAGTTGCATGATGAAGAGGGGAATCCTTACTCTCCAAACGAGTACTCCTTGCAGCAAACTCAAGATGGCAATGTATTTCTCGTCCCCAAGAGCAAGAAACCAGGAATTCAGAGAAACTAAAGCTTAATTATTTTTTAGTGTGTGCATGGGCTGGTTGGGTGATTATATAAGAAAGGGATGGGGAACAGCAGGACTGGCTTTCTCAGAATTAGTGTGTTTGCCTTGTTAACCTGATAGCTCTTATTGTGATGTGAAATGTAGAATTATATCATGGTTTAAGTGATTCTATGCAAAAAATATATATATATATATATAATGCTAAGCTAGTGTAGACAGTGCACTGGTAAAAAATATAATAGTAATATGCAGCATCTGTAATTTTTTTGTAGCAGTTACTGTACTTTTATCTTTTAGTATTATTTTGACTAGTTTCTGTATAAGTGTAAATAGCTTAAGACACCTTTTATTTATGTACAGCTATCTTTGTTCATAGATTTATATGAAAGTTCTGATTTTTTAGTGTGCTCTGAATATCAGTTTTCATCAGGTATCAATTGCTTCTTTTTTTATATATAAATATAATTTTGAAGAAAACCACCTTGCAGCTTTTCTTATAAACTTTTTCTCTTTAAGTTTTTAACTTAAAGCACTAATAAAGTGTAAAACACACTGCTGGTGTAACGTGTTTTATTGCTAGAACTGTAGAAATATTTGGCAGTATTTGCCACAAACTGGTATAAAATTTTAATTTGGCAAAATTAAGAATATGTAGGAATATTCATTGCTGATGTAATCATAATTCATAGAGCAAAAAACTACTAATAAATGCAATAAAATTAGGAGCCATATTAATTCCTCCTCTTTGGTTAATTTCTAGGCTTTTAGCCATCCCCTTCTCCTCTGAGATTTCGATAACTACATTCAACAGAGGAGAAGGGGATGGCTAAAAGCCTAGAAATTGATTGATTTGATTGACCGCCTAAAGCGATACTATCAAGGCGGTTTACAATAAATAGTTACAATAGTACAAAAGCATGACACCTCGCAGAACAATCCTGTTGGATAGTTTAACCTTCACTTTGATGCATGCCCCCACCCAAAGCTTACATTGATAGCTCTGAGTTTCTGCTGCTGTCAGAACCTGTGGTTTTGCTTTGATTTTCAGCATCCCTCGATAACGTATAGTTCACATGAAGCTGTGGGAGCAGGATACAAAAAGCAGTATTTGTACTAGAGGAAGTTAGGCATTAGCCTGGGAGCTGAATGTAAGAGGAGAGAGGAAATATATGCAAACCTTTAGATCAAAACTTGTCAGCAAAAGGAAGTTGGTTCAGTATACTGTTCCGTACTGTTTTTTGTATCCATTTTTCTAGTAAATGGAGCATTGAACCTTCAGTTCATCATTCCAGTGAGTGTAACATAGTTGGTCACATTTCAATCATGAAGCGTCTAAGGCTTTCATTCTTTACTTCCTGTTCGCTACCAACTGTAGAAGCAATTCTGCCCCATTTCCCCCCCCCCCCCCCCCAAAACAAAACTAATATTAAATAAACTTATGGCTACTTCTGAGCTTTAGCCTTGTGCATGAAAATGGATTCTGCATTACTGTCCAGATGTAGACATCTCCTCCATGAACTGTATCAGAGACTTGTTAAGCCAGTCCTCATCTTTCATGTAGTACTGAGAAAGCCAGAAATTGCATTCCAGACGTTACAGAGCTGGAAATGTTTAAACATACAAAAAAAACTAGGACTAGCTCCTTGTTGCTGATGGATTAGTGGGTGATGACACACAGAATTTTATAAGGTTTTATTCTATATAGTCTTTTTCTGGACAGAAATTCCTGCTGAGTTTACTATCGTGCATGGGTTTGATTCCCAGCTAAGGTTTTCCACTTCCTGGGAGACACTGCAGGGACAGTTATCATCTGTGCAGTGATAATTTGGCTATCTACCTGGCTGAAATACTTGTTTGAACTGGCACAGTTTCCAAGATCACTAGACAACATTTTACTACTACCAGTTCTTAAAAAATTAATCTTTAAATAGTAGTGAGTTATCCAGCTACTGTACAGGCCAGTTATAAATGTTCCAGTTTTTACAAAAATAGCAGAAGGTTTACTCTTATTAGACAACTGATTACTTAATAACATACGTCTCCAAATCCAGTCAGGTTTTCATAAATGTTTTGGCACTGAAACAGACTTTTTAAATCTGAAACTAGAAAGTTATTATGTAGGTATAGTTGGGGCCATAATTCTGAATTCAGTCTCTATTACAACTGTTAAGTAACATTGGAATCTCAGAAATAGTGTTTAACTGGATTGAGTGATTTCTTCTGCACAAAACATATAGAGTTCTATATAACGTCACTGAAATTGTGCATGTAAATCCAGTCGTATTCTGGATTTGCACATGCAGTTGCTTAAGCCAGTCAGCACTGATAAAATGCCACTTAAGTAATTAATGGCATTAATTAGAATTTACAGACACAACTTGCTAGGTATATTCTATAGGGTGTGGAATGGGTGGGCCATGGATGTTCCAAAAATCTACACACACGGTTATAGAATACACTTGCTCTTAGAATACACTTTCTCTTTGTCTAACTTAGGCACTGGTATTTACAAGGTTTTGCTTGGTGTAAATAGACATGCCTACAGTTAGGTGCAGGCATGGCCACTAGGTGTATTCTGTAAACCTGCTAGGCGTATTCTATACACCTAAATTCCAGCATGATTTTCAAAATACGCCTAGGCAAAAATATTTTTGGTGCTGATTTTTTTTTCAGGTGCCATATATAGAATCTGCGTTTAAGAAGGAGATAGAGCAGCTTTTAAACTAGAAATGGGGGGAAGGCCGACAGTCGCTCAAAAGAGCATGGTTCGGGATAAGGTATCTTTCAAAGATATCACCATAACAGGGAAGATAGAGTATCCTGATAGTGAGGTTGCAAAAGAGATTGTAGTAGATCGGGTATCTTTAAATAAAAATAAAAATCAGACAAAAGATTGCCAATTAATACTGTCAAGTACTAAGCATGATGTACTTAGGAACAACAAACATAGTTTGAAATGTCTATATGCGAATGCCAGGAGCCTAAGAAATAAGATGGGGGAGTTGGAATATATTGCACTAAATGAAAAATTAGATATAATAGGCATCTCTGAGACCTGGTGGAAGGAGGATAACCAGTGGGACACTGTCATACCGGGGTACAAATTATATCGTAGTGATAGGGTGAATCGGATTGGTGGTGGGGTAGCATTGTATATTAACGAGAGCCTTGAATCAAATAGATTGAAAATTCTGCAGGAAACAAAACACTCCTTGGAATCACTGTGGATTGAAATTCCATGTGCAAAGGGGAAAAGGATAGTGATAGGAGTGTACTACCGTCCGCCTGGCCAGGACGAACAGACGGATGCGGAAATGTTAAAGGAAATCAGGGACGCAAACAAACTGGGCAACACAATAATAATGGGGGATTTCAATTACCCGCATATAGACTGGTTAATGTACATCTGTACACGCAAGGGACATAGGATTTCTTGATGAATCAAGGACAGCTTCATGGAACAGCTAGTTCAGGAGCCGACAAGAGAAGGAAAAATACTAGACTTAGTCCTTAGTGGTGCTCATGATCTAGTGCAGGGGGGTAACGATACGAGGGCCACTTGATAACAGTGATCATATATGATCGGTTTTGATATTGGCATTGAAAGGAAGTGAAACTAGGAATCAAGTACGCTAGCGTTTAACTATAGAAAAGGTGATTACGACAAAATGAGAAAAATGGTGAAAAAAAAGACTGAAAGGAGCAGCTCGCAGAGTAAAAACTTGCATCAGGCGTGGATGCTGTTTAAAAACACCATCCTGGAGGTTCAGGACAAATATATTCCACGTATTAGAAAAAAGGGAAAAAAGACTAAACGTCAGCCGGCGTGGCTAAACAGTAAGATAAGGAAATCATTAGAGCCAAAAAACAATCCTTCAGAAAGTGAGAAGAGAACCAACTGAAAGTAACAGGATAGATCATAAGGAATGCCAAGCCAAATGCAAAGCGGAGATAAGGAGGGCAAAAAAAGGACTTTGAGAAGAAATTAGCGTTGGAAGCAAAAATACATAGTAAAAATGTTTTTAGATACATTAAAAGCAGGAAACCGGCCAAAGAGCCGGTTGGGCCGCTGGACGAAAATGGTGTTAAAGGGGCGATCAAGGAGGACAAAGCCGTAGCGGAGAAATTAAATGAATTCTTTGCTTCGGTCTTCACCGAGGAGGATTTGGGGGGGACACCGGTGCCGGAAAGAATATTGAAGCGGGGGGAGTCGGAGAAACTAAACAAATTCTCTGTAACCTTGGAGGATGTAATGGGTCAGTTCAGCAAGCTGAATAGTAGTAAATCACCGGGACCTGATGGTATTCATCCCAGAGTATTAATAGAACTAAAAAATGAACTTGCGGAGCTACTGTTAGAAATATGCAATCTGTCCCTAAAATCGAGTGTAGTACCGGAAGACTGGAGGGGTAGCCAATGTTACTCCGATTTTTAGAAGGGTTCCAGAGGAGATCCGGGAAATTATAGACCGGTGAGTCTGACGTCGGTGCCGGGCAAGATGGTGGAGGCTATTATTAAGAATAAAAATTGCAGAGCATATACAAAAACATGGACTGATGAGACAAAGTCAGCACGGATTTAGTGAAGGGAAGTCTTGCCTCACCAATCTAATGCAGTTTTTTTGAGGGGGTAAGCAAACATGTGGACAATGGGGAGCCGGTTGATATTGTATATCTGGATTTTCAGAAGGCGTTTGACAAAGTGCTGCACGAAAGACTCCTGAAGAAATTGCAGAGTCATGGAATCGGAGGTAGGGTATTATTATGGATTAAGAACTGGTTGAAAGATAGGAAGCAGAGAGTAGGATTGCGTGGCCAGTATTCTCAGTGGAGGAGGGTAGTTAGTGGGTCCCGCAGGGGTCTGTGCTGGGTCCGTTGCTTTTTAATGTATTTATAAATGACCTAGAGATGGGAATACTAGTGAGGTAATTAAATTTGCCGATGACACAAAATTATTCAGGGTCGTCAAGTCGCAGGAGGAATGTGAACGATTACAGGAGGACCTTGCGAGACTGGGAGAATGGGCGTGCAAGTGGCAGATGAAGTTCAATGTTGACAAGTGCAAAGTGATGCATGTGGGTAAGAGGAACCCGAATTATAGCTACGTCTTGCAAGGTTCCGCGTTAGGAGTTACGGATCAAGAAAGGGATCTGGGTGTCGTCGTCGATGATACGCTGAAACCTTCTGCTCAGTGTGCTGCTGCGGCTAGGAAAGCGAATAGAATGTTGGGTGTTATTAGGAAGGGTATGGAGTCCAGGTGCGCGGATGTTATAATGCCATTGTATCGCTCCATGGTGCGACCGCACCTGGAATATTGTGTTCAGTACTGGTCTCCGTATCTCAAAAAAGATATAGTAGAATTGGAAAAGGTACAGCGAAGGGCGACGAAAATGATAGTGGGGATGGGACGACTTTCCTATGAGAGAGGCTGAGAAGGCTAGGGCTTTTCAGCTTGGAGAAGAGACGGCTGAGGGGAGATATGATAGAAGTGTATAAAATAATGAGTGGAATGGATCGGGTGGATGTGAAGCGACTGTTCACGCTATCCAAAAATACTAGGACTAGAGGGCATGAGTTGAAGCTACAGTGTGGTAAATTTAAAACGAATCGGAGAAAATTTTTCTTCACCCAACGTGTAATTAGACTCTGGAATTCGTTGCCGGAGAACGTGGTACGGGCGGTTAGCTTGACGGAGTTTAAAAAGGGGTTAGATAGATTCCTAAAGGACAAGTCCATAGACCGCTATTAAATGGACTTGGAAAAATTCCGCATTTTTAGGTATAACTTGTCTGGAATGTTTTTACGTTTGGGGAGCGTGCCAGGTGCCCTTGACCTGGATTGGCCACTGTCGGTGACAGGATGCTGGGCTAGATGGACCTTTGGTCTTTCCCAGTATGGCACTACTTATGTACTTATGTACTTATGTACTTAGAATCTATTCCAAAATGTCTTATTTTTCAGAACCTTGGAAAGTAAATTTTGGGGGTCGCATAGGGATCCCTTCCTTTGATGTTTTCCTTTCACCAACACCTAATACAACTAGGAATCTGTGTTTATACATATGCTGATGACATTACTATACTTATTCCTGTGCTAACTAATCTGGAACACCTAACGGGTATGGGTCAAGCCTGTTTTAATTAAATTGAAAACAAATCCGATCTCATGATTTGACACTAAGAAAAAAAAAAACTAAGTTCCATTAGCTTTCTACTATTCCAGAACCTGTGGGGGTAGTTGTGTCCATCAATAAGCAGGTGGATATAGAGAACTAAAAACTGAGCTGAGACATATCTCTCTTGGTATCCAGTCCAGCTTTTCATTATTTTCTGTCTCTAGCAGGTGGATGGATACACTTTTCAGCCTCTGGTTCTGAATGATTTGCTCCTGGTCCAGTGGGTCAACTGGTCCCCAGTTGAGCTTTGCGGGTGGCTTGAGTCTGCAGAGTCATATCTGGAGGTCTTCAGATCCCTGCTCTGGTGCCCCATGAATTTACTTCTTTCCTCCCTTCACCTCTCTTGTGGAGCTCTCTTTTTTTCAGCACAATAACCTTTAAAAAATAAAAAAAAAGGTTTGCTGGAGAGCCTGGGACAGAGTATCAATCTTGAGACTTTCTCATCTGTGGTAAAACTAATGGAGACTCTGAGCTTGGGGAGGGGGGGGGGGGGACAGCTGGCAGTGGTAAGTTCAACTAAAGTTTGACTTGGAGGGGTGCAAGTTCTATTTGGTGGAGGGGAAGGATCCTGACTCACTGCTTGGAACATGTGCTGTGCTTGTGACTGTTTGGGGGGGGGGGGGGGGGGGGGAATGGTGACTCCCATGGAGGCAGATAAGCGGTGTTCCTGCTATGGGACCCACTGGCCGACTTCAGGGTGTTGCAGTGCTTGCAAGTTCTGAATCTTGCGGGATACGGAGGAAACAGTTGGTAGCATATCTTCGGATTTGGCGCAGCATCTGAATATGCTAGGGTTTTTGGGCTCTCCGGCAGGGCCGGTGCACAGTTTGATGCAGTAGAGTGTAGAAATGGGCACTATTTGTTGGGACCGACTGGCAGTGAGGAGCTACCTCTGATCACTCGCAGAGCACAGCCACCATTTCACAGCCTCAGGGCCCCACATCGCTCTGGCCTATTTACTGAAGCAGGGACAGTTGGAATTGCCGCAAGGTGCTTCAGTTTCTCACCCTGTTGCCCCTCCGGCTCCTAAGAGATCTTGTTGAGAGCTCCATGAGCGGGCAGATTAGACTGTATCTGCTGTGACCTCGGTCTATTCAGAGGAGCCATTTTTGAAGGAGCTGTTGGAGATGAAAAGTACTGATGATTCATAAAGAGAAGCTCACTACTCTTGTTTCTGAGGCACTGTTAGTGCTTTCTATTGAGGAACCTTCTGCTTCAGGGGTTAGGAGTTCTATCTGGTACAAAATAAGTACCTGAATATATGTAAACCGCTTTGAATGTAGTTGCAAAAACCTCAGAAAGGCGGTATATCAAGTCCCATTTCCCTTTCCCTATCTTTCCCAATGCATCCAGACATTCAGGACCTGATTAAAGCAGAATGGGGGTCTGTAGACGTGGGACTGAGAGTGGGAAGAACCATGGCTCACCTCTATTAGTTCTGCAAAAAAAAAAAAAAGATAAAGCGCAGCTTCCCAGGGTGGACTCCTTGATTACAGAGGTGACTACTACTACTGATGATAATAATTTCTTTAGCGCTACTAGACATACACAGCGCTGTTCACATTATATGCAGATACTTTCTCTGTCCCTAGTGGGTTCATAATCTAAGGGTGTTTGTTTTTTTTTGTACCTGGGGCAATGGAGGGTTAAGTGACTTGCCAAAGGTCACAAAGAGCTGTAGCTGACTGAGAGGCAGACTAAGAAGACCACCTTGTGGAGGTTTCATTTTCTGCTTTATCTACAAGGTCATGTATAATGAGAGTCTACTTTTGTTTTTGCTTTTAAACTAGATATTTCCTATCATATATATCCTTTTATTTTAATCTTCACCTATTCTGTTTTCAGAATGTTTTCATACACCATATTTTGATATCACTAACTTCACTATGTTTAAGACACTATTATGTTTCAGTAGACCACCTATCACTCTTTCTTCTCATCTGTGATAACATGCTTAGGCATGCAGATTACTATTCATGAGATGCTGTCCAGGCTTTATATGCTAACTATAGCTTGCTCTTTTTTCTTTTTCAGGCACATTGTGGAGGTTGTTTTTGTATATTCCTAGTGTTCAGTGTTCATTATGTTCTTGTTTTTCTCTTGTATATATGTTTTTTTTTTCTGCATTTAATGTTTTCAACTTTTTTAGCAATTCACTTAGTGTTGGCATTCATCAAGATTACCAATATTTGGTATATCCTTTTTTTCAGACTGCGTCTTATCTTCATACTTGGTCACAAATAGTATTTTTATACTTGGAGATTCATGCTCATTTTTAGATACAAATGTTCTGACTTAAACACAGATTTTTATATTGGTTTTACATTTGTACAATTTGGGACGTTATTTATTAATACACCTGAGTGCCACTTTACCGCAGCCTATTAGCATACCTAGGGATTCATATTTGTGTGATGTTGCCTACATGCCGTTCGTCACTTGCTTTAAGTATTTATTTTGGCGTGCTCTAGAGTCTGATTTACATACTCTTGGCATCCAGCCTATGGCTTGTCAGTTGCTTTTTGTTTAAGAGGTATATACCCTTTCACTTTAGTCCTTTTTATTTAATTTGGTATTCACCATTATCAGGGTTTATCAGAATGTAAGTTCTCCGAGGACAAGCAGGCTGCTTGTTCTCACTGATGGGTGACGTCCACGGCAGCCCCTCCAATCGGAACACTTTCTAGCAAAGTCCTTTGCTAGTCCTCGCGCGCCGATGCGCACCACGCATGCGCGGCCGTCTTCCCGCCCGAACCAGCTCATGCCGGCCAGTCTTCTTTTGTCCGTGCTCGGTACGGTCGTGTTTCGCCGTTCGCGCCCCAAAGTTGACCTCGCGCGTTGTTCTTCGACTTGTTCTTTAAAAAAAAAAAAAAGAAAAAAGGTGTCGGGAGGAGGCCTTTTGGTTTTCTCCTTTCCCGTACTTTGAGTTTTTTGCCCCGGTAAGTTTTCTTTCGTCGTCGGGGTAGGCCCTATTTAGGCCTCAGTCGAAGTTTTTCTTCCCCCTATTTTGTGGTGCCATTTTTGCCATTTCGAGTTTTGATCTCGCCGGCGCGATTTTTCCGCCCATGACATCGAAGTCTTCCAGCGGCTTCAAGAAGTGCACCCAGTGCGCCCGGGTAATCTCGCTCACTGACAGGCACGCGTCGTGTCTTCAGTGTCTGGGGGCTGGGCACCGCCCTCAGGCCTGTAGTCTGTGTTCCCTCTTACAAAAGCGGACTCAGGTAGCGAGGTTAGCCCAGTGGAACATTTTGTTCTCGGGCTCTTCGTCGGCATCGGCACCGGGAGTATCGACTGCCTCGACGTCGTCGGCGCCCGGACCTTCATCCTCGCCCCCGATTGCATCGAGTGCATCGAGGCATCGGCCCTCTGCATCGGGGCGACATTGGAGGGCTGCGTCGGTGTCGGTGGTATCGAGACCTCTTCGTCTGCTGTTGTCGTCGGACGGTGGTGCTTCGTCTGGAGTGCAGGTGAGGGCTGTCCATTCTCCTGCTGGTGGCGGTGAGCCTTCGGGTGGATCTCCCCCTACCCTGAGGGCTCCTGCGGTACAGCCCCCCCCCCCTCAGACCGACCCTCTTCGGCCTCGGCCCCGAGGAAGAGACGGCTGGATTTTACGTCCTCCTCGTCGGTGCCGGGAAGCTCCGGTGACGTGCTTCGTTCCAAAAAATCGAAGAAGCATCGTCACCGGTCCCCTTCCCGTGTCGGCACCGAGAGCTCTGGGTCGCCGAGGGAGTCGGCACCCAGTAAGCATCGGCACCGAGAGGACTGCTCACCCTCTGTTCAAGAGGTGTCGATGCGCTCCCCTTTGGACAGCCCGGAACAGCCTCCACGCCCGGAACAGGTTCTGACATCGACTCCTGCATCGGCTTCTATGTCTTTTTCCACAGCCGCTCTGCAAGAGAGCCTCCGGGCCGTTCTCCCAGAGATCCTGGGAGAGCTGTTGCGCCCTTCCCCTCCGGTACCGGGGGTGCTTGCGCCACCGGTACCGTCAAGCGAGGCGCCGGCCGGCCCATTGTCCGGGGTGAACCCTCCGACATCGGTGCCGCTTGCGGTACCGACTGCGGTAGCCTCCCAGGAAGACTCCCCGACTACGTCGGCGGAGGGAGCTTCGCCGGTGCGGGCGAGGGAGTCTACCTCTCGACGCTCCCACCGTGGCCGTGGTTCCACGGAGTCGAGCCGGGCACGGTTGCAGACACAGGTCCGTGAACTTGTGTCTGACACCGATGGTGAGGCCTCGTGGGAAGAGGAAGAAGACATCAGATATTTCTCTGACGAGGAGTCTGAGGGTCTTCCTTCCGATCCCACTCCCTCTCCTGAAAGACAGCTTTCTCCTCCTGAGAGCCTGTCATAAGTACATAAGTAATGCCATACTGGGAAAAGACCAAGGGTCCATCGAGCCCAGCATCCTGTCCACGACAGTGGCCAATCCAGGCCAAGGGCACCTGGCAAGCTTCCCAAACGTACAAACATTCTATACATGTTATTCCTGGAATTTTGGAGTTTTCCAAGTCCGTTTAGTAGCGGTTTATGGCCATCCCCTTCCCAGTGGTTGTGGAGGACAAGCCCAGGGCTGAAATGTTTGAGCTCCTGGACTATCCTTCTCCACCTAAGGAAGCGTCCACAGTACCCATGCATCATGTCCTCAAAAAGACATTGCTGGCGAACTGGACCAAACCATTAACTAATCCCCACATTCCCAAGAAGATCGAGTCCCAGTACCGGATCCATGGGGACCCAGAGCTGATGCGCACTCAGTTGCCTCACGACTCTGGAGTTGTGGATTTGGCCCTAAAGAAGGCTAAGAGTTCTAGAGAACATGCTTCGGCGCCCCCGGGCAAGGACTCTAGAACCTTGGACTCCTTTGGGAGGAAGGCCTACCATTCTTCTATGCTCGTGGCCAAGATTCAGTCCTACCAGCTCTACATGAGCATACACATGCGGAACAATGTGCGGCAGTTGGCGGGCTTGGTGGACATGCTCCCCCCTGAGCAAGCCAAGCCATTTCAGGAGGTGGTCAGGCAGCTGAAGGCGTGCAGAAAATTCCTGGCCAGAGGGGTGTATGACACCTTTGATGTTGCGTCCAGGGCCGCTGCTCAAGGTGTGGTGATGTGCAGACTCTCATGGCTGCGTGCCTCCGACCTGGAGAATAGAATCCAGCAGCGGATTGCGGACTCGCCTTGCCGTGCGGATAATATTTTTGGAGAAAAAGTCGAACAGGTGGTAGAGCAGCTCCACCAGCGGGACACCGCATTCGACAAGTACTCCCGCCGGCAGCCTTCAGCCTCTACCTCTACAGGTAGAAGATTTTTCGGGGGAAGGAAGACTGTTCCCTACCCTTCTGGCAAGCGTAGGTACAATCCTCCTTCTCGACAGCCTGCGGCCCAGGCTAAGCCCCAGCGCACTCGCTCTCGTCAGCAGCGTGCGCCTCAGCAAGGCCCCTCGGCTCCCCAGCAAAAGCAAGGGATGAGCTTTTGACTGGCTCCAGCAGAGCATAGCCGCCATCCAAGTGTCAGTGCCGGGCGACCTGCCAGTCGGAGGGAGGTTGAAAGCTTTTCACCAAAGGTGGCCTCTCATAACCTCCGATCAGTGGGTTCTCCAAATAGTCCGGCAAGGATACACCCTCAATTTGGCCTCAAAACCTCCAAATTGTCCACCGGGAGCTCAGTCTTACAGCTTCCAACACAAGCAGGTACTTGCAGAGGAACTCTCCGCCCTTCTCAGCGCCAATGCGGTCGAGCCCGTGCCATCCGGGCAAGAAGGGCTGGGATTCTATTCCAGGTACTTCCTTGTGGAAAAGAAAACAGGGGGGATGCGTCCCATCCTAGACCTAAGGGCCCTGAACAAATATCTGGTCAAAGAAAAGTTCAGGATGCTTTCCCTGGGCACCCTTCTCCCCATGATTCAGTAAAACGATTGGCTATGCTCTCTGGACTTGAAGGACGCCTACACGCACATCCCGATACTGCCAGCTCACAGACAGTATCTGCGATTTCAGCTGGGCACATGTCACTTCCAGTACTGTGTGCTACCCTTTGGGCTCGCCTCTTCGCCCAGAGTGTTCACCAAGTGCTTGGCTGTAGTAGCAGCGGCACTTCGCAGACTGGGGGTACACGTGTTCCCATATCTCAACGATTGGCTGGTGAAGAACACATCCGAGGCAGGAGCCCTGCAGTCCATGCAGATGACTATTCGCCTCCTGGAGCTACTGGGGTTTGTGATAAATTACCCAAAGTCCCACCTTCTCCCAGTGCAGAAACTCAAATTCATAGGAGCTCTGCTGGATTCTCGGACGGCTCGCGCCTATCTCCCAGAGACGAGAGCCAACAACTTGTTGTCCCTCGTCTCGCGGGTACGAGCGTCCCAGCAGATCACAGCTCGGCAGATGTTGAAATTGCTGGGCCACATGGCCTCCACAGTTCATGTGACTCCCATGGCCCGCCTTCACATGAGATCTGCTCAATGGACCCTAGCTTCCCAGTGGTTTCAGGCTGCTGGGGATCTAGAAGACGTGATCCACCTGTCCACAAGTTTTCTCGAATCCCTGTATTGGTGGACAATTTGGTCCAATTTGACTCTGGGACGTCCTTTCCAAATTCCTCAGCCACAAAAAGTGCTGACCACGGATGCGTCTCTCCTGGGATGGGGAGCTCATGTCGATGGGCTTCACACCCAAGGAAGCTGGTCCCTCCAGGAACGCGATCTGCAGATCAATCTTCTGGAGTTACGAGCGATCTGGAACGCTCTGAAGGCTTTCAGAGATCGGCTGTCCCACCAAATTATCCAAATTCAGACAGACAACCAGGTTGCCATGTATTACGTCAACAAGCAGGGGGGCACCGGATCTCGCCCCCGTGTCAGGAAGCCGTCAGCATGTGGCTCTGGGCTCGCCGTCACGGCATGGTGCTCCAAGCCACATATCTGGCAGGCGTAAACAACAGTCTGGCCGACAGGTTGAGCAGGATTATGCAACCTCACGAGTGGTCGCTCAATTCCCGTGTAGTACGACAGATCTTCCAGGTGTGGGGCACCCCCTTGGTAGATCTCTTCGCATCTCAAGCCAACCACAAAGTCCCTCAGTTCTGTTCCAGGCTTCAGGCCCACGGCAGACTGGCATCGGATGCCTTCCTCCTGGACTGGGGGGAGGGGCTGCTGTATGCTTATCCTCCCATACCTCTGGTGGGGAAGACTTTGTTGAAACTCAAGCAAGACCGAGGCACCATGATTCTGATTGCTCCTTTTTGGCCGCGTCAGATCTGGTTCCCTCTTCTTCTGGAGTTATCCTCCGAAGAACCGTGGAGATTGGAGTGTTTTCCGACCCTCATTACGCAGGACGAAGGGGCGCTTCTGCATCCCAACCTCCGGTCCCTGGCTCTCACGGCCTGGATGTTGAGAGCGTAGACTTTGCCTCTTTGGGTTTGTCAGAGGGTGTCTCCCGCATCTTGCTTGCTTCCAGGAAAGATTCCACTAAGAGGAGTTACTTCTTTCTGTGGAGGAGGTTTGCCGTCTGGTGTGACAGCAAGGCCCTAGATCCTCGCTCCTGTCCTACACAGACCCTGCTTGAATACCTTCTGCACTTGTCTGAGTCTGGTCTCAAGACCAACTCTGTAAGGGTTCACCTTAGTGCAATCAGTGCATACCATTACCGTGTGGAAGGTAAGCCGATCTCAGGACAGCCTTTAGTTGTTCGCTTCATGAGAGGTTTGCTTTTGTCAAAGCCCCCTGTCAAGCCTCCTACAGTGTCATGGGATCTCAATGTCATTCTCACCCAGCTGATGAAACCTCCTTTTGAGCCACTGAATTCCTGCCATCTGAAGTACTTGACCTGGAAGGTCATTTTCTTGGTGGCAGTTACTTCAGCTCGTAGAGTCAGTGAGCTTCAGGCCCTGGTAGCCCAGGCCCCTTACACCAAATTTCATCATAACAGAGTAGTCCTCCGCACTCACCCTAAGTTCTTGCCAAAGGTTGTGTCGGAGTTCCATCTGAACCAGTCAATTGTCTTGCCAACATTCTTTCCCCGTCCTCATTCCTGCCCTGCTGAACGTCAGCTGCACACATTGGACTGCAAGAGAGCATTGGCCTTCTATCTGGAGCGGACACAGCCCAACAGACAGTCCGCCCAATTGTTTGTTTCTTTTGATCCCAACAGGAGGGGAGTGGCTGTGGGAAAACGCACCATATCCAATTGGCTAGCAGATTGCATTTTCTTCACTTATGCCCAGGCTGGGCTGGCTCTTGAGGGTCATGTCACGGCTCATAATGTTAGAGCCATGGCAGCGTCGGTAGCCCACTTGAAGTCAGCCAATATTGAAGAGATTTGCAAAGCTGCGACGTGGTCATCTGTCCACAGATTCACATCTCATTACTGCCTGCAGCAGGATACCCGACGCGACAGTCGGTTCGGGCAGTCAGTGCTTCAGAATCTGTTCGGGGTTTAGAATCCAACTCCACCCCCCTAGGCCCATGTTTGTTCTGTTCCAGGCTGCACTCTCAGTTAGTTGGTAAATTGTTTAGGTCAATCTCAGTTATGTCCTCGCCATTGCGAGGCCCAATTGACCATGTTTGTTGTTTGAGTGAGCCTGGGTCTAGGGATACCCCATCAGTGAGAACAAGCAGCCTGCTTGTCCTCGGAGAAAGCGAATGCTACATACCTGTAGAAGGTATTCTCCGAGGACAGCAGGCTGATTGTTCTCACAAACCCGCCCGCCTCCCCTTTGGAGTTGTGTCTTCCCTTCTCTTTGTCTTGCTACATATGAGACTGGCTGGCACGAGCCGGTTCGGGCGGGAAGACGGCCGCGCATGCGCGGTGCGCATCGGCGCGCGAGGACTAGCAAAGGACTTTGATAGAAAGTGTTCTGATTGGAGGGGCTGCCGTGGACGTCACCCATCAGTGAGAACAATCAGCCTGCTGTCCTCGGAGAATACCTTCTACAGGTATGTAGCATTCGCTTTATTGTTGCATGTTTGGTAGGTGTTCAAGCTGCCCTATAAGGGCAAGTTTCTCATTTATTTATTTATTACATTTGTCCTGCATTAGCCTGAGTAGAACTCCGGTTCAATGTCATTTACATGACAATTAGAAAAGCATGAACATGTTCAAAATATATTAACAGAATGTTAAAATACATCATACAATGTTAGACAAGTAAAACTGAGTTAGGAACAGATATAATTAAATACTTAGGGGCGGGCTTACCACTTGCTAAAAGGGCAGTACCGCAATAGTTCCTTCCCCCATTTCTGGCGCTGCAAAAATATTTAAATTTTTGTAGTGCCGGTGTGTACTTGGTGGTAATCAGATAGTGCTATGTACTGCCCGGTTACTGCTGGGTTAGCACCGGAGCCCTTAATGGGTGACGGTAAGTTCTCCCCCCCCCCCCCCCCCGAGATGACCACATGGCATGTGGTTCACTTGCTGCACAGCAATTTCTTTAAGAAAAGGGAAACCTGCCTTTTACCTGCTGCAGTAAAAGGGGGTCTCGGTGTGTGTCAAACCCTTTTGCTGCAGCTTCGTAAAAGGACCCCTTGGTGATATAAGCTAGATAATTGAAATGTGGAGGAAAAATGTAAAGGGCTAGGATTAACTGGGATAGACAGGAAGAGTTGGAGGTGGGATGAGGTAAAAATGCCATGAGTTTATTTGAGAAGAGTTCTTATTTTCTTAAAGGCTAGACTGAAGAAGTGAATTTTCAATAGACTTTGGCATAACAAATAATCATCAGTGCATTTGATGGTTTTAGGTAAGGAGTTCTAAATTTTAATGCCTTGATATAAAAAGTCAGTAGTGTGGATTGGTTTGTAGGTTACTTTCTTACAGTTCAGGAAATGTAGGATAAGATACTCTGTAGATGATTTAGAGGCATTATTTTTTTTTGTTACATTTGTACCCCACGCTTTCCCACTCATGGCAGGCTCAATGCAGCTTACATGGGGCAATGGAGGGTTAAGTGACTTGCCCAGAGTCATAAGGAGCTGCCTGTGCCTGAAGTGGGAATCAAACTCAGTTCCTCAGTTCCCCAGGACCAAAGTCCACCACTCTAACCACTAGGCCACTCCTCCACTCTAGATATGTGAGGGTAATTCAGTGAGGTTGTTCATGTAAATTGGGGCCAAACCATACAAAAGTTTGTGAATGAAGGTACATAGCTTGAATGATATTCTGTCTTTTATTGGCAGCCAATGCAAATCATACAGAAAGGGGGGGTTGTTTTGGTGAAGCGTGGTAATCTGAATATGAGACATGCAGTAGTTTTTTTTTAGGAGATCCTGTTTAAGTCCTGCATAAATAGAATTGCACTAATCAAATTTTGTTATGACTAGGGATTGAACTAGGGGTACGGAAGACTGATTTTGCAAAGAATGGTCTTAGTTTCCTTCAATTTCCATTATGAATTGAAGATACTTGAGACCGCTTTGGAAATGTGATTATCTAGAGTGAGGAATTGGTCAATTGTGACTCCTAAGATTTTAATAGTTGAGTCAGTGGTAAATGATTATAGCGTGATGAGGATTAGTGACTATTAAGAATTTAGCTTTATCAGTGTTTGGTTTTAATTTGAAATTGGATGCCCAAGATTCCATTAGAGAGATACCTAATCTGATGATATGAGTAATTTCATTTATTTATTTACTGAATGAAATGTAGATGCTAATATCGTCTGTATAAATGAATGTTGGGAGACCATTTTTCTCCAGTAAATTGCCTAATGGAATCAACATGATGCTAAATAGGATGTGGGACAATGGAGAACCCTGGGGCACTCCACAAACAGGGGACAATGCTGATGAAATTGTACCTGATTGTTTCACTTGGTATGATCTAGACCTTAGGAAGCCTGAGAACCATTTTAACACAGCTACACAGATTCTGTAATAGTCAAGGATCTTTAGGAGGATATTATGATCAACAAAGGCACTGGGCATATCAAAATTGAAGCATTAATATTTGATTACCAAAGCTAAGTTCTTATCTAAATTTAGCTAGGAGGGTGGTGTGAACAGTTTCAGTACTGTGAGAAGGTCTAAAAACTGGATTGTGAGCTATGTAAAATGGAGTGAAGTTGGAGATAGTCCATTAGTTACCTCTTCATTATCTTTACCAATAATGGGATTGAATCCAGTGGTCTGTAGTTAGAGACTACAGTTAGGCTGGTATTCGTCAGTATGGGAGTCAAAATAATGTTGCCATTTGAGGGGCAAATAGGCCCTGAGACAGCATTAAAGTTATGTTATGTTTGACTGCAAATAGCCTATGAGTAAATTAGGGGCTAATTTGAGAAGGTAACTAGGGCAGTTATCAAGTAGGCATTGTGATTTAGCGTATTTGTGAAGAGTGCATTTGACTTGGTCACTCGTAAGTGGGTGAAAGGCTGACCAGATTCTGCTTGGGAGCATAGTTGTAAATGATCTATTGATAAGGAGTTAGTTAGTTCTTCTCTGATTTTAGTTATTTTCTTTATGAAATACACCACCAATTGATCAGCAGTTGGAGTGGGTTCGTTTGTAGTAGCGTATTTACTAGTGTGAAGTTTTCATGGATTATCTGGGGGCGGGGGGGTTGCCTATAAGCTTTGAACAGTAAATGGTTTTTGCTTTGGTAATTATGCTCTTATATTATTTTAGGATTTTCTAATTAGTCCATTGTTCATTGGATTTGTTTTTGATCCAAATTCTTTCTGGTCTTCTACATTTACGTTTCAATTGTAGGAGGTCTTCGTTAAACCATGGAGATAACTTCTTTTTTTTGTCAGGATTTGTTTGTATTTGGTGCACATTTGTCTAGAACAATTTTGCAAGTGTTGTTACATTGTTGGATGAAATTAGTAGATGGATTAGAGGAAAGTAAGTTACCAAGTTGTTCATTTGACCAAAATTTGAAGGGTCAATTTTACTAATGATTTTGAAGGTATGTGATGTGTTAGTAGGCTTAGATGAATGGGTGGATTATTTCCAGTTTAGCTTGAAAGAAAGGCTGCTAGGATCTGACCATGGTATCAGGGACCATTGTGGTTCAGGTATGTGAAGTTAATGTAAATTTGGTTGCTAATAAATCTAGCTGATGTCCTTTGATGTGGGAGGACATTCCACTGAAGAGTGACAATGCAGACATTAAGGAAATAAGGAGTTGTTTAGTATGTAGATAAGTAGCATTTTCAAGATGTAAGTTAATATTGGTATCTCCTATCATAATGATATGACAATTTGAACCCCCTAGTGTCACCCATTTTGAAGATGGCAGCCACCAGTGAGGATCGATCATCTGTTACCCTAGAAGGCAGGGTTATGCAAGTGGGCAGGCAGGCTAAGTGGCTGGCTAGAAAGGAGCTGGGGTGTGGGGGAAGCATTCCTGATTGGTGGATAGGTTTTTTTTAGTTTCCTTTGTTCCTTTCCAAGATATGGTGTTAGTTCACTTGAAGTCAACAATTACCCTGATGCTTGCTTTTGATTATGGATTGCATTTTTCATTCACAATGTTAACAAAAAAAAATTGTTTAAAGATTGTGGATTGGTGTATTATTTTATCACCTTCAAGCTAAAATCTATACCTAAGTAGCAATACTTAATGATGCTAAAGTGAAGTTTAATTTTTTTTCATATCTCTGGACTCCATGAAAGACATAGCTTAATCCCCCAATCTAATCTGCCTTGACTTTTTTTCACAGTAACCACTGCACTCAGGGCCGTGCCTAGGGTCTCTGGCGCCCCCCTGCAGACTATCAGTTGGCGCCCCCCCCCATGAAAATGATCCCGCCCCCCCCCCCCCCCCATGAAAATGATCGCTCACCACTTGCCACACTGAAAGGAATTGTCAGCAATATTCTTAGAAACAAATTGCTATACATTGCAAAATAAGATAGCAGATGTAAATTCTCAAAGTGGACATATTCCAAACGCTAAAATGAAAATAAAATAATTTTTTTCTACCTTTGTTGTCTGGTGACTTTCTTTTTTCAATCATGCTGGTCCAGTATCTGATTCTGCTGCTATATGTCCTCTTAACTCCATTTCCCAGGTCTTCCTTTCCATTTATTTCTTTACTTTTCTCCTTTCTTCTTCACTTCTTGCTCTATATCCATTTCCAGCAATTTCTCCTCTCTCCCTGGGTCCTGCCCTCCCATCCATGTCCATTCTTGTCCCTCTCTGCCCTTCCCTCCTCCATCCATAGCCAGCAATCCTCCTCTCTCCCCTCCCCTCCATTTCCAGCAATTTGTCCTCTCCCTGGGCCCCCATATCCATCCTTGTCCCTCTCTGCCCTTCCCTCCTCCATCCTTAGCCAGCAATCCTTGCCTCCTCTATCCCCTCCCCTCCATTTCCAGCAATTTGTCCTCTCCTTGGGCCCTGCCCTCCCATCCATGCCTCTCTGCCCTTCCCTCCGCACCCTGGGGCCTTTAAATCTTTTACTTCCGGTCGCAGCAGCGTCAGTGAAAGCGGCGCGCTGCCGACGTCTCCCTTCCCTTTGCGCTCTTGGTTCCCTCAGTGTCCGCCTTCTTCTGACGTCAGAAGAAGGCAGGACACTGATGGAACCAACGAGTGCAAGGCAAGGGAGACGTCGGCAGCAGTGGCGTAGCTAGGGTAGTTGACACCCGGGGCCGGTCATTGTTTAACACCCCCCCCCCCAAATCCAGTACTAGGCATGCCGAGAATACAAAACACTCACGACCTATAGAGCAATTTTACCATACCATAAGCAGTCGTTTCTACGAGTCACACAAGGGAAAGGAAAGCATCTTAAACACTAGTGAGCACTAGAACATCAATTCACCTATTGTAAAACGAAAACAGACAGATTAGTACAGATCGTCGATCCTGCACAGTCAATGCCAACCGAAAGCCATGTCTTTTTCACAAATAGATACACCCTAATCCACTATAGAATAAGTAATCATAAACTTTCTATTTAGACAAAAATTAAACTGAACCCCCGATGCCAGACTCTGTATACAATGCAACACCACAGAAACAGAAACTGTCCCCTAGTACTGTGCAAAATATAAAGACAGCAGATGTAAATTTGAAAAAAACTAACAAATACCAATCACCACTTTACAAATTAACAAATAGAAATAAAACAAATACAGAAAATAAATAATACCATTTTATTGGACTAATACATTTAGCTTCCAGAGGCCAAAATCTCCTTCCTCAGGTCAATACAGTATAGTGCTGTTACAGTATCCTATCCTGATCTGAGGAAGGGGGTTTTGTTCTCTGAAAGTTAAGTCAAAATGTATTAAAATTAGTCCAATAAAAAGATTACCTTATTTACATGTTCTATTTATAAACATTTATTAACACAGCTAAAATACTATATCCTAAAGCAAAATAATAAAAATATATATTTACAGTTTGTTGTCTTTGGTTTCTGCTTTCCTCATCTTCTTTCACCGTCTTCCTTC
Source organism: Microcaecilia unicolor (assembly GCF_901765095.1). Lineage (NCBI taxonomy): Eukaryota > Metazoa > Chordata > Amphibia > Gymnophiona > Siphonopidae > Microcaecilia > Microcaecilia unicolor. The sequence goes on from NC_044037.1 coordinate 220,357,132, forward strand.
CATCCAGCATCTGTCTTCGCTCTCTCTCTGCTCTCCAGTGTCTGCCCTCTCTAATGTCCCTTCCATCCACATCTGCCCTCTATTTCTGCTCCTTCCATCCACCATCTGCCCCAGTCTGCCATCTCTCTCTCCCCCTTCCATCCACCATCTGCCCTCTCTCTCTCCTTTCCCTCTAGCATTTGCCCTCTATCTCTGCCCCCTTCCATCCACTTTCTGCTCTTTCACTCCCTTCTATCCACTGTCTGCCCTTTCTCTCTGCTCCTTCGATTCACCATTTGCCCTCTCTCTTTCCCCCTCCCATCCATTCAGGGTCTGCCCTCCCTCTCACTCCCCATTCCATCCAGGATCTATCCCCCCTCTCTCACTGCCCCCTCTTTTCGGCTCCCAGTTCCCACCTGCGGCTGCCCCTAGTTCCAGATCCATTGATTCTCCCATCCACCCCTGCCCCAGGCATGACCCCATTCTCCCTCTGCTCACTTTTCAGACCCCAGTTCCAGCTCCATGCCCCTTCTCCCATCTGTCTCCCACCCAGTCCCTTCTGCCCATCCGAGTCCCCCTCACCCCATCTGTCTCCCACCCAGTCCCTTCTGCTATCCAAGTGCCCCCACCCTCACCCCATCATCTGTCTCCCACCCAGTCCCTTCTGCCCATCCGAGTCCCCCTCACCCCATCTGTCTCCCACCCAGTCCCTTCTGCTATCCAAGTGCCCCGCACCCTCACCCATCATCTGTCTCCCACCCAGTCCCTTCTGCCCATCCGAGTCCCCCTCACCCCATCTGTCTCCCCCCCAGTCCCTTCTGCTATCCCAGTGCCCCCCACCCTCCCCCCATCTGTCCTCCCACCCAGTCCCTTCTGCCCATCCGAGTCCCCCTCACCCCATCTGGCTCCCACCCAGTCCCTTCTGCCCATCCGAGTCCCCCTCACCCAGTCCCTTCTGCCCATCCGAGTCCCCCTCACCCCATCTGTCTCCCACCCAGTCCCTTCTGCTATCGGAGTCCTCCCCCACCTTCACGGTCACCCCCTCTGTCCCCCACCCTCACCCTGCCTCGTCTTCTCCCTGCCACCCGTTTTTAAAAAGAAATTGCCGACGCGATAGCGAGCGCAGCACCTCGTGTGGAAGTAAAGGAAGCGGATCCGATCATCTCATTGGGCCTTCCCTCACTGTCCCGCCCTAGAGGAAATAGGAAGTTGCGTCAGAGGAGGGCGGGACAGTGAGGGAAGGCCCAATGAGATGATCGGATCCGCTTCCTTTACTTCCACACGAGGTGCTGCGCTCGCTATCGCGTCGGCAAATAAATTTAAAGGGCTGGTGCGGGGGGGGTGTGCCAGGATGAAGACAGCGGGAGCGGCGGCACCCCCGTTTCTGGTGACACCCGGGGCGACCAAAAGATTTAAAGGCCTCGGCGGGGCGAGGGTAAGCTCCGCGGCGGCGCCCTCCAGAGGTGGGCGCCCCCCTGCGGCGCTTACCTCGCTTACCGCATCGGCACGGCCCTGACTGCACTTCCAATAACCAAAAGTTGGACACTTGATATCCATAAGCCATTTTTGTTTAGCTCATGCCTTTTCATTAGTAGCTCAGGGTGTATTTCCCTAGCACTAGAGGGCTTTCAATCTAAATATGGAGGCGAGGCAGTGGAGAGCAAAGTGACTTGTCCAAGCAGTAGACAAAATGGAATATGAATCCTGGTTTCTCAAGTTGTTAGATAACCACTAGGTCCCTATTTGCATGAACTGTAAAAATAAATAGCATTGAGTTTTACTTACCTTTAAAACAGACAGCATGGGACTGTGTGCTATTCATGATGTCATCAAACATGGATCAAAAGATCCTAGTGCTTACCTTCATATCAGGGCTACTCTTCTCTCCCTTTATCCCTCGCTTGCTTGGAGTTCTCCCTAGCCGCTCTATGCTGCTAGCCCCCTAGCTGGCACTTTGATCCATACAGTACCCCCACTTGCACCTGTTATAGTGAGGACAGCACAGGGGCCATGCAGCATCATGAAATGACTACACAGTACCAAGACTAATGCAGCATTTCCTCTCATCCCTACAAAATGCCTTTGTGGTCAAAATGTGTGTAGGAGACAGAGCCATGAGTCACAGCTTTAGAAAATACTCGTTTATCTGCTTACAGCTTTGATCTATACCTGTGTAATAATTGTTCAATGCCTGAAAGGAGAGGTGATCTAAGAGCAACTTTCTCACCTGAAGTACAGTGTTGAAGAGCAGCAGGTGCTGTAGCGGAATCCTACAAATCGGCTTCCTAACTGCTTTCCTGGCAGGGAAATGCCCATGCTTCAGCACTCCTGAAAAAGTATTTCATGTGATTGTGATTTATTGAAGAAAAAGGGGCTGCTCTATCTGAGCTTCTAAAACCACTTTGATGCCCTCCATCAAAAGCCACAAATAAAGACAAGGTCAAAAATTAAATTTAACATTTTTTTTATTATTATGACTACATGAGGGGAAAATTACATTTTAAAATATAGTACTGAAGCCTGATTTTGAAAATCAAATCTTCAGGACCACAGAATTTCATGTACTTAAACTTGCAGAGAATCAATAAAAGCTGAAAATGACCTGTACTAAGCATTTATACAAAAAATGCATCTCACTAAAGGGTCCATTTTGTAAGCTGCTTAAAAGGGCTTATTTAGGGGCTATTCTTTAGCATCCCATGGTAAGGAAATTGGCATATGCAAACTGAAACAAAAAAAATATTTTTTTTCCATGGAGTGGGTGTGTCATGGGTGGCGAATGGGCATTTCTTTACTCATTAATTGGCACAACTACATTATTGCATGCTCACCGACTAGCAGGTGAGCCCTCACTACCTAGAAAATGGGTGGGTGTAAGAACTCGTGTGCTCAAGGACCGTGCACTAATAACCCTTAATTAAATAAAATGGGGGGAAAACACAGCTATTTTACTGCTATAATTTAAAGTGGTGGTAGGGCACGGGAAAACCCACGGAAGGGTGCACTAAGGCCACTTTTTGCTGCAGATTACTAAAAGGGTCCCTAAGAGTGAATAGGATGAGTGTGGGACTGCAGGGGGTATGAGTTGTGTAAGAGTACGCACAGGGATGTAGGATATATTTATGTGCTTGTGGGGTCCTATGACAGCATGGGGAATGTGGTGAGGGGAGGTCAACTGTGAGTCAACCTCTTATTCCATATCATCATGCTGATCAATCCATAGACTGGTGGGTTGTGTCCATCTACCAGCAGGTGGAGATAGAGAGCAATCCTTTTGCCTCCCTATATGTGGTCATGTGCTGCCGGAAACTCCTCAGTATGTTCTCTATCTCAGCAGGTGGTGGTCACACACAGCAGCAGCTCTGGCTAGGCCTCCAAGCCTAATTTTTAGGTTTTGTTGAGTGCCTGGGGTTGAGGGCTCTTCTTGAGCAAGTGCAAACCTGGTGGCGCCAGGTCCCTCCTTTTCTCCCCCCTCCCGCTGGCTCCGTTAAAAAAAAAAAAAAAATTTTGAACGTCCTTAAGGGCGTTTATTTCAACGTTTATTTCAACGTTTATTGCAGCTACTCACTGGGACACCAGGTCGTTACAGCTCGGAGCGAGAAGCAGGTAATTTTTACCTTTTTATAGCGGGCAGGGGGTTCCCCGATTGATCTCCACGTGGCCTATGGCGTCGGAGGGCGAGGGCGCGAAGAATCGCTCCCCGGACCGCGTGTGCGCTTCTACGGGGATGCGGGGGTTTTAAAGTCTGATTTGCCCTTGTTGGGTGTCAGTTTGGAGGCCGGTCAGTGTCCCGGGTCTTCCTCCGGCGCGGCAGTTTTTTCCCGCCATAAATGCCCATCCCCCGCTGCTCGCCTCCGCCATCTTGGCCGGCCACTCTGCTCGGACGGCTTCTTCTTGGGCCGCCCTTGAGCTGGGAGACGTTCATGCCATGGCCGCCCTTGATTTGGGCGACGGCAAAAAAGCGGCTAAAGTTAAGCGCCGTTCTTCCCGCGCGGCTCCTTCGCGGAGTGTCGTGCCGGACGCCATCTTGGATGCGCAGCATGGTTCTCCCCCGCTCTTGCGAGCGCCGGTTGAGGGTGCGTCTAGGGCTGTGGCCCAGGCTGCTGAATTGCACAGTTTGGGGGGTTTCTCCCCTGAGTTTATTTTGCTGCTGCATCAGGCCTTCCTTATGCAGAACGCTGCCCCTTCTCCCTTGTCCGATAAAGGGGTTGAGGCCCCCGGAAGTAAACACCCTCGGGTGGATGCCCAGGCCTTAGAGGACGCTGTTTCCTCTGATGTAGATGAGGGCAGCGTATCTGAGTTCTCCCAACGGTCCTTTGGGGATTCCTTGGAGGAGACAGATTCCCGCTCGGATGGAGCGGATGACCCCTCTGCAGCACGGATCTTTCGCTCAGAGGATTTGCCCAACCTGTTAATGCAGGCCATGAGCATTTTGAAGATTTCCTCTCCGGAGGACGTCTCTCCCTCAGCCCCTGTTGGCTCCGCCATTATGCTGGGGACGAAGCGCCCGCCTAGAACCTTCCACGTGCATGATGCCATGCACACCTTAATTTCGGCTCAATGGGATGTCCCGGAAGCGAGCCTCAAAGTGGCTAGGGCTATGTCCCGCCTCTATCCTTTGCCTGAAAGTGAGCGTGAGGCCTTTGTTTGGCCTACCGTGGATTCTTTAATCACTGCGGTGACTAAGAAAACGGCGTTGCCGGTGCAAGGTGGCATGGCACTAAAGGACGCCCAAGACAGAAGATTGTAAGCGGCTTTAAGGTCGTCCTTCGAGGCGGCTGCCTTAAGTTTGCAGGCCTCAGTTTGCGGCTCCTATGTGGCCAGGGCGTGCCTGACGTTGGTGCAGCGGGCTTCCCCCTCGGATCCTTCCTTGAGGGCTGACTGGCCGGCCCTGGAATCGGGCTTGGCTTATTTGGCAGACTTTTACTGTATGATGTCTTGAGAGCCTCGACTAAAGGCAGGGCTCAGACAGTCTCTGCGCGGCGCTGGCTTTGGCTGAAACATTGGTCTGCGGACCACGCCTCTAAGTCCCGCCTGGCTAAGTTGCCTTTTAAAGGCAAGCTGCTCTTTGGGGTCGAGCTGGACAAAATCGTGACCGATCTCGGCACGTCTAAGGGCAAGAGGTCACGGCTCGGGCCAGTGCTCGCCCCGGTATCTCCAGAAGACGGTTTCAAGAAGCCCGTCGGTACTGCCCGGGCAAGTCGGGCTCCTCTGCCCCCTCTTCCTTCAAAAGGAACTTCTCCCCCAAGCAGCATTCCTTTCGCAGAGACTGCCGTCCCGGAGGTACGCCCTCTGGTCCTCCCCCAGGGTCTCGTTCCCAATGACGGGGTCTTGGTCCATGGCCCAGTGCAGATTGGAGGACGCCTGTCCTCGTTTCTGGGCGAGTGGACCAAAGTAACTTCAGACGCTTGGGTGCTGGAAGTCATCAGAGACGGCTACAAGTTAGAGTTCTGCCGACCCTTAAGAGACGGGTTTGTACTCTCTCCCTGCAAGTCTCCGGTCAAAGCTGTGGCAGTGCAGCAGACCTTGGACAACCTGATCCGCCTGGGTGCGGTCGTTCCGGTGCCAGAAAATCAGACTGGCAAGGGACGTTACTCCATTTACTTTGTGGTACCAAAGAAAGGAGGTTCTGTCCGGCCTATCCTTGACCTCAAAGGGGTCAATCGGGCCTTGAAAGTGCGGCACTTTCGCATGGAGACTCTCCGCTCTGTTATAGCGGCAGTGAAGGCAGGAGAGTTCTTGGCTTCCTTGGACATCAAGGAAGCGTACCTGCATATTCCCATCTGGCCTCCTCATCAACGCTTTCTGCGTTTTGCAGTCCTGGGCCGACACTTCCAGTTCAGAGCCCTCCCTTTCGGGTTGGCTACTGTTCCGCGGACCTTCTCCAAAGTAATGGTGGTCATCGCGGCCTTCCTGCGAAAGGAAGGAGTACAAGTCCATCCTTATCTGGACGACTGGTTGATCCGAGCCCCCTCTTATGCAGAATGCGGCAAAGCTGTGGACCGGGTGGTTGCTCTTTTGAGCTCCCTGGGATGGATCATCAACTGGGAGAAGAGCCAGCTGCACCCGACTCAGTCCCTGGAGTATCTGGGAGTTCGATTCGACACCCAAGTGGGCAGAGTGTTCCTGCCAGACAATCGGATTGTCAAGCTTCAGGCTCAGGTGGACCAGTTCCTAGTAGCCTCTCCTCTTCGGGCTTGGGACTATGTGCAGCTGTTGGGCTCTATGACAGCCACGATGGAAGTAGTGCCCTGGGCCAGGGCTCATATGAGACCACTACAACACTCTCTGCTGCAGCGCTGGACTCCGATGTCGGAGGATTATGCTGTGCGCCTTCCCTTGGACCCAGCAGTGCGCAAGGCGCTGAGCTGGTGGATGCAGACAGACAAGTTGTCGGCAGGAATGCCTCTGGTGACCCCGGAGTGGATTGTCGTCACGACGGACGCCTCTTTGTTGGGCTGGGGAGCCCACTGCTTGGGAAGGACAGCGCAGGGGCTCTGGTCTCCTGCAGAGGCAAAGTGGTCTATCAACCTCCTGGAACTCAGAGCCATTCGGTTGGCGCTTTTGGAGTTCATCCCGGTACTGGCATTGAAGCCAGTACGGGTCCTGTCGGACAATGCCACGGCTGTGGCCTATGTCAACCGCCAGGGAGGTACCAAGAGCGCCCCTCTAGCCAAGGAGGCCATGAATCCATGCCAGTGGGCGGAAGCGAACCTGGAACAGCTGTCAGCGGCTCACATTGCCGGAGTCATGAATGTCAAGGCGGACTTTCTCAGTCGCCATACTTTGGAGCCTGGAGAGTGGCAGCTATCTGCTCAGGCGTTCTTGGACATCACGAAGCGCTGGGGCCAGCCGAGCCTAGATCTGATGGCGTCATCGGCCAATTGCCAAGTGCCGTGCTTTTTCAGCAGAGGACGGGACCCTCGATCCCTGGGAGTAGATGCTCTTCTCCAACAGTGGCCAACACAAGAGCTTCTCTATGTGTTCCCGCCCTGGCCCATGTTGGGCAGGGTGCTAGACCGGGTGGCAAAGCATCCGGGCCGGATAATCCTGGTGGGTCCGGACTGGCCCAGACGTCCCTGGTATGCGGACTTGATCAGGCTCTCAGTCGATGATCCTCTGCGGCTGCCAGTGGAGCAGGGCCTGTTACATCAGGGTCCCTTGGTGATGGAGGATCCCTCCCCCTTTGGGCTTACGGCCTGGCTATTGAGCGGCAGCGTCTGAGAAAGAAGGGCTTCTCAGACAAGGTCATCACCACTATGCTGAGAGCGAGGAAGCGCTCTACTTCTACTGCTTACGCCAGGGTTTGGCGTATCTTTGCAGCGTGGTGTGAAGCAGGCTCACTTTCTCCCTTCACTGCTCCAATTTCTTCAGTGTTGGCGTTCCTGCAAGAAGGTCTGGAGAAAGGCCTGTCGCTCAGTTCCCTTAAAGTCCAGGTAGCGGCTCTGGCTTGCTTCAGGGGCCGCCTGAAGGGTGCTTCCCTGGCTTCGCAGCCAGATGTGGTGCGCTTTCTCAAGGGAGTTAATCACCTGCGCCCTCCTCTGCACTCAGTGGTGCCTGCGTGGAATCTCAACCTGGTGCTAAGAACCTTGCAGAAGCCACCTTTTGAACCCTTGTCAAGGGCATCTCTGAAAGACCTGACGTTGAAAGCAGTCTTTTTGGTGGCTATCACTTCAGCCAGAAGAGTTTCCGAGCTCCAGGCACTCTCATGTCGAGAGCCCTTTCTGCAGTTCACTGAGGCAGGAGTGTCTATTCGCACAGTGCCTTCCTTCCTGCCCAAGATTGTTTCTCGCTTCCATGTGAATCAGCAGCTCTGTCTCCCTTCCTTTCGTAGGGAGGACTACCCAGAGGAATACTCTGTTCTGAAATATCTGGATGTGAGACGAGTCATCATCAGATACTTGGAAGTGACCATGATTTCCGGAAGTCGGATCATCTGTTTGTCCTGTTTGCAGGTCCTCGTAAGGGTCTGCAGGCTGCTAAGCCTACAGTGGCAAGATGGGTCAAGGAAGCCATTGCAGCGGCTTATGTGGCCGCGGGGAAGGTGCCGCCTATCCAGCTGAAGGCTCACTCCACTAGAGCTCAGGCGGCCTCGATGGCAGAGGCCGGGTCCGTCTCCTTGGAAGAGATTTGCAAGGCGGCAACTTGGGCATCGGCCATACCTTCTCCAGGCATTACCGCTTGACTGTGGCTGCTCGGGCGGAGGCCCGGTTTGGAGCTTCAGTGTTGCGGTCAGGGATTTCTATGTCCCGCCCTGGGTGAGTACTGCTTCGGTACATCCCACCAGTCTATGGATTGATCAGCATGATGATATAGAAGGTAAAATTATGTATCATACCTGATAATTTTCTTTCCATTAATCATAGCTGATCAATCCATAGCCCCTCCCAGATATCTGTATTGTTTATATTCTGGTTGCATTTCAGGTTCAAGTTTAGTCTTCAGTTCCTGTTCAGGAGGACTTCGTGTTCAAGTTTTTCAATGGATTCTTCAAGAGTTGAGATGAATTTGTGTTACAGTGAGCTGCTGCATTCCTCTCCCCTCCGTTTTACGGGACTGGATTGAGACTTAAATTCTGCCGGCGCTCCCTCCCGCTTCGTGCGGCAGTAGGGCAGCTTTGTACCCCTCCCGCTTCGGCGGTGTTAGGGTCAGTCAGCTCCTCCCGCGGTTGCGGTTGCAGGATAAGCCAGATCCCCCCGCATCGGCGGGTGTGGTGTCCCTCCCCCGCTCCGCGGGGATGAGCTGGACGGATTCCCCTCCCCCACTTGTGTGGGGATGAGTTGGGTTAATTCCCCTCCCCCGTTTCGGCGGTGGTGAGCTGGGCAGAGTGTCCCTTTGTGAGTGTAATTCTCTAAGTGCTGAGTCCTGCGGATGGAGCTTGGATATCGACATACTGAGGAGTTTCCGGCAGCACATGACCACATATAGGGAGGCAAAAGGATTGCTCTCTATCTCCACCTGCTGGTAGATGGACACAACCCACCAGTCTATGGATTGATCAGCTATGATTAATGGAAAGAAAATTATCAGGTATGATACATAATTTTACCTTTTCTTTTTATCTGAGCCTGCCTCTCTCTGATAGTAGATTTGTTTTTACCTTTCTTTGTTATGGCTCTAGGCCACGTATTTGAGATTAGGTACAATGAATTAAAAGTCAAGAGATAACTGCATTAAGATCTCTCAGCTCCACTACTTCACAAGTGGAAGAAAATAAACAAGACATCCTTATACATCTTAAACCCATTCTGCCACCGCTAGCAATGTCTTCTAGGGGAATCAGCCAGATTTAGAAAAGAAGCATAATGCTGATCTGGTCTGTTCTTCAGAACCAAGAGCTCAGTCTCTACAACCCCTACTCCTCCCTCAGCAATCTCCGATACCTATCCTGTCCTTTATTGCCATGGATTCACCACCCTTTCAGTGAAGAAATAGTTCCTCAGATTATTCTTATCTGCCTCTGTTGCCCTCGCCTTATACCCCCTTTCAAGTTTTTCTATAGAGAGAAGCCTAACTTCAGTCTATTTTTACATTGAAAGTTAAAGTATCTCCCTTTCCGCCTCACCTTCTGGATATATACATTCAGATCATTAAGTCTGTCCCCCATGTGTTTTATGACCATTTTAATAGCCATTTTGTAGCTTGACTCTATTGTTTATTTCATTTTGAAGGTGTGGTTTCCAGAACTGCACAGTACTCCAAATGAAGTAGCACCAGAAATTGATAGAGGCATTAATAATCTCTATTTCTATTTTTTCTGCTGGTCATTCCTCACCTAACATGTCCAATAATGCTTTTGGATTTTTTTGTTACTTAGCTACTTGGTTGGTAGCATATTAAGACTATATCATGGGTCCATTCTCTTGAGGCTAGAATTGGAGCTGAAGGAGACAGAGAGATACATAGATGAGAACTACAGCGATGTTGTAAAGAAATCCCATCTCCAGTCTGGCAGCCCCTGTGCTGCCTTGGAGGGAGGTCTCCTAGAAGGACAGCATCACCCTGGTGAAGTAGGAAGTACTCCTGTAGTCTGAAACTTCCCACCAGGGATGCACTATCCTCTTGCACAAAGGATATGTCTCTGAGAACTTCTGCCCAGGCGGGAAGGGTTAGGACAGCTGTTGTAGTTGGTGATTTGATCATTGGGCATGTAGATAGCTGGGTGGCTGGTGGACATGAGGATAACCTGGTCACTTGCCTGCCTGGTGCAACTATGGCAGATCTCATGTGTCACCTAGACAGGATCTTAGATAGTGCTGGGCAGGAGCCGGCTGTCTTGGTACATGCGGGTACCAATGGCATAGAAAAAAATGTGTGAGGGAGCTTCTGGAAGCCACATTTAGGCTGTTGGGTAGAAAACTGAAGTCCAGATCCTCTAGGGTAACATTTTTAGAGATGCTCCCCATTCCATGTGCAGGACCCAAAAGGCAGGCAGAGCTCCAAAGTCTGAATGCATGGTTGAGATGATGGTTCAGGGATGAGATATTTATATTTACTAGGAACTGGGTGACATTCTAGAAAAGGGGGGAAGACTGGAACTGGGTGACATTCTAGAAAAGGGGGGAAGACTGATCCAAAAGGATGGGCTCCACCTTACCTGGGATGGAACTAAGCTGCTGGCACTAAGTTTTAAAAAAGAGCTAGAGCAGCTTTTAAACTAGAAGTTGGGGGGGGGGGGGGGGGGGGAGAGCCAACAGTTGCCCAGGATACTATTGAAACAGGAACCAGATGGTAACTGAACACACACAAAAAAAAAATCCCAGAGAGAATCCAACACCAAGTCAAAAAGTGGGAAATGAGGGAAGAATGGACAAACCACTGGCACCTCCTTCAACACCGAACCATTTAGTGCAAACTTGCTAACCCTTTTGATAGTGCATTCTCTATACATACACAGTCTTTTAAGACCCACTCCTTATTTCCAGTCTTGATCAGCACCATCCCATTTTAATTTTTGCGCCACCAGACTCCTGTATGCCAAAACACAGTGCAGTGTCACGTCTTCATATTTTTGTTTAAGGGATAAACTTTGAGTCAGTGGTTTGTCCAGCTTTCCCTCATTTCCTGCTCTTGAAACAGGACATTAAGGGAATCCTAGTAGCGAGGTTTCAACAATGCTGAAAGTAAGCCAGGTGTGCTTAATGAGAGAGCAGGATAAAGGATACAAATTATTCCCTTCAATGTCTAAGCAGCTTGTACAGCAAAGGGAAAAACACAATTTGAAGTGCCTGCATCCAAATGCAAGAAGCCTAAAATAAATAAGATGGGAGAGTTAGATTATATAGCAATAAATGATGATGTAGATATATTAGGCAGCTAAGAGAATTGGTAGAAAGAGGAAAGTCAGTGGGACACTATGTTCACAAGGTACAAATTGTATCGCAATGATAGGATCAAAGTGGAGGGGTGATTGTGCTGTATGCTAAAGAGGAAATTGAGTCAAATGAAATAAACATTCCACATGAAACAGATACCAACGTGGAATCATTAAGGATAGAAATTCCATGTGTGAAGGGAAGGAGTATTCTTGTAGGGCTGTACTACTGTCTGCCAGGACAGAACAGATGGATGAAAGGGAAATGGGACTTGGTATACAGCCTTTCTGTGGTATTTTGCAACTACATTCAAAGCGGTTTACATATATACAGGTACTTGTACCTGGGGCAATGGAGGGTTAAGTGACTTGCCCACAGTCACAAGGAGCTGCAGTGGGAATTGAACCTAGTTCCCTAGGATCAAAAGTCCGCTACACTAACCACTAGGCTACTCCTCCACTCCATATGTTTACAGATATTAGGAAAGCTGGCAAATTGGGCAATGATATAATAATGGGTGATTTCAACTACCATGATATTAACTGGATAAATGCTACATCAGGGAGTGCCAGGGAGATAACATTTGTAAATGTAATAACTGATTCTTCAAGCAAGTGTTCCAGGAATCCGACGAGAGGGGGAGCCATTTTGGATCTGGTGCTTGGCGTAGTGCGAGAGGTGGCGGTGGTGGGTCTCCTGGGCAGTCATAACATGATCAAGTTTGAGCTATCTGGGATGAACCCACAAAGGAAATTTACTATAGCTTCATTAATTTTCAAAACAGCAACTCTAAATGAAGAAAATGGTTAAAAAGAAACTAAAAGGCTCGGCTGCTAAGGTTAGGACAAGTTACAAAGACACACACAAACTCTTCCAGCTCGTGAATAAATTATTAGATACCACCCCAGTCACCAACAACAGCAAAGACACACTAGGAGCTGACAACCTGGCGAATTACTTCAAGGAGAAAATCATAAAATTGCGACTCAAAATACCTGTCAGCCCCATCGAATACACCACACTCCTAGACTGCCTAGATCTAGACCCTGGAGTTTATCCAGCAGACAGGATCTGGACTGAATTCACAATACTACAGGAAGACCTTATCTCACAAACACTTAAAAGATTCGCCAAATCTCACTGCAAATTAGATATATGCCCAAACAACCTCATGAAGTCAGCCCCTCAACCATTTATAATGGACCTAACAAACCACGTGAACTTTATGCTACAAAATGGACTCTTCCCAAGGGAGAAAGGTAAAATTTTACTCACCCCTATACCCAAGGATGCAAAGAAAATGCTAATGAACTAACGAACTATAGACCAGTAGCATCCATTCCCTTAATTACCAAAATAACAGAAGGTATGGTGACCAACTCACAGAGTATCTAAACAAGTTCTCAATATTACACAATTCTCAGTCAGGCTTTCGCTCTAATCACAGCACTGAAACCGTACTAGTTACGCTCATGACCAAACTCAAACAATTGATAGCAAACGGCAATAATATACTACTGCTACAATTCGACATGTCAAGCGCATTTGACATGGTTGACCATGGAATTTTATTACACATCCTCGAATACTTTGGAATCGGAGGCAACGTTCTCAATTGGTTTAAGGGGTTCCTAACTACACGCTCATATCAAGTGACAAATTCAACTACATCAGCTACATGGACACCTGAATGCGGAGTTCCACAGGGTTCCCCCCCCCCTCTCACCGACTATATTCAACCTAATGATGACACCCTTGCCAAACTACTATCGAATCAGAACCTAAACCCATATATATACGCTGATGATGTAACGATCTACATACCATGCAAACAAGATATAAGGGAAATCTCCAACGAAATCAAGCAAAGCCTATATATAATGAATTCCTGGGCAGATGCATTTCAGCTGAAACTTAACACAGAAAAAACCTAATGCCTAGTACTTACCACCATCAACACACCTAAACTAAATCTACCAGTTTCGGAGACCCTAAACATTCTTGGAGTCACCATTGACCAACACCTAACACTTGAGAATCATGTGAAAAACATAACTAAAAAGATGTTTCATTCAATGTGGAAACTAAAAAGTTAGACCATTTTTCCCAAGGATTGTCTTCTGCAATCTGGTACAATCATTGGTACTCAGTCATCTGGACTACTGTAACTCACTCTATGCTGGCTGCAAAGAGCAAATACTTAAAGCGCGAAACCCCTACAAGAAAAACTACACTGGCTCCCACTCAAAGAACGCATCACGTTCAAACTTTGTACCCTAGTCCATAAAATCATCCATGGTGACGCCCCAGCCTACATGTCAGACCTAATAGACCTACCACCCAGGAATGCAAAAAAATCTTCTCGTACATTCCTCAATCTTCATCCTCCCAAGTGTAAAGGTCTGAAATACAAATTAATGCACGCATCCACCTTTCCTATATGAGCACACAGTTCTGGAACGCGTTGCCACGTAACCTGAAAACGGTCTATGAATTGACCAATTTCCGTAAACTATTGAAAACTTCTCTCTTTGACAAGATATATCACAAAGATCAACACATGTAACTGTATAATCTTTAATATATCCAGAAATGTCTTATGTGTTTTGCTTTAACACTATCATGTATTTCACCACCATGTAACCCAAAACCCTCTGTAAAACCAAATGTATATTCTCTTCTATTTCCAGTATCCATGATGAACTGTAAGCCACATTGAGCCTGCAAAAAGGTGGGATAATGTGGGATACAAATGCAATAAATAAATAAGGCGTGGATGTTATTCAAAAATACTATCATGGAAGCCCAGTCCAGATGCATTCCATGTATTTTCAAAGGTGGAAAGAAGAGAAAACAACATCCAGCGTGGTTAAAAGGTGAAGTAAAAGAATGGAAAAAGGATCCAAATGAAGAAAATAAGAAGCAACAAAAGCACTAGCAAGGCAGTTGCAAAGCATTAATAAAGAAGGCTAAAAGAGAATATGAAGAGAAACTTGCTGTAGAGGCTAAAACTCACACTAACAACTGTTTTACATGCATCAGAAGCAGAAAGCCTGTGAGGGAATCCGTAGGACCATTAGATTATGAAGGAGCAAAAGGGGTGCTTAGAGACAAGGTCACAGCAGAGAAACTGAATTGTTTGCTTCTGTCTTTATCAAGAAGATGTAAGAGATCTGCTTGTACCGGAAATGGTTTTCAAGGATGATGATGCAGAGGAACTGAAATGTCGGTGAACCTGGAAGAGGTACTGAACCAAATGTATTTATTTTATTTATTTGTTGCATTTGTATCCCACATTATCCCACCTTTTTGTAAATCAACTGGACCAGATGGCATACATCCAAGGGTACTCCAAGAACTCAAACATGAAATTGATCTGCTGTTAGTAATATGTAACCTGTCGTTAAAATCATCTGTAGTACCTGAAGATTGGAGGGTGGCCAATGTGACACTGATTTTTAAAAAGGATTCTAGGGGTGATCCGGGAAATTTCAGAATGGTAAGCTTGATGGCAGTGCTGAGCAAAATAGTGGAAACTATTATAAAGAATTACAAAAAACATAGACAAATGTAGTTTAATAGGATAGAGTCAGCATGGGTTCAGCAAATTTGCTTAATTTCTTTGACGGTGTGGATAAAGATGAGCCTGTTGATGTAGTGTATCTAGATTTTCAGAAAGCTTTTGAGAAAGTTTCTCATGAGACTCCTGAGAAAATTAGTCATGGGATAGGAGGCAAGATTCTGGTGTGGATTAGGAATTGGTTATTGGACCGAAAACAGAAGATAGCGTTAAATGGTCATTTCTCTCAATGAAGGAAGGTGAACAGTGGACTGTTGGAGGCATCTGTATTGGGACTGGTGCTATTATTTATAAATATGGAAATCAGGATGACGAGTGAGGTGATTAAATTTGCAGATGATACAAAACTATTCAAGGTTGTTAAAACACGTGTGGACTGTGAAATATTGCAGGAGGACCTTAGGACATTGGAAGACTGGGCTTCCAAATGGCAGATGAAATTTAATGTGGACAAATGCAAGGTGATGCACATTGGAAACAATAATCCAAATCATAGTTACCTTCTGCTATGGTCTACCTTGGTGGTCAGTGCTCAAGAAAAAGATCTAGGTGTTGTTGTAGACAATACACTGAAATCTTCTGCTGAGTGTGCGGCGGCCAAAAAGGCAAACAGAATGCTAGCAATTATTAGGAAAGGGTGGTGAATAAGACCGAAAATACTATAATGCCTTTGTATTGCTCCATGGTGCGACTGAGTATTGCATTCTGTTCGCCATATCTCAAAAAAGAAGAGCAACCAAAATGATAAAAGGGGTTGGAACTCTTCAGCTTGGAAGAGACTGATGAGGGGAGATATGACTCAGGTCTACAAAATCCTGAGTGTTGTAGAATGAGTAGAAGTAAATCAAATTTTTTTTTTTACTCGTTGCAAAAGTACAAAGTTACATGGAGATCCTTTTAAAACATAGGAAAATATTTTTTTCACTCAGTAGTTAAGTTCTGGAACTCTTTGCCAGAGGATGTGGTAACAGCAGTTAGCATATCTGGGTTTAAGGTTTGGACAAATTCCTGGAGGGAAAGTCCATAGCCTGCTATTGAGTCAGACATGGTGAAGCAACTGCTTGCCGCAGGAGTGGTAGCATGGAATGTTGCTGCTAATTGGGTTTCTGGTACTTGTGACCTAGCTTGGCCATTTGGAAAACAGGATACTGGACTAGATGGACCATTGGTCTGACCCAGTATGGCTATTCTTACATTTGTTCTAATCACTTACATATGCCATTACAGAAAGGGAGGAATTGGACTTGTTATACTGCCTTGTGGTTTTTGCAACTACATTCAACATGGTTTACATAGTATATACAGGTACATATTTGTACCTGGGGCAATGGAGGATTTAAGTGACTCGCCCAGGGTCACAAGGAGCTGCACTGGGAATCAAACCCAGTTCCCCAGGATCAAAGTCCACTGCACTAACCACTAGGCTACTCCTCCACTCCAAACAGCACATAGATGCCCTGCTGGCACTTTTTTATATACCGTTTCTTCAAAAAGCCACAAAAAACATAATTCAGGTGTGAATCAGTACATACCTTTGTACCTGACATAGGGGCAGGTGTTTGTGTGGCTGATGTTACTGTTCTCTGAATTTGTTTGCTATAATTTATATAGACCTTGTCATACCTTTAAGTGATTCTACATTCCTCATCACATGTGATGTCATGATGACCTACCCTGTTGAATTCTCCAATGTAGTAAACTTATCTTCTTTTTCATGTCTTTAGATTTAAATATTTTGTCTTTAAATGTTAAGGGAATATCTCATTTGATCAAGTGAAAAAAAAATTTCACCCTGCTAAAGTGTTTATTCAGGAGACACACCTTTCTGCTGTAGAAGCTAAAGTTGAGACAGGATTAGGTACAAGACTTATTTTTCACCACCACTGGCCAAATCCTTACACTATAAAGTTTTGTCTCACCTTTGTGATACAGAGGGAAGGTGGATGTTAATTACTCTTCAGGTTGAAGTCAAATGTTAATTACTTAATACATATGCACCTAACACCCATGACCCCTCATTATCCAACTAGCATTGCTTAATATGGATAAAATAATTTTTGGAGGAGATATGAGTGAAGATCAGACCTCTGAAAGCTACTGCTGCTCTATGCAACTTACTCTGTAACTGGAATATTATTGATACCTGGAGATTACATCATCCATCTGATCTGGATTACACTTTTTATTCAACACATGAATCTCTTTTCAGAGTGGGCTATTTCTTCATTTCTAAGTCACTTTACAGGATATAACAAAAACTTCACTTGAACCTATTCATATTTCAGATTATGCGTATATATCACTTTTATTAAAATTAGCTCGTTACCCCTCCTGAACATCATTGGAAGTTTAACTTGCTTTTATTGCAGGATAGCAACGTTTGTGAAAATATTTCAAAATGGTCTGAATTATTTTTCCACTAACATGACCCCTGATGTTGATTATGCATTGATTTGGGATGCATACAAGGGGAAAAAATCATGAAGTATAGCCCACATACTAATAAATCTAGGAGGAAGACAACTTTCAAACCTTGAAAAGGAAATTAAGGCTTTATAACAGGTGAATATTTTTAAAAACCTAATGCATCTTTATTAGTTAATATACAGAAACTGAAATTTCAGTTTAATCAAACATTAAGTAAATCTGCAGGTATAATACTCTTCACTCAACAGACGTCCTATTATCATGGGTCAAATAAAGCAGGTAAATGTTGGCTCAATACCTGAAAGAAAGGAAAATAAATACTCATATAGCAGCCATTCACAAGGCCCCTAGTACCTTATGACCTAATAAGGTAGTTATCCTGGATTATTTTGTAGAATTTTATACAGCGACTTACAGATCCCCAAAAATCTCCAAATATTGAACAAATCTTTAATTTCTTAAATTCCTTACAGAAGCCTACACTTTCATCAAAGGAAATTGAAAATCTTATATCAGCCTAATTATTACTGATGAAATTACTGCTGCTAAATATTCTTTAAAATCAGAGAAGGCACCTAACAGCAATGGTTTCTTTGTCAAATATTATGAGATCACCAAAATGACTGACCCTCAATTTTTCCAGTCCAGTGCTCAGAGCAGTTGGTCTTTTTTTTTTTTTTTCTCCAAAGGCTAATATAATTATTCTTGAAAACCCCAGTAGCTACCCACTTTTTGCTAAAAATAAACCCATTTCATTGTTAAACTATAATAGTAAAATATATGCTAAAATATTGACCAAAAGATTAAAAGTTGTACTATAATTCATCTCCCACAGTCTATTTGTCAAAACAGATTAGCCTCTGACACTACCAGGATTTTTTTTCACGTATCGCTGGAGCACGTCAAATGTCAACTCCTGCATGTCATTAGATGCAGAAAGTTTGAGTACATTGGAGGTTTTTTTTATTCTCAATTCTAAAATGGCGTAATTTAGATGATTCCTTTATAGATATGGTCAATTTTATATTCACATCCTACAGCCAGGCTTTTCCATTAAATGGCTCACTAACAAACCAATTTTCTCTTACACCTGTAACACAAGGGTGTCCCTTATCCTCGATTATCTTCATTTTGGCCCTTGAACCCTATTTGATCTTTACAAAAATATTTATGGTATAAAGGTCACATATGCAGACAATGGCTTATTATATATCTCTTCAGACTCCTCCCCTATTCCCCATATTTTTAAACTAATTAAACATTTTGGTTCACTTTCAGGTTATATAGTAAATTGGACAAAAACAGACTTTTTTCCCCCTCAACATTTGTGTACAAGAAAATTTTCCTTCTGTTCCAATTTGCTGGTGATTTAGGTTTGATGTTTGTCATCCATCCAGCAAACAATAATAGAAACCACCTCTAGAAATTATCTTCAAAACTGGTCACCCGTTTCTTTCATGGTGGGGTAGGGTGGCAACTATTAAAATGATGCTATCAACCCCTTGGCTTAGTTGTTGAGTATGTTTCCTGTCCAATTCCCCAAATCCTTTAATAGTATTGAAAATCCCCAAGGAATATCCTTAAAAAAACCTAAAAGCCACTAAAGATAAAGGTGGTATTAAATTCCCAGATCAAGTCATATAATCAGGCTATTAAGAGCAGCTGCATTGTGGGTGATTTGTTCAACCGTTAGCCACAATGAATATCATCTAGGAATCAAACTATCCTATCCCTTACCCCTGAATATGAATGGGTACGTCCTCTTAGTTTTGATTCCTCTGATACAAACAATGATACCTTAATTACTATTAAGAAATTAGAAGCTACTCAAACACACAGTCATTCCAACTTTCACTCCATATGGGAGAATACCAAGATTAGGAATAATAACTCCTCTATAATTCTGGCATTTATGGATCTCCTCTGGGATACACTGTCTAGGGGACAAAATGGAGGACAAGCTTTTGTCATCCTTTGTTTGCATCTTAAATTTTTCCTTCCCAATACACATCTTTCGCTACCTTCAGCTTAGGTCAGTAATAAATTCATCCTCCTTTTTATCAAATTTGTCTGAAGCCTCCCCAGACATAAGATTTTTGCTGAAGCATTAACAAAAGGCAATGCTGTTTATACTTATCACTCTTATCTTTCTATCTAATTATAACAATTACATTATTCTCTGCAGAATTTATGGTCAGATTTATCAGTTTCCTTATCTGATCAACAATGGTCTGATTTTTGGACAAAGATTAACAGACCTTTCCTTCAGCTTTACAATCCCTGTATTTTCTCTACATAAAGCTATTTGGACACCGGTGAGATTAAGTGGTACTTCATCTAACCTATATTGGTCATGCAAGTCACTGATGAGTAAAAAAACAAAAAAAAAAACCCACATCTTAAAGCAATATCATAAGTACGTAAGTATTGCCATACTGTGACAGACCAAAGGTCCATCAAGCCCAGCATCCTGTTTCCAACAGTAGTTAACCCAGGTCACAAATACCTGGCAAGATCCCCAAAAAAGTACAAAACATTTTATGCTGCTTATTCCAGAAATAAGCAGTGGATCTTCCCCAAGCCCATTTTAATAATGGTCTATGGACTTTTCCTTTAGGAAGCTGTCCAAACCTTTTTAAAACCCCATTAAGCTAACCACCTTTACCACATTCTCTGGCAACAAATTCCATAGTTTAATTGCACGTTGAATGAAGAAATATTTTCTCTGATTTTAAATTTACTACTTTGTAGCTTCATTGAATGCCTCCTAGTCCTAGTATTTTTGGAAAGAGTAAACAGACACTTCACATCTACCCTTTCCACTCCACTCATTATTTTATAGACCTCTATCTCCCCTCATCCGTCTTTTCTCCAAGAAGAGCCCTAGCCGCTTTAACCTTTCCTCACATGGAAGTCGTCCCATCCCCTTTATCATTTTTGTCACCCTTCTCTGCACCTTTTCTAATTCCACTATATCTTTTTTGAGATGTGGTGACCAGAATTGAACACAATATTCAAAGTGCAGTTGCACCATGGAGCGAGACAAAGGCATAATATTCTCATTTTTGTTTTCCATTCCCTTCCTAATACCACCTAACATTCTATTTGCTTTCTTAGCTGCAGCAGTACACTGAGCAGAAGGTTTCAACGTATCAACGACACCTAGATACCTTTCTTGGTCCATGACTCCTAACGTGGAACCTTACATTACGTAGCTAAAGTTCAGGTTCCTCTCTCTCATATGCATCACTTTGCACTTGCTCACATTAAACATCATCTGCCATTTAGACGCCTAGTCTCGTAAGGTCCTCTTGTAATTTTTCACAATCCTCTTGCAATTTAACAACTTTGAGTCATCAGCAAATGTAATTACCTCACTAGTTACACCCATCTCTAGGTCATTTATACATTTGTTAAAAAGCAGCAGTCCCAGCACAGACCCCTGGGGAATCCCACTATCTACCCTTCTCCATTGAGAATACTGACCCTACTCTGTTTTCTACCCTTTTAACCAATTTTTAATCCACAATAGGACAACAAAAGTCTATTCTTGTTTTCTATGTACTAGATACATTTTTACATTTAAATCAGATGCAGTTTGTTTTAAGGGATGTAATAAATATGGATACGAACCAGAAATATAAATATATACATTAAAAACATTTTTGAAACAAAGCAAAAACATTTCTCCCTCCTCTTTCACTCCTAGCAATCCCCTGCAAAAAGGTGCATAAGATTGTAGAATAAGCTATAGTGAAAGACCTGACAGTCTGTGAGCTACTGCTTAGCCTGTGCATGCAGTCAATATCACATGCTACCTTGACAGAGCAAACATTTTAGACATTCACTACCCTGTCTATATTAGAAATGTGTGTATATATATATATACATACACATACATATACACACACACACACCCCCCATACATACACACCTAATGAAATAGTAAATAAAGCTCACATTTTATATTAATTTAATGTACCAATGAAGATGCAACCATTTATATTCAGAGCTTCCATTAATCTAAATTTCAAGATTAGTACCTATCAAGTACATAAGCCCAACACTTGTCAATAACCAGTGTTCATTACCAGGTTCTACTAAATAGCTTCATTATCTTATTTGCTGTTTTGAAGAACAGTACCTATTCGTTTATTTGCTCTTCTGTTATGCAGCTGACCCATTTGGTTAGTCTCCTCCCAGACACATCTTTCCCCCAGTGCTATCCTTAATTGGGTCTCATTGTTCATATATGTGATGGTCTATGTATTTGTACTTATTGCTCAGAACATGACAAGCTCGGTTGATAGTAAATGAGGGCAGATAAAGAACACGTTCATTGGTTTCTTCTGCTCTGTTTTGTGAATCATCTCCACATAAAAACCATAAGACTGCTCGCTGCTGTTTCTTCTTAAATAAAATGCAAAATGCCTTGTAAACACCCAGTTAAGGCAACATTCCAACTGCAGACTGTCATGGAAGTTGGCATCCCTATAGCACTGGCTTCTTTTCTAATGGCAGGGTCCAGCTTCCCATGCTCCTGCTCTCTGCTTCTCCTAGAGATAGACAAAATCTCCATACCAGGTGCCATCACTCGGGCTACAATACACTTAGTGCCACAATGCTGCCTCGTGTCCTACTTGCTTCAGGTACTTTTCCATAGCTTTGCCTACAGTTGTAGTAAAAAGAATGGGTTTGTCATGTGCCTTTCTTTCCCACTCTGTACTAGGACTAGATATACTCGTTTGTAATCCTTTAGAATCTATCCTTCAAGAACAAGTTTGACAAAATTGAGGGGTACATTTGAGGTTTTAGTCTACTGGGATATATACAATCTACTCCCATGTTCTTGTCCATTTTATTTAAATACCTCTTTTGTTAATTACTTTAATCATTTCACATCCATAAATAAATCCTGCCTATTGCCTCTCCCTTCTTCCATAAATAGGGACCAAAAGAAACTTGAAGACTTGCCTTCTGCTGCAGAGGTGTATTTTTTTTTTAATTAATACAACTTCTAATGGATGTGGATGGAAAGAAAAAAAAAAAAAAGAAGAAATGTTAGATAAATTGTTTTGACAGTTTATAAAAACATATTGAACATACTTTATTTTGTCTGTAAAAAGACCTGTAGTCAGGTGCATATACCCCCATTAGTCCCTCCTGGCACATCTCTCCCTTCCCAGAGATACCAAGTCAACATGCAACACATGAACTCAGCTGCCCTCACACACCAGGCACTCCGCCTCACACGCATTCAAGGACTAGTACCCTTCTTGTGGCCTGCCAAAGAACATTTCCCTCCAACTGCCCCCCAAACCCAAGGTCACCTATCCCTTTTTTTTTTTTTCTCTAGCACCCTTCCCCCTTTGACAACTTCTCTCCATTGACTACATCCCACCTTGCTGGAAAAAGCCAAGAAATCTCAGCAGAAGGGGGCAGGATGCTGGAGAAGGAAAGCTGCAGCAACTGTCATAGGCTCTCTCAAAACAAGTTGGAAGGTGGGATTGTAGGGATAAAGAATTTGAGAATGAGAGATGTGCTGGACTGAGGCTGTGGGTTTGAAATAGAAAGCTGCAGAGGAATGTGGTTCCCACAGGGATCCCCCTCCAGGACTACTGCAGGGATGGATGAAGGCTCTGGGGTGCTCCCACAGGGATAGATGCAGGTCCTGCAGGGTTCCAGTGGAAGTATAGTGCCAGGGCAGCCTACCAATCCTTGTGTTTCTGAGCTAGCTAGCAATTATAATAGCACCAGAAAAATTAACAGATATGGTAGACAGCATTGAAATCCCCGTAAGAATTGAGAAGGGAAGTTATCAACATGGCCTACTGTTAAGCTGGGTTACTTTAGTACAGGAGATGGAGATTCCAGTGGCGATGGGTGAAATTTCTGTCCCCATGTAACTCTCTAGTTTGAGAATAGTGCTGCGGTAGTGTGGGGTGGAAAAGTGGCACAGGGGGCACAGAGCAGTATTGCATTGGAGGGGGGCCCAAGACCGAGCACCTCTGCACTGGAGGACAGAGGGGGCCCAAGAGAACACTGCTGCATCAGAGGAGGGGGCAAAGAGTGGTACTGAGACAGCTGGGATGCATCAGAGGGCAAAGAGAGCGGTGCGGGCAAAGAGAGCAGTACTTCATTATCATACAGGGTTATAATTACAATAATATCTTTAAACTGCATAGGACAACAACATACCAAACTCCTATTTAGTAAGATTAAAAAAAAATACTTAATACAGTTTCAGCACAGTCTCGACAGCTTTAAGTGTCTGGGCTTGACATTATTAAGTTGTCTTCTACCAGGAAGCGCTTTTTCCTATATTGGACCATTCTTAGAGAATTCTTGGATGGATGGTCTTCAGGAAATGTGTTATGCTTTTTGTAACAATTTGAAGTTACTGTTCCAGCAAAATTATAAATAATGAAATTATAAGAGGACTAATCATTTTTATTGAATTTTGGTCTGAATTTGGAAAAGTTGTTTTTAGAAGTATCATTTATGAACGTATATTGAAATTTTGTGTAATGTGTTTTAATTATATAAACTGCTTAGGCAATGATGTATTTAGTGGTAAATCAAATTATAAAATCCAATCCAAAGTGTTGCCATTATTTACCTAAGATGGGTTCAAACTGATATCCTTGTAGTGAAATTCTGCATCCTTAAACCATCTACTTCCCTCGAATATTTGTACTATAAACATTAGGGCGGTGCTTCTCAAGGGCACACCCTGTTAAGCTGGTTTTCAGGATATCCACAAAGAATATGCACAAGATATTTTGCAACCCCCCCCCCCCCCAGGCTTAATTTTTAAAAAAAAACTTCCCACAGCTGTGTTTCTGAACCCTCTCCTGAAAGCACACCTAGCCAGTCAGCTTTTCATGCTACCCACAATGGATACACGCGTGAGATCTGCATACAGTGGAGACCTATTCAATGTAACTCTCTCCATGCATATTCATTGTGGCAATCCTAAAAACCTAACTGCCTAGATGTGCCCCTAGGAGAGGGTTGAGGAACATTATTCGACGGTCAGATTGTTTTGTTCATTAGAAAAACCTCCTCCCCCCCTTTTATTTACTAAGTCACGTAGCAATGGCGAAACAACCCATTCAAAGTGAATGGGCTGTGTTGGCGCTAGCGCAGCCTAGTAAACGGGGGGGGGGGGGGGGGGTTAGTGTCAACCAATGATTTGCAAATTTAGGCTCAGTCAATGCAGTCATATATGCCGACACTACAGAATAAACTGTTTGAAATCACTTATCAAATCTGATGAATGTACGAAACGGCACTTACCACACTCATACGTACAATACCAAAGGTTTGGACTGTCTCCAGATGAACAGAAAGATGGAAATAGCCATACTGCCTGTCTCTGGCTGAAGCTCTACACATCTGCCATATAAAAAATAAAAGGTTTAAAATAGGAAGGTCAAATGGAGGAAAGACACTTATTCCCCCCCATAACATTAATGGAAAAATTGGATAATCACCCTATAAGCAATCTTAAAGGAAGTCAAAAGGTTACAAATAAATTTAGCAGACAAAAATAAAGAGAGAATTTTCAACTAAGTGTAAAGAAATAACGAAATGTCAAAGGACTGAAATAAGGTAAAATTATGTATAATCATACCTGATAATTTTCTTTCCATTAATCATAGCTGATCAATCCATAGACTGGTGGGTTGTGTCCATCTACCAGCAGGTGGAGATAGAGAGCAAACTTTTGCCTCCCTATATGTGGTCATGTGCTGCCGGAAACTCCTCAGTATGTCGATATCAAAGCTCCATCCGCAGGACTCAGCACTTAGAGAATTACACCCACGAAGGGACACTCTGCCCAGCTCACCACCGCCGAAACGGGGGAGGGGAATTAACCCAGCTCATCCCCACACAAGTGGGGGAGGGGAATCCGTCCAGCTCATCCCCGCGGAGCGGGGGAGGGACACCACACCCGCCGATGCGGGGGGATCTGGCTTATCCTGCAACCGCAACCGCGGGAGGAGCTGACTGACCCTAACACCGCCGAAGCGGGAGGGGTACAAAGCTGCCCTACAGCCGCACGAAGCGGGAGGGAGTGCCGGCAGAATTTTAAGTCTCAATCCAGCCCCGTAAAACGGAGGGGAGAGGAATGCAGCAGCTCACTGTAACACAAACTCGTCTTAACTCTTGAAGAATCCAAGTGAAAAAACTTGAACACGAAGTCTTTCTGAAGTAACTGAAGACTAAACTTGAACCTGAAATGCAACCAGAATAAAACAGTACAGATATCTGGGAGGGGCTATGGATTGATCAGCTATGATTAATGGAAAGAAAATCATCAGGTATGATTATACATAATTTTACCTTCCATATCATCAAGCTGATCAATCCATAGACTGGTGGGATGTACCGAAGCAGTACTCACCCAGGGCGGGACATTGAAATCCCTGACCTCAACACTGAAGCTCCAAACCGGGCCTCCGCCTGTGCAGCCACAGTCAAACGGTAATGCTTGGAGAATGTATGAGCCGAAGCCCAAGTTGCCGCCTTGCATATCTCTTCCAAGGAGACGGATCCGGCCTCTGCCATCGAGGCCGCCTGAGCTCTCGTGGAGTGAGCCTTCAGCTGGATAGGCGGCACCTTCCCCGCGGCCACATAAGCCGCTGCAATGGCTTCCTGACCCATCTTGCCACTGTAGGCTTAGCAGCCTGCAGACCCTTACGAGGACCTGCAAACAGGACAAACAGATGATCCGATTTCCGGAAATCATTGGTCACTTCCAAGTATCTGATGATGACTCGTCTCACATCCAGATATTTAAGAGCAGAGTACTCCTCTGGGTAGTCCTCCCTACGAAAGGAAGGGAGACAGAGCTGCTGATTCACATGGAAGCGAGAAACAATCTTGGGCAGGAAGGAAGGCACTGTGCGAATAGTCACTCCTGCCTCAGTGAACTGCAGAAAAGGCTCTCGACATGAGAGCGCCTGGAGCTCGGAAACTCTTCTGGCTGAAGTGATAGCCACCAAAAAGACTGCTTTCAACGTCAGGTCTTTCAGAGATGCCCTCGACAAGGGTTCAAAAGGCGGCTTCTGCAATGCTCTTAGCACCAGGTTGAGATTCCACGCAGGCACCACTGAGTGCAGAGGAGGGCGCAGGTGATTAACTCCCTTGAGAAAGCGCACCACATCTGGCTGTGAAGCCAGGGAAGCACACTTCAGGCGGCCCCTGAAGCAAGCCAGAGCCGCTACCTGGACTTTAAGGGAACTGAGCGACAGGCCTTTCTCCAGACCTTCTTGCAGGAACGCCAACACTGAAGAAATTGAAGCAGTGAAGGGAGAAAGTGAGCCTGCTTCACACCACGCTGCAAAGATACGCCAAACCCTGGCGTAAGCAGTAGAAGTAGAGCGCTTCCTCGCTCTCAGCATAGTGGCGATGACCTTGTCTGAGAAGCCCTTCTTCCTCAGACGCTGCCGCTCAATAGCCAGGCCGTAAGACCAAAGGGGGAGGGATCCTCCATCACCACGGGACCCTGATGTAACAGGCCCTGCTCCACTGACAGCCGCAGAGGATCGTCGACTGAGAGCCTGATCAAGTCCGCATACCAGGGACGCCTGGGCCAATCCGGACCCACCAGGATTACCCTGCCGGGATGCTTTGCCACCCGGTCTAGCACCCTGCCCAACATGGGCCAGGGCGGGAACACATAGAGAAGCTCTTGTGTCGGCCACTGTTGGAGAAGAGCATCTACTCCCAGGGATCGAGGGTCCCGTCCTCTGCTGAAAAAGCGCGGCACTTGGCAATTGGCCGATGACGCCATCAGATCTAGGCTCGGCTGGCCCCAGCGCTTCGTGATGTCCAAGAACGCCTGAGCAGATAGCTGCCACTCTCCGGGCTCCAAGGTATGGCGACTGAGAAAGTCCGCCTTGACATTCATGACTCCGGCAATGTGGGCCGCTGAAAGCTGCTCCAGGTTCACTTCCGCCCACTGGCAAAGATTCATAGCCTCCTTGGCTAGAGGGGCGCTCTTGGTACCTCCCTGGCGGTTGACATAGGCCACAGCCGTGGCATTGTCCGACAGGACCCGTACAGGCTTCAACACCAGTACCGGGATGAACTCCAAAAGCGCCAACCGAATGGCTCTGAGTTCCAGGAGGTTGATAGACCACTTTGCCTCTGCAGGAGACCAGAGCCCCTGCGCTGTCCTTCCCAAGCAGTGGGCTCCCCAGCCCGACAACGAGGCGTCCGTCGTGACAACAATCCACTCTGGGGTCACCAGAGGCATTCCCGCAGACAACTTGTCTGTCTGCATCCACCAGCTCAGCGCCTTGCGCGCTGCTGGGTCCAAGGGAAGGCGCACAGCATAATCCTCCGACATCGGAGTCCAGCGCTGCAGCAAAGAGTGTTGAAGCGGTCTCATATGAGCCCTGGCCCAGGGCACAACTTCCATCGTGGCCGTCATAGAGCCCAACAGCTGCACATAGTCCCAAGCCCGAAGGGGAGAGGCTACTAGGAACTGGTCCACCTGAGCCTGAAGTTTGACAATCCGATTGTCTGGCAGGAACACTCTGCCCACTTGGGTGTCGAATCGAACTCCCAGGTACTCCAGGGACTGAGTCGGGCGCAGCTGGCTCTTCTCCCAGTTGATGATCCATCCCAGGGAGCTCAAAAGAGCAACTACCCGGTCCACAGCTTTGCCGCACTCTGCATAAGAGGGGGCTCGGATCAACCAGTCGTCCAGATAAGGATGGACTTGTACCCCTTCCTTTCGTAGGAAGGCCGCGATGACCACCATTACTTTGGAAAAGGTCCGCGGAGCAGTAGCCAACCCGAACGGGAGGGCTCTGAACTGGAAGTGTCGTCCCAGGACTGCAAAACGCAGAAAGCGTTGATGAGGAGGCCAGATGGGAATATGCAGGTACGCTTCCTTGATGTCCAAGGATGCCAGGAACTCTCCTGCCTTCACTGCCGCTATAACAGAGCGGAGAGTCTCCATGCGAAAGTGCCACACTTTCAAGGCCCGATTGACCCCTTTGAGGTCGAGGATAGGCCGGACAGAATCTCCTTTCTTTGGTACCACAAAGTAAATGGAGTAACGTCCCTTGCCAAGCTGACTTTCTGGCACCGGAACGACCGCGCCCAGGCGGATCAGATTGTCCAAGGTCTGCTGCACTGCCACAGCTTTGACCGGAGACTTGCAGGGAGAGAGTACAAACCCGTCTTTTAAGGGTCGGCAGAATTCTAGTTTGTAGCCGTCTCTGATGACTTCCAGCACCCACGCGTCTGAAGTTATTGTGGTCCACTCGCCCAGAAACGAGGACAGCCGTCCTCCAATCTGCACTGGGGCGTGGACCAAGACCCCGTCATTGGGTACGAGACCCTGGGGGAGGACCGGAGGGAGCACCTCCGGGACGGCGGTCTCTGCGAAAGGAATGCTGCTTGGGGGAGAAATTCCTCTTGAAGGAAGAGGGGGCAGAGCCCGACTTGCCCGGGCGGTACCGACGGGCTTCCTGCAACCGTCCTCTGAAGGTACCGGGACGAGTACTAGCCCGAGCCCTGACCTCTGGTAACTTCTTGCCCTTAGACGTGCCGAGATCGGTCACGATTTTGTCCAGCTCGACCCCAAAGAGCAGCTTGCCTTTAAAAGGCAACCTAGCCAGGCGGGATTTAGAGGCGTGGTCAGCAGACCAATGTTTCAGCCAAAGCCACCGCCGCGCAGAGATTGTCTGAGCCATGCCTTTCGCTGAGGCCCTCAAGACATCATACAGCAAGTCTGCCAAATAGGCTAAGCCCGATTCCAGGGCCGGCCAATCAGCCCTCAAGGAATGATCCGAGGGGGAAGCCCGCTGCACCATAGTCAGGCACGCCCTGGCCACATAGGAGCCGCAAACTGAGGCCTGCAAATTTAAAGCAGCCGCCTCAAAGGACGACCTTAAGGCCGCCTCCAATCTTCTGTCTTGGGCGTCCTTTAGGGCTGTGCCACCTTCCACCGGCAACGCCGTTTTCTTAGTCACCGCAGTGATTAAAGAATCCACGGTAGGCCACAGATAGGCCTCACGTTCACTCACAGCCAAAGGATAGAGGCGGGACATAGCCCTAGCCACTTTAAGGCTCGCTTCTGGGTCATCCCATTGAGCCGAAATTAAGGTGTGCATGGCATCATGCACGTGGAAGGTTCTAGGCGGGCGCTTCGTCCCCAGCATAATGGCAGAGCCAACAGGGGCTGAGGGAGAGACGTCCTCCGGAGAGGAAATCTTCAAAGTGTCCATGGCCTGTAACAACAGGTTGGGCAAATCCTCTGGGCTAAAAAGCCGCGCTGCAGAGGGGTCATCCGCTCCATCCGAGCGGGGATCCGTCTCCTCCAAGGAATCCGCAAAGGACCGTTGGGAGACCTCAGACACGCTGCCCTCATCTACATCGGAGGAGACAAATTCCTCCAAGGCCTGGGAATCAACCAGAGGGCGTTTACCTCTGGGAACCTCAACCTCTTTACCAGACGAGGGAGCAGGGGCAGCGATGTGCATGAGGAAGGCCTGATGCAGCAGCAAAACAAACTCGGGGGAGAAACCCCCCAGACTGTGTACTTCCGCAGTCTGGGCAACAGCCCTAGACGCACCCTCAACCGGCGCTCGCAATAGCGGGGGAGAGACATGCTGCGCATCCAAAATGGCGTCCGGCGCGAAACTCCGCGAAGGAGCCGCGCGGGAAGAACGGCTCTTAACTTTAGCCGCTTCTGTGCCGTCGCCCAAATTAAGGGCGTTCATGGCATTAATGTCTCCAACCTCAAGGGCGGCCCAAGTAGAAGCCGTCCGAGCCGCGTGGCCGGCCAAGATGGCGGAGGCGAGGAGCGGGGGATGGGCGTTTATGGCGGGAAAAACCGCCACGCCGGAGGAAGGACCGGGACATTCATTGGTCATGAAACTGTCCCCAAACAAGGGCGAATCAGGCTTGAAGACCCCCGCATCCCCTCTAGAAGCGCTCAAGCAACCCGGGGAGCGACCCTTTGCGCCCTCGCCCTCCGACGCCATATGCCACGAGGAGAAGAATCGGGGAACCCCCTGCCCGCTATAAAAAGGTAAAAATTACCTGCTGTCCGCTCCGAGTTGTAATGACCTGGTGTCCCAGTGAGTAGCTGCAATAGACGCTTAAATAAACGTCGAAATAAACGCCTTTAAGGACGTTCAAAATTTTTTTTTTTTTTTTTTTTAACGGAGCCAGCAGGAGGGGGGAGAAAAGGAGGGACCTGGCACCACCAGGTTTGCACTTGCTCAAAAGAGCCCTCAACCCCAGGCACTCAACAAAACCTAAAAATTAGGCTTGGAGGCCTAGCCAGAGCTGCTGCTGTGTGTGACCACCACCTGCTGAGATAGAGAACATACTGAGAAGTTTCCGGCAGCACATGACCACATATAGGGAGGCAAAAGTTTGCTCTCTATCTCCACCTGCTGGTAGATGGACACAACCCACCAGTCTATGGATTGATCAGCTTGATGATATGGAATGCATATGTGGCACAGTCCACAAATGGTTTCAAGGATTCCTGAAATCAAGATCTTACGTGAAAATGAAAGGAACTTTATCCTCTCCTTGGTCATCTTGCCTTTTGTAAGATGTCTTGAATGTTCTTTTGATGGTTATGTGTATGGTAACATCGTCAGCATATATGAATGTTTTGAATCCTGCTGTTTCTAGTCTGTTACCTAGAGGTGACATTACATTAAACAGAATGGGCAATAGTGGAGAGCTGTGAGGGACACCAAAGACATCTTACAAAAGGCAAAACTTGGCTTAAGTTTGATGGAAACCTGGGTCTCTGAATCCAAACTAAAGTTAAATAAACAAAAAACTAAATTCATGGTCATTACCAACTTATTTGTCCAAAACGACAACAGTTTCACAATTGACAACACTTCATTTGCCATTGACAATAAGCTGAAATTTCTAGATAAACATCTTACTCAAGTTACCTCAGTAATCTTGAAAAAACCTGCAGCCAAGTTCATATACAAAACCTCTCGTTTTGAAAGTGACTTCCCTTTATTGATCAAATCCTAAATGGCACAGCTCCAGACTACATGGTACCATTAATAAAACTTACCTCAAAGAAACACTAAATATGAGGCAAGAAATGACTACACCTCCCAAATTGCAAAAACGTGATCTACAAATCTGTCCATTCTGCAGACTTCACTTACCTAGGAACCAAATGGTGGAACTCCTTACCACTCAAAATATACAGAAATATACTAGATTCCGCAAACTCCTCAAATCATTTCTATTCAAACAAACCCTCACGAACAACCATATCTCAAACTAGTTATTACCTGAATTGGTTTTTACTCTATTTACAATTAACTTTCTCTTTGCTTCATGTACAATTTCTCAGTCATAATAGATTTTCTAAATGTTAAACTTCCATAGTATCCCAGTACGTTTATGATACTGTACTGTAAAATTGGATTCTTATGCATTATTCTTTTTATGTACCCTATACTATTTATTGTAAGCCACACTGAACTCAAACTTGTTTGGGATAATGTGGAATATAAATGTCACAAATAATGCAAAAATAATGTTCAGAATTGCAGGCACAGATAAAGGGCAAACATTCTCTCAAGAATGAGCCCTCCGGACTGGGTGGGGGGGGGGGGGGGGGGGGGGGGGGGGGGGGGGGGGGGGGGGGGGGGGGGGGGGGGGGGGGGGGGGGGGGGGGGGCGTGTCAAGATGGCGACACGCTGAGTACTCTTGGTGCAGCTCTTCGGAAGTTTGAACAAACTTTTTCCTTTTTTCGATATGCCCCATGCAAAACGTAAGAGGATTGTTAGAGCGGTTTCCTCGGCTGCTGGAATGTCTTCCCCACAGCAACAATCAATCATGCCTACACCACGAGACTGGCGGTCCAATTAACCGAGAGAGGCCCTGCTGCTGCTATGGGGGAAGACACCCGTGACATCTTGGGGCTTGATGTGTCACTCTCCGCTCTGGATTATCATCCACCGCTGCCTCCCGATGGTCGTCTTCCCAGACGAGACCTGCCCGACCTGGAAGTGGAAAGGGTTATCGTCTCGGACCGAGGGGCTGGAGAGGCGAACCTCACAGGAGGCCTGGATGGAAAAATCCAGGCGGAGCTAGGTGCTCAGAAAATCAAACTTGCCAGCAGTGGTGACTCGAGAGCATTTGGGAAGCTCTCCAGAGAGTGGAATCGGCGACAGCCAGATCTGCACATGACTACAGCTCTAGTGAGTATTGTTGAAAATTTGAAACTTTCCTTTAATACCTCCAAACAAGAAAATGCGAAGCAATTCAACGTTGTTAAACAAGATATTTCTCAGTTACAAGGGTTATCAGCCTCGGTAATTAAACATAATACTATAATCCACCACAGACTTGAACAAATAGAAAATTATAACTGTAGGCTGAACCTAAGATTTTTGAATTTTCTTAAGGAGCTTGGGATCAACCCACAAGAAGCTTTTAAGACATATCTTCTAGAAATATAGCGAATGCTACATACCTGTAGAAGGTATTCTCCGAGGACAGCAGGCTGATTGTTCTCACTGATGGGTGACGTCCACGGCAGCCCCTCCAATCGGAATCTTCACTAGCAAAGTCCTTTGCTAGCCCTCGCGCACACCGCGCATGCGCGGCCGTCTTCCCGCCCGAAACCGGCTCGAGCCGGCCAGTCCAGTATGTAGCAAGACAATACAAGGGAAGACACAACTCCAAAGGGGAGGCGGGCGGGTTTGTGAGAACAATCAGCCTGCTGTCCTCGGAGAATACCTTCTACAGGTATGTAGCATTCGCTTTCTCCGAGGACAAGCAGGCTGCTTGTTCTCACTGATGGGGTATCCCTAGCCCCCAGGCTCACTCAAAACAACAACCATGGTCAATTGGGCCTCGCAACGGCGAGGACATAACTGAGATTGACCTAAAAAATTTACCAACTAACTGAGAGTGCAGCCTGGAACAGAACAAACAGGGCACTCGGGGGGTGGAGTTGGATCCTAAAGCCCAAACAGGTTCTGAAGAACTGACTGCCCGAACCGACTGTCGCGTCGGGTATCCTGCTGCAGGCAGTAATGAGATGTGAATGTGTGGACAGATGACCACGTCGCAGCTTTGCAAATTTCTTCAATGGAGGCTGACTTCAAGTGGGCTACCGACGCAGCCATGGCTCTAACATTATGAGCCGTGACATGACCCTCAAGAGCCAGCCCCGCCTGGGCGTAAGTGAAGGAAATGCAATCTGCTAGCCAATTGGATATGGTGCGTTTCCCCACAGCCACTCCCCTCCTGTTGGGATCAAAAGAAACAAACAATTGGGCGGACTGTCTGTTGGGCTGTGTCCGCTCCAGATAGAAGGCCAATGCTCTCTTGCAGGCCCAATGTGCGCAGCTGACATTCAGCAGGGCAGGAATGAGGACGGGGAAAGAATGTTGGCAAGACAATTGACTGGTTCAGATGGAACTCAGACACGACCTTTGGCAAGAACTTAGGGTGAGTGCGGAGGACTACTCTGTTATGATGAAACTTGGTGTAAGGGGCCTGGGCTACCAGGGCCTGAAGCTCACTGACTCTACGAGCTGAAGTAACTGCCACCAAGAAAATGACCTTCCAGGTCAAGTACTTCAGATGGCAGGAGTTCAGTGGCTCAAAAGGAGGTTTCATCAGCTGGGTGAGAACATTGAGATCCCATGACACTGTAGGAGGTTTGACAGGGGGCTTTGACAGAAGCAAACCTCTCATGAAGCGAACAACTAAAGGCTGTCCTGAGATCGGCTTACCTTCCACACGGTAATGGTATGTACTGATTGCACTAAGGTGAACCCTTACAGAGTTGGTCTTGAGACCAGACTCAGACAAGTGCAGAAGGTATTCAAGCAGGGTCTGTGTAGGACAAGAGCGAGGAGCTAGGGCCTTGCTGTCACACCAGACGGCAAACCTCCTCCATAGAAAGAAGTAACTCCTCTTAGTGGAATCTTTCCTGGAAGCAAGCAAGATGCGGGAGACACCCTCTGACAGACCCAAAGAGGCAAAGTCTACGCTCTCAACATCCAGGCCGTGAGAGCCAGAGACTGGAGGTTGGGATGCAGAAGCGCCCCTTCGTCCTGTGTGATGAGGGTCGGAAAACACGCCAATCTCCACGGTTCTTCGGAGGATAACTCCAGAAGAAGAGGGAACCAGATCTGACGCGGCCAAAAAGGAGCAATCAGAATCATGGTGCCTCGGTCTTGCTTGAGTTTCAACAAAGTCTTCCCCACCAGAGGAATGGGAGGATAAGCATACAGCAGCCCCTCCCCCCAGTCCAGGAGGAAGGCATCCAATGCCAGTCTGCCGGGGGCCTGAAGCCTGGAACAGAACCGAGGGACTTTGTGGTTCGCTCGAGATGCGAAGAGATCCACCAAGGGGGTGCCCCACGCTTGGAAGATCTGGCGCACCACTCGGGAGTTGAGCGACCATTTGTGAGGTTGCATAATCCTGCTCAGTCTGTCGGCCAGACTGTTGTTTACGCCTGCCAGATATGTGGCTTGGAGCACCATGCCGAGACGGCGAGCCCAGAGCCACATGCTGACGGCTTCCTGACACAGGGGGCGAGATCCGGTGCCCCCCTGCTTGTTGACATAGTACATGGCAACCTGGTTGTCTGTCTGAATTTGGATAATTTGGTGGGACAGCCGATCTCTGAAAGCCTTCAGAGCGTTCTAGACCGCTCGTAACTCCAGGAGATTGATCTGCAGATTGCGTTCCTGGAGGGACCAGCTTCCCTGGGTGTGAAGCCCATCGACATGAGCTCCCCACCCCAGGAGAGACACATTCGTAGTCAGCACTTTTTGTGGCTGAGGAATTTGGAAAGGACGTCCCAGAGTCAAATTGGACCAAATCGTCCACCAATACAGGGATTTGAGAAAACTCGTGGACAGGTGGATCACGTCTTCTAGATCCCCAGCAGCCTGAAACCACTGGGAAGCTAGGGTCCATTGAGCAGATCTCATGTGAAGATGGGCCATGGGAGTCACATGAACTGTGGAGGCCATGTGGCCCAGCAATCTCAACATCTGCCGAGCTGTGATCTGCTGGGACGCTGGCACCTGCGAGACGAGGGACAAGTTGTTGGCTCTCGCCTCTGGGAGATAGGCACGAGCCGTCCGAGAATCCAGCAGAGCTCCTATGAATTCGAGTCTCTGTACTGGGAGAAGATGGGACTTTGGATAATTTATCACAAACCCCAGTAGCTCCAGGAGGCGAATAGTCATCTGCATGGACTGTAGAGCTCCTGCCTCGGATGTGTTCTTTACCAGCCAATCTTCGAGATATGGGAACACGTGTACCCCCAGCCTGCGAAGTGCCGCTGCTACTACAGAGGCGAGCCCAAAGGGTAGCACACAGTACTGGAAGTGACGTGTGCCCAGCTGAAATCGCAGATACTGTCTGTGAGCTGGCAGTATCGGGATGTGCGTGTAGGCGTCCTTCAAGTCCAGAGAGCATAGCCAATCGTTTTCCTGAATCATGGGGAGAAGGGTGCCCAGGGAAAGCATCCTGAACTTTTCCTTGACCAGATATTTGTTCAGGGCCCTTAGGTCTAGGATGGGACGCATCCCCCGTTTTCTTTTCCACAAGGAAGTACCTGGAATAGAATCCCAGCCCTTCTTGCCCGGATGGCACGGGCTCGACCGCATTGGCGCTGAGAAGGGCGGAGAGTTCCTCTGCAAGTACCTGCTTGTGTTGGAAGCTGTAAGACTGAGCTCCCGGTGGACAATTTGGAGGTTTTGAGGCCAAATTGAGGGTGTATCCTTCCCAGACTATTTGAAGAACCCACTGATCGGAGGTTATGAGAGGCCACCTTTGGTGAAAAACTTTCAACCTCCCTCTGACCGGTAGGTCGCCCGGCACTGACACTTGGATGTCGGCTATGCTCTGCTGGAGCCAGTCAAAAGCTCGTCCCTTGCTTTTGCTGGGGAGCCGAGAGGCCTTGCTGAGGCGCACGCTGCTGACGAGAGCGCGCGCGCTGAGGCTTAGCCTGGGCCGCAGGCTGTCGAGAAGGAGGATTGTACCTACGCTTACCAGAAGAGTAGGAAACAAGTCTTCCTTCCCCCATAAAACGTCTACCTGTAGAGGTAGAAGCTGAAGGCTGCCGGCGGGAGAACTTGTCGAAAGCGGTATCCCGCTGGTGGAGCTGTTCTACCACCTGTTCGACCTTCTCTCCAAAAATATTATCCGCACGGCAAGGCAGTCCGCAATCCACTGCTGTATCCTATTCTCCAGGTCGGAGGCACGCAGCCATGAGAGTCTGCGCATCACCACACCTTGAGCAGCGGCCCTGGACGCAACATCAAAGGTGTCATACACCCCTCTGGCCAGGAATTTTCTGCACGCCTTCAGCAGCCTGACCACCTCCTGAAATGGCTTGGCTTGCTCAGGAGGGAGCTTGTCCACCAAGCCCGCCAACTGCCGCACATTGTTCCGCATGTGTATGCTCGTGTAGAGCTGGTAAGACTGAATTTTGGCCACGAGCATAGAGGAATGGTAGGCCTTCCTCCCAAAGGAGTCTAAGGTTCTAGAGTCTTTGCCCGGGGGCGCCGAAGCATGCTCCCTAGAACTCTTAGCCTTCTTTAGGGCCAAATCCACAACTCCAGAGTCATGAGGCAACTGAGTACGCATCAGCTCTGGGTCCCCATGGATCCGGTACTGGGACTCGATCTTCTTGGGAATGTGGGGATTACTTAGAGGCTTGGTCCAGTTCGCCAGCAATATCTTTTTTAGGACATGATGCATGGGTACTGTGGACGCTTCCTTAGGTGGAGAAGGATAGTCCAGGAGCTCAAACATTTCAGCCCTGGGCTCGTCCTCCACAACCACCGGGAAGGGGATGGCCGTAGACACCTCCCGGACAAAGGCCGCGAAAGACAGACTCTCGGGAGGAGAAAGCTGCCTTTCAGGGGAGGGAGTGGGATCCGAAGGAAGGCCATCAGACTCCTCGTCAGAGAAATATCTGATGTCCTCCTCCTCCTCCCACGAGGCCTCACCATCGGTATCAGACACAAGTTCACGAACCTGTGTCTGAAGCCGTGCCCGGCTCGACTCCGTGGAACCACGGCCACGGTGGGAGCGTCGAGAGGTAGACTCCCTCACCCGCACCGGCGAAGCTCCCTCCGTCGACGTCGTTGGGGAGCCTTCCTGGGAGGCGACCAGTCAGTACCGCAAGCGGCACCGATGTCGGAGACCTCACCCCGGGCAAGGGGCCAGCCGGCGCCTCGCTCGACAGTACCGGTGGCGCAAGCACCCCCGGTACCGGAGGGGAAGGGCGCAACAACTCTCCCAGGATCTCTGGGAGAACGGCCCGGAGACTCTCGTGCAGGGCGGCTGTGGAGAAAGACATGGAAGCTGATGCAGGAGTTGAAGTCAGAGTCTGTTCCGGGCGTGGAGGCTGTTCCGGGCTGTCCAAGGCGGAGCGCATCGACACCTCCTGAACAGAGGGTGAGCGGTCCTCCCGGTGCCGATGCCTGCTGGGTGCCGACTCCCTCGGCGACCCAGAGCTCTCGGTACCGACGCGGGAAGGAGACCGGTGTCGATGCTTCTTTGACTTTTTCAAACAAAGCATGTCACCGGAGTTTCCCGGTACCGACGAGGACGTAGAATCCAACTGTCGCTTCGTCAGGGCCGAGGCCGAAGAAGGTCGGTCTCGGGGGGGGGGGCTGTACCGCAGGAGCCCTCAGGGTAGGGGGAGACCCACCCGAAGGCTCACCGCCACCAGCAGGGGAATGGACAGCCCTCACCTGCACTCCAGACGAAGCACCACCGTCCGACGACATCAGCAGAAGCGGAGGTCCCACTACCACCGACGCCGACTTCCGATGCCTCGGCCCCGACGATGCAGAGGGTCGATGCAATCGATACCATCGCGGCCGAGGGCGGAGGTGTTGACGCTGTCAACGTCAACACACTCAATACTCCCGGTGCCGATGAAGAGCCTGAGATCAAAACGTTCCACTGGGCCAATCTCGCTACCAGAGTCCTTTTCTGTAAAAGGGCGCAAAGACTGCAGGCCTGCGGGCGGTGCCCAGCCCCCAGACACTGAAGACACGACGCGTGCCTATCAGTGAGCGAGATTACCCGGGCGCACTGGGTGCACTTCTTGAAGCCGCTGGGAGACTTCGATGACATAGGCTGAAAAATCACACCGGCGAAATCAAAACTCGTAATTGCGGTAAGGCACCAAAAAGATGGGGAGAAAAAACTCGACCCGAGGCCTCAAAGGGGCCTACCCCGAAAACGAAAGAAAACTTAATGGGGCCAAAAACTAGAAATAGGGGGAAGGGAAAAAGACCAAAAGGCCCTTCTCCGGAATCCCTCGTTTTTTTTTTTTTTTTTTTTAGCGAAAAGTCAAAAAGACGCACGAGGGTCAACTTAAGGGGCGCGAACGGCGCAAAACACGACCGTACCGAGCGCGGACAAAAGACGACAAATACGAGCCGGTTTGGGCGGGAAGACGGCCGCGCATGCGCAGTGCGCATTGGCGCGCGAGGACTAGCAAAGGCTTTGCTAGAGAAGTTCCGATTGGAGGGGCTGCCGTGGACGTCACCCATCAGTGAGAACAAGCAGCCTGCTTGTCCTTGGAGAATAGGCTTTATAAGATGAATGGAAAGGTGGATGGTTCAAAGTACAAACAGATCTTGGAGTAAAATTTAATTGCTATTGACTTCAGACTACTGAGAGATGATTCACTTTCGGTAGTATAATGATTGCAAGTTCAAAATAAAAACTATTAGGATGGCTCAGCATACAGTTAACATAAAAGTGGTTTTGTTAAAGCCCACACAGGAATCCAACAGAGTAAGTCTGGCACAAGACTTGTAGTTTACTTCTATTCTTGGGCAAAATCTACATCTCTCAGTGCAAGCTAAGACAAGACACTTATCAAGTACTAAGGTGTAAAGACGTACAATAAAAACTCTTTGGAATATTCAATACAGTATACCTAGAATTGTAGATGCTATAAAATTAACAGGACTAAGACCACTTTAAATGTTCTGAACATACTTGATAGGTGCAGTTTCTTCAAAGTATGAAAATTTGCTGGTCTTGTATGATCATTGATGCACTCGTACTAAAAACATGGGCATTTATCTCAACATCTATCCCTGACAGTATCATTCAAAAGAATTTTGTTGGGGGTGGGAAAAAAAAAAAGCTGTATTCTAATACATCGATTGTCTACACATCTTACCCATTCGGAAACCTTCAAATTGGCAGATGATATTCAAGAGCTTTCCCATTCATCAAAACCAGGTGGCTTCCCATTCATTCTGTAAGTTAAGAAGATCAATTACTCATATCTTGCCTCCGAATTGTTATTCCTTAATTCATGAAAAAGTTTGTCATCCTTACCTATGCTTATTGCCCTTCCTTTCAGGTCTTAATGCTAGATCTACAGATTTTGCATCACACCTGAAGTAGCTATCACTCAAGAAGGCTCCAAAAGATGATGAACTTGTGCTAGACTTTCTTCGACATTTCATGTGAACCGGGCAGGTTTAACTAGCCTTGGAAGCTGCTCACTATCAGCACAGTATCTCCTGCTTTTACTTCTCTGATGGTTGAAGCAGTTGCTGCTGCCTTATAAACATGTCCACACTCAATAGGCTGAAGTTCTGCCATCCTATTGAGATTTTGCTCCACACTTTGCTAAAAAGTTCTTTCAAGCTGGTAGCATAGTCTTGGCAGCAGCTTTTCCATGTTTTACACTAAACTAAGAGCTCCTGCTGTTCTTGTATTGATGGCACCTCTTACAGTCTGAGAAAATTCAGTCTGTAGACCAACTTTATTAACTGTTTTGAATGGATTTAAAACAATTCCATAACGTGAGCTAGACTGAAAGAAAGTTCAATATTGCATATTATATAAAATGTCAGGCACTCAAAACCAGTTCACACTTAATTGCCAAAATTCTTTATTAGTATCCAATAGGATGAAGCTTTTCTTCATAAACTCGGGTACCCATGGCCACCTCTCCTTTCAACTTGTTACCATCTAACCACAAAATAAGATACCTTCAGCCAGAATACTCTTCTCTGTCCATTTATTTCAGACACCCAAATATATTGCTCATGCCCATTTCTTATTTATGGCAATCAATGGTTTACTGCACATTAACATAAGGTCCAAATATTTAAATAAAGATGACAACATACATCTGATACCATGATGAACCAGTCTTCTTTATACAAACTAGGAAGAAAAGCAGGGCATTAAGTTACATGAAAACCTGAGAATAGAAGATTTTAGAAAACTTGGGTTTGTCTAGCTGTCCTAACACTGCTACTCCAAGTTAACAGGCATATTTACTTTAAAAAAAAAAAGGGGGGGGGGGCTGTCATGAAAACACAGCCAGGAAGTCATCATGCAGTTTATCTTTTACTGCTTGATTAACTTACTTGTATACAGTCCCTTCCTTGGTAGCATGTTCCCTAGACCTGTTCAAAATTGTCCATGGCTGTTTAGATATTCTAATTCTTGTCTTTCTAAAGTGTGATACCGTATAAGATCACTGGCATAAGAGAAACAGAAGCTAGCTGCCAAGCAAATTGTGCTAATAGCCACTGAAATGAATGGCCCAACAAGTTCAATAGGTGCAACAGTGGCTTATAACCCATATTAATTAGGAAAAAGCAGGATATTTAACATTTAATTTATATATGGTGGTTGGTTTGGTAGCCTTATTGGTCCACTTAAAAAAAAAAAAAAGGTAATAGAGTACCTTACTGGACCTAAATACTTTAGACTAGTTTTCAGAGGCAACTCCTTACCTTCAAAAGAGCTATGAGTTTAGTAACTATCAATTTTTTTCAATTTATATATGTAATTTGATCATTTACAAATGGATAGCTGAATAGGCTTCCTAATAATGGAATGCATAGCTCGATTTAGCCAACACCTTTGCAAGCGACTATAGGTGCTCATTTTCAAAGCACAGACTTCCCTGGTTTTCTACCAATGCAGCAAAGGTCTGATTAGAAGCATATATTTGGATTTTTGAGTTCCACAAGGAAATACCCACATCAGTTTGTTGAAACTCTAACCTGTGAAGAATCTTTTAAGAGCTGAATCTTAGTGGTGCTACATGCAGAAGCTTCTACAGTAAAAATGCCATCAAATACAGGACAAAAACCATGAAAGTATCTGTACAACCACAAGTCATTTGTTTTGCGAACTCTGGGGTTTAATGCCATTTATTGAAAGATCCTTATATTTAGAAATAAACTAATACCTACACCATTTAAAGTTAGCTGGAATTCCCAGAGGAGGGGAGAACAGTAAAAGTAGATCTTTTAATACAGCACATACTTAAAGGTGAATTGAATGGGCTACTGTCAGTGACCTATAGCAGTCAATATGGGGGACTTACACAACAGCAAAGCTGTTATTAGTACTTTCTTTGTACTAGCCTTCCAAGTACTTGACTCCTGGAAACATCTCAAATTTTGACTTTTTTTTTACATTTCCATTAATAGGGTTCCCCAAACTACAACCCACATTATATACACTGAGAAAAACTTAAGTCACTGGAGTACTAAAATGGTGCTAGACCACAGAATTATAAACTTGAACACCTGGAAGATCCCCCCCCCCCCCCCCCGTTTATTCAAAATGTATTTCATATAGTCCAAGAACTCTTCAGGCAGTAGCTGGTACCACCTCCTTAAGCAGAAGTAAATAGTTATGACACTATCAGTTTTTCATACTCAAGGAATTTTCATACATTCCTCAGTACAGAACTCTTGCAACTGATCTTCAAGGTTGTCCTTACATGACGGGGGTCATTCCTTATTTTGCAACATTTCCAATGGGGTTTAGGTCAGGAATACAATCTCCTCTTCAGCCACTTGTCTACATAAATGTCAGGACAGTTATCTACATGAAATACACTGTCCTGTTCAACTTCAGTTCAAAACCCT
This sequence comes from Microcaecilia unicolor, assembly GCF_901765095.1. Taxonomy (NCBI): domain Eukaryota; kingdom Metazoa; phylum Chordata; class Amphibia; order Gymnophiona; family Siphonopidae; genus Microcaecilia; species Microcaecilia unicolor. The sequence goes on from NC_044037.1 coordinate 220,399,368, forward strand.
CCTGTACATTTTTCTGATATAAAGCAGAATGACAACACATCCAGATCCTGATGCAGCCTCAACGATCATGCCTGATAGTTGAAAGGCCAAACAATCATCCACTCAATATTCATGGGAGGAACTTATCCAGGTCTAAGTGCAACTGGATAACCCATAAGACTTCTGTGACTTAAGTCCAAAAATTACCTTCAAAAGAAAAACAAATACACATATCATGGCACCTGTCAAAGTGATAAGATCTCATAGTTTTGGATTGGCCCACGTTAAAGCCCTGACCTACATGTTGTCAAATACTATGGCAAGACCTGGAGTTTTAAAATAGAAGCCCTCAAAATCTATCAAATGGGCAGTTAATGCCTCATGTGTAATCTAAGACATCATGCAGCTTAAGTTCAATGTCAGTTAACCGTGTGGTACCAGTTACCGAATCAAGGGTTCACAATTTTCAAAAATGTACTTACCTATTGTTGAATCTTCACTGAATAAAATCTATTATAGGCTTATTTAATGGGTTTCTGTTCAGACCTAATCATGTTCTGCATATTAAAATGTGCCAAATAAGTTGTCCCAAGGGGTGTGGGTATGCAACTATTTTCCCAGCACTATAATCTTCCAGACTAAAGATGAGACATTGGGGACCCATTTTACAAGATAACTAGTTCTGGCTTCGATTGAATTATGTTTGGATTCAGTAGTTTCTTCCTCTTCCTTTATATTCAATAAACCAATGCTATGAGTCTTCCTATAGATTGTGATGGTGAACTAAAGGATCAAAACTAAGATGCCCTACCTCTGACTGAACATTGGCACTGCAGCCTTCTCCACAAACAGTTCTCTGCATGAGGGTACAGCACTACTAGGCTGACATCTTCTTGTTCTGCTCCATTTACTTAAGCCTAACACCCCAAGAGACAAAGCCACCTAAACAAAGGTGTATGACCACCATTATGCTTGTTTGACACTGGTATTGCTTTATAGACTTAAGATCTTCTAGGAAGCATAGGATAAGCACGTGGGATCCCTAAAGAAAAGGAAGCGTTAGTGGTTACTGACGATGGGCAGACTGAATATGAAAAGGCCATTCGCCCTTATCTGCCATCATATTTCTATGAAAAAAAAACCCTCCCCCCCTTTTTTTTTTAAATTTAGCTCCTGCCTCTGCAGTAGTAACTTCATTCAGGTACAATAGGCATGTCTCTATCCCCAGGGGGCTTACAATCTAAATTTGTACCCAAAGCAGAGAATTAAGTGGTCTACCTGAAGTCCCAAGGAGCCAGTTAAACCTGACTTCCCTAGTTAAGCAATTACTAGGTTTCATGTTATGGCACAAATCTGGTAAACTGTTCAGTAATAGAGTATACAAAATGTTTTCATATACTACCTTTAAATATTTTACTGCACAGAAAATGAAAAATGGAGTTTGTTTTCACAATGGTTTTTTTAAATCAGCATTATACTGCAAAAGGCTTAAAAAGTGTAACTCATCTATTTCAATCTTGAATAAAATTAACATTTCCTTTTATCAGACTGGAAAGATGTACACAATCCTCAGATGTTTCGTTATGCCAGAGTACATGTCCAATATATTTGGATACATGTGTGTGTAGGTGCGTATAAGAATGAGACAAGGTATAAGCATATGCACTACTGAGCACATGACTGTATGGAAAGAGGCTGTGAGTGTATTGGAGAGAGCTTGAGCTGGTTCATAGTTTGATAGATGCTGTCCTCATCTGTATGAGGAGTGCAAGAAAGATGTCTGGCTTTGAGAAATGGAGTATTACTAGCTAATTTACAACTCTACTTTTTTTTATATATGGCAAAGCTCCAAAGCATAAGGAAAAAAAGCGATGATGGTATCCATTTGCATACACACTCGGGGCCCTGTTTACTAAGACTGTAGGCATGCTAACTTTTTAGCATGCGCTAATGCTAGACACCTGTTTACTAAGCCGCGTCTCTAGCATTAGCATGCACTAGTTAGCGCACTTACAGCACAGCTTAGTAAACAGGGCCCTCACAATTACTGTGACTAGCTTTCAGAACTACCCTTCCACAGGTCAAAACAGAATTAGCCATTTTAAAAGCGAAAGTAGTAGTATGTTTCCTTGTAACATTCCATTAAAACCACTTTTTTTTTTTTTTTCAAAGATTAGATGTAGCATAACTTGAATTATATGGTAGTGTGACAGGGGAGGGGTTAAAAGACCATGATTCACATATATACAAGCACATGCACTGCCAGGACTTGCTCACTTTGGGCAGAATGCAGCTCTAGAAAAGCTAGTCAAGGAAAGTATTCAGTCAGGGCAACAAGAATTCACATTATTGACTTGTTACTATTGCCACCAAGGTGATCAACCTAAATATGGCAAATCAATATTAACTCACTACACAGCAAGAAGGGGAAAGCTCGCTCAGAGTCAACCTCAATGGTACTATAAAAAAGCGAGCAAAAACGTTGAATGTGATACCACCCAATAAAAAAAAAAAGAAAGAATGGGGGAAAGACCTCAAACTCATGACCTGCCACTGCAAGCCTGCAGCAATTAGACCATCCTGGTCACGTGTCTGCTCTCTATAATCATCGGTCAAAAACCTGCAGCCAACCACAACGGTTGTGCAAAATTATTTATATCATCTATTTTCATTTATTTATTTTTAAATTGCATCATGCATCGATATGAAAGGAAAAAATGAAAAAAAAAAAGGATTGTAACTGTGTAACCAGCGCAACCCACTGCCAAACAAAAAAATAAAGGATCAGCTTTACTTAACTGAGTTTTTTTGTGTACAAAAGTGGGAGTAAAGTCATTGTTACCTATAAAACCTGTACTAGCAATATTAAGCTAGCATTTTATTAGTTATACCTCTCTGCAAACAGCAAGTGAGCTGATTATTAAAAAAAAAACAAAAAAAAACCAGAGCCAGTACATTAAACTGCCATCTTTAGCTGTATAGGACTGTACAAAACCAGAATCCAAAGCCAGTACACTCGTCTTTAGTTGTATGGAAGGACAGTACAAAACCAGAAATCATGCTCTGTGCAACACACCCCCAGTGCCCCTACCCCACAAAAGAGAATAGACAGGGAGCAATTTTGGCACCCTTAGCTCCCTTGTGCACTGTGCAGCTGCACCACTTGCACCCCCCCCCCCTTTGGGGGGGGGGGGGGAGGAGAGAGAAGAAACGTGTCAGAATCTGCAGCACCACACACAATGGGAGGAATGAAATCCCAGGTGAAATTTCAAGGTGCTCTGGTAAGATTTTATAAGCCTTGCAGGAATGTATATTAAAACTAGTTTTTAAGCAACTAAGACCAAGCACTACCTAGCAGCCATGAGACTAGGTCATACCACCTTACAGCTCCCACCCCCCCCTAGTTTAGCTGGCACTTACACAACTGTCATCAAAATAAGCTATTTCTTAAACCACCACCAGTGCTTCACAAACAGCAGAGCCAGCTTGAGAAAGAACCAGTCCAACAGTAGAAACACTCTGCACAGTGCCAAAGTTGTCCTATGGAAGTCAAGAAATACAGTAGTGTGCCATCTCAGATACTCATAAATTACACCAGTTATTTGTGCTGCAATTCAAGGTCTACTTAGGCACCTTTACAACACATTTAGGGCACTTGTGCACCATCAGGCACTCTCCTTCCTGGGTACCAAGAGCTGATATCCCAATGTCAAATGGACAAAAATGTTCAGCTCTAAGATGTTATTAATCTGAATCATCATACAAAAATATTTAAGATTTACCCTACATTCAAAATTTAAAAATAGAAAAAAAAAAAAGGGGGGGGGGGATATTCCTCTATTAAGCATTTGAGTCTAGTGCATAACTCCGCACTTAAAATGAAGGCTGCAATATCCACTTTGGCCATCGATCTTTCTGCACTGTGAAACCCACTGCTAAACATTTATCTGCTTCAAAACTTGAGGGCAACAAAAATGTTTGCAAAAACCAGTAAATTCTTAGTAAAAGCTACAATACAAACACACTGCTTAGCCCCTGGAGCCTGTTACCATGCAATTACTGGTGTCTTGGATTAAAGAAGCAGTACAAGACCAGCCCGTCTATTTGTATTTACTGCTACTTCAGTTTTACTAAGGTCTTAACACATCTTGAATTATCACTGTTACACAAAGTAGAACACATGGCTTCAGTTTCCCTCCCCTTTTCAAAATTCAGGGTAATCCCTGCAGTTAAAACTATTCCATTATCCTCAAAAATCAAATCTAGTTATATCCATTAATACCTAATAATAATAATGCAGGATACTGTGCTGAATGGAGCAGCAGAAATTTCTCAACGTAAACAGCACTCTATTCAAATAAAAGTCAGAACTTCAATATCCCTTTAAAATGCTTCATAAGAAAAAAAAATGACCATCATGGATGCCATTCACTCAAGCTCTTCAGTTTCAAAAGCAGTGAGTACATTTACTACAAAACAGATATAAAATGGAATATTTCAAATGTTACATCTCTCAATATGGGCGATAAAGAAATATTGATCAGGTTTTGATACATACACCCGACAAATTTACCTATACAGTTATTTATAGAGAAATACGCTCTACTGAAGGACCGAGTTTGGTATCTATCCATAGTATGTTTTCTCTATTAATTCTGGACTAAGGAACTGAGTATTTAAGCAGTTTTTCTGCAACACAAAGCCATGCTTTACAAAGAAGAGCAGGGCAAGTTTTAATTTTTATACACATTTATAGAATTCATTGCACAGCAAAATCTTGACTTAAGATGGTTAGCGTTTCCTTAGTCATTAACTACCCTGCAATGGGAATTATGTAAAGGTATACTACTTCATAAGATGTATTATTGAATACTGCAATTAGCATGAATACACTTTCAAAACTACATTTTATTCCTGCTAAAAATCAAGACTCTTACTTTTGAAGATGGAAAACTGAACTACACAAAATGCTTAAAAGTTAAAAATTCCTTAATTTTTTTTATTCCTGGTATCACTAGCACAATTTACAGGGCAATATACCTGATGTAATGGAAAATAAAATGAGACAAAGCTACAACAGATAAAAGACCTCAGGAATGTACATCTAATCAACACTACATTGCATTAATTAACAGCTGCACTTTTCGCAAACTGTGGCTATGACCATCTGAACAAGAAAGGTTTTTGTTTAAGCTGCAGTAACTTTTCTGACTATGGATCCTTGCTCCTTCTGTGGTAGATTTTACAGCTCCTCTAACGCACATGGACGACTGTCTCAAAGTAACCTGCAGCTTTCCTGACAACTCCTCGCTCTCTCTCCTGCTAAGAACTGTAGCCTGTTGAACAATATAGGATAAAGAAATTATTATATAGTTTTAACAGTAATGTATTCTATATTATATGTACTTCAAAAAACACATACATACCCTGTTCAGTTGGATTCTTAAAACCTTCTGCCACTATATCCACCACTTCCGCCACCAGATCCATAACCACCTACAAGGTAATACAATAGGTTAAAAGCTTTGTCAATGCACTTGATGCTATTTAGTTGTTATATAGTAGTTCTAATTACCACCATAGGGACCGCTGCCACCTGAGCTTCTTCCACCAAAGTTACCACCACCTCCTCCTCCTCCTCCTCCACCTCCTTTCATGGGCCCATAATTTGACTGCTGCTGTCCACCATAGTTTCCGAAGTCATTATAGTTTCCACTGCCACCATAGTTTCCTACGACAACAAATGCAGTAAAGTTGTGACCAAAAGTTTATTTTACATATTTTGAGACTAGTACATTGCTAATCCAGTTAATGAAGATTTTAACACCATCTCCCCTATATTTTGTAATAAAGGTAAACCTACACGAAAGCCCAGTGTTAAGGCAGGGATTCTCTCAAGTATGTGTCCAGTGCTGATCACATCTAGTGGCACTAG